>NC_133658.1:121761324-122115074 GCF_037893015.1 Macrotis lagotis
CAGATAAAGCTGGCCATCACACAATGTTGCTGGTACATTGTGTACATTGTTTTCCTGGTTCTGCTCATTTCACTTTGTATCACTTCATACAAGTCTTTCCAGGTTTTTCTGAAATCCTCTTGCTCATGATTTATTTATTACTCCATCACATTCATACACCATAATTTGTTCAATCATTCCACAATTGATGAATATCCCTACAATTTACAATTCTTTGCCAGTACAAAAAGAATTCTGATTCATATCTGACCACATGAGAAAGTAGGGCTGGTGACTTAACACAGCACCCCCTCACTCAAATCCAATTGATGTGTTTGCATTGGCATCACCTTCCTGAAGTCACGATCTTCAAGAATGAAGGACAGGGGGTGGCTAGGTGGTTTAGTGAATAAAGCACCGGACTTGGAGTCAGGAGTACCTGGGTTCAAATCCTGTCTCAGACACTTAATAATTACCTAGCTGTGTGGCCTTGGGCAAGCCACTTAACCCCATTTGCCTTGCAAAAACCCTTAAAAAAAGAATGAAGGACAAACATATATCTTCTCCAACATTTATCATATTAGCCAATCTGATAAGTGTAAGGTGGTAGCAGATATTTTACATTAAAGAAGAGTATTCATATGAGAAAATCAAGGAAGCAGAGTAGGAAAATATAGTGGAGAATATGGAAGGATTGTAAGATCAAAAAATTGAGGAAAAGTTTGGAAACAGATCACAAGCCACAAGAGGCATGATAGAGTAATGACTTAGGACTTCAATTAGACAGACACCTGGGGTGTCTAGGTGGTGCAGTGGATAGAGCACCGGCCCTGGAGTCAAGAGTAGCCGAGTTCAAATCTGGCCTCAGACACTTAATAATAACCTAGTTGTATGGCCTTGGGCAAGTCACTGAACCCCATTGCCTTGCATAAAAACTAAAAAAAAAATTATACAGATACCTGATTAGAACTCCACCCCACCCTTTCTCTCTCTCTCTCTCTCCTAAAAACTCTGTTAAATAACTTATTGACTTATCTTGGTGGTCATTTCATCCTTCAAAAAGTGAAATAATTCTATTCTGGAAATTCTATTGTGGATTTGATTCTCACTAACAAAAAGGAACTGGGTTGGTAATGAAGGGAACCAACTTCCAATACCAAGATGGTGAAATGAGGTAGGAATTTACCTATGCCCTAGCAAATTCCCCACTAAACAATAATGCTTCAGAACAAATTTTGTAGTTCTAAAGTACAAGGTAGCCTGGAGGGTTAGCAGAAAAGGTCTGTCTCACTGGGATGGTAGGAGAGTATGGTCAGTGAGCAACAGGGGCAAGCAGCACCCCAAAAAGACATCAATAAAATCAGTCCCCAGTGTGAGCCAAAAGGACCCTGCCCCTGGGGCAGGCAAGCACTGAGTCTTTATCCATAGGGCAGATCAACAGGAAGGTCCCATCCCCAGTAAAGTCATCAAGAAAGATGCCCCACTTTAAGTACGAGTCAACAGTTAGACCCTGAGATCTGGTGAAAACTAGCTTCAAGGCCCTAACCCCAGCAAGTGCCCTCTCCACTACAGGAGCAGAGTCCAATCTTTACATAAAGAACAGAAGTCATAAAATAATGAGCAAACTGAGCAAAATTACTAATCCAACCATAGAAAATTACTATGTGACAGGGACTATCAAGGTATAAACTTAGAAGAAGATGAACATATCAAAATGACTGCATGTAAAACCTCAAAGGAAAATGTGACCTGGTCTTTGATCTCAAAATAGGAATTTTAAAAAGAAAAAAGAATAGAAGAAAAATTGGAAAAAGAAATTAAAATAATGCAAGAGAATCATGAAAAAATATCCACAGCTTGGTAAAGGAGCACAAAAAATGGGAAAAGATATAAAAAAATTCACTGAAGAAAACAACTCCTTAAAAAGTAGACCTGGCTAAATGGAAAAGTTGGTACAAAAAGTTAATTGAAGAAAATATTTCCTTAAAACTTAGAACTGAGCCAGGGTAGCCAATAACTCCATGAGACATAAATAAGTGATAAAACAAAATCAAGAGAATAAAAAAATACAGGAAAATGGGAAATTTTTCATTGGGAAAACAACTGACCTGGAAAAATAGACATGGAAGAAATAATTTAAGAATTATTGGACTACCTGAAGGCTATGATAAAAAAAAGAGCCTGGAGTTGTCAAGGAAAATTGCCTTGATATCCTAGAATAAGAGAGCAAAATAGAAATTGAATGAATCCACTGATTAGCCCAGGAAAAGTTTCCAAAATGATGGGATCCTTGTAAAGAAGAGATTCCCTATTAGAGTTTGTGTTAGAAAAGGAGAGGAAGTCTATGCATAGTCTGATATGTAGCCTAGATTTTGGGAAATCAGATTTTAAAGATTTCATTGGACTGCTTGGTCTGCATGGAAAAATCAACTCCAACGAATGAAATGTTCAATAATAAAACTCTGAAGACACAAAAGTATACTCTTCCAATGAGGATGAAAATTGAAATTTGTCTGAAAATGGGACTGCTATATGGCTCAGTGATGAAATGCTAGACCAGGAATAAGGAAGACTCATCTTTCTGAGTTCATATCCAACCTTAGATACTAGCTGTGTGATCCTGGGCAAGTCACTTAACCCTTTTTGCCTCAGTTCCTCAACTGTAAAATGAGGTGGAGAAGGAAACAACAAATCACTCCAGTAGCTTTGCTAAGAAAACTCCAAAGGAATAATGAAGACTCAGACATAACCAAAACAAATGAACAACATTGAACAAAATATACAGGATAATCACCAACCAATTTAGATTTTAAAAATAAATTGGAATAAATAAGTTGGAAGTGAGGTCAAATAAAAGAAGATGATTAGAAGAAGGTGATGCATTCCTATAAAAATTGCTTCAGGAATGCTAAAGTTCAGAATGTGCCTTGACTGATGAAGGAAGTTAAGGAAAAAACAAAAGAACTCAAAATGGTGATGAGTCTCATGGAAGATATTTCTAGGTATCAATAACCTGATCACTTTCCATACCTACATAAGAAAAGGCATAAACATAGATAAAAGAATGTAGATAAAGGATATCTAGATCAGTGATCTGAAATACAAATAATAACTGAACTATGTGTGAGGATTCCCATGGATCACATATTGTCTTGATTGTAAAATGTAATATTATGTATATTTTATTGTATTTTATATATTTTGTTAAATACCCCCCAATCACATTTTATTATAGTTCCTACTGCACTTGGAAATGTTTATGACCACATGGCTACATGCTTGATGTCTCTAGTCTAAAAATCCTTGACCTTTGACCCTTCATTCTTACCTGTATAGACATTCAAATTGGGAGTGGGGAAGAAGGAGAAAGAAGTCCATTACCAGAGCATCATTTCCCTATAGCCACAAGGTCGTCTGATCCTTTACTTCTCCCACTGAATGCCCAAGACCAGGTGAGAATAGGGGAACTGTGGATGATGTGATGCAGGCTACTTTGTACAACCCCAGTGACAAAGTGGTTTCCCTACCATGGACTGGAAGCCAGATGAGGAAATTGAACAATGGGACCCCCTTTCACAGCAATGTGAATGCAGCAATATGTCCAAGTATTCTCTGGCACCCAAATTTTTTGAAGTAGAAGGACCTGGTAGGAAGACAGGTGCAAAAGGTTGGAAAGAGTTCTTTTGGGTTTTTTTCTGAGTTGTGTGTATCTTCATCCACTGGAGTCAGTGTCAAAGACTCCATGAAAATTCTGTGTGATATCGTTTTCACACATGCTCCCTGCAAAGAGCCAAGAGCTTGATGACAAGAAGGGCCTCATGGCAAAAGCAATCCCAGCTACCTAACTGATAGCCAGACAGGTTCTCCTAGTTCCCTTAAACTGGGAGTCTTGGTTAAGGGAGGGAAATGAAATTATTCTCCCTTTGGTGCAGACATAGAAAAACTTGTGACTTTCAAGTCTCTTTGGATCTGAACATTTTTTAAATGCTCTGGTTTTTTTCCTTCCAACTTCCTGAAGTAGAAAGCCTATCCTAAAAAAAGGGAAAAGACTACAGGTAGAGATTTCAAGGAACACTGAACTTTGAGAATCTCAGACATAAAGATGAATATTCAGAGTTGGTTATGCATCATCCAGAAGCCAGGGCCAGGGCCAAGGCCAAAGAAAGTCACATTTTCGGGTGGGTAAAAGGACAACAGAAAGACTCCCTCTCCCCCACCCCCTCCCAGTGTCAGCAACACTAAGGAGAGTTCCATGGATTAAATCAAGTTTTTTAGTTTTAATGAATTTTTTAGCACAAAAACCTAAGCCTGTCTGCAAACTCTATCTTTGAATTCCCTATTTCTTTGTCCCTCTAGTTATAGCTTAGTTATAGCCCCTTCATCTTATCCTCTCCTATCTCCTTTGGAGAGACGATCATCAATGCTTACCTTCAGAAGCATCATAGCCCTATAACCACAGGGTCTTTGGATCCCAGAAAAATGTTTTCTCTAAAACTTGATTGCCCTCTGTCCTTATCCAGCTCCTGCCTTGCACAGAGAAGACACCCAGAAAATAATAGTAATAATAACAACTAAGGCATAAATGACCTTATTTGAATCTCACAAGAACCTTATTAAGCAAGTACAACAAGCATTGTTATCTTTGTTTTATCAACAAGTAAATTAAAGTTCAGAGAAGTTGTCATTTGCCCATAAAATCCAACAAATATTTATTAAATATCTACTGTATCTTCGGTACTGCCCCATATCCTGGGAATAAAATTGCTAAATGAAATAGACCCCCTGAGGGGCTGCATGAAGGCAGCATTTCTCAGGAACTCCTTCCCCCCAAAATTCCAAAAACCAGCAAATGATGGCTCTAGCCAAAATTTAGAGGGACAGAACCTACAGAAAGACTGAGTGATATATTTTCCCCATCCAAGATAACTTAGAAGTTCGATGGGGGTGGAAAAAAACTGCAGCCACAGTGTAGCCCAGCCCAACCCAGCCCAGCCCAGAGATCACCAGCAACAGAGATCACCAGCAACAGCTTGAAGGGGCGATGAGAGAAATCTGCTATGGCAGAATGAGTGTGGAGTGAGGAGCAACAGCTGCGAATCTGCAGAGAGAATCTGGAAAAAGCAGCCTGCATCCCCCAGAGACGGTAAGGGGTCAGGGAAGACTGCAGAGGTTTCTCTAATGTCCCTCAGGGTAGGACTCTGCTGCTAGCCTACACTCAGATCCAGGTTGCAGTTTGAGCTTCCATACTAAGATAGCAGGGTCCTCCTTATAGCTCCAGGGCAGAGGGAAGCAGGGGATCCATCTACATATCAAAGCACAGGCAAGAGAACATAAGACCTTGGAGGGAAAAGGTCCCAGTGGGGTGTCCCCCCCCCAAAAAAAACCCAAAGCATTAGAAGTGCTTTCCTGGGCTGAGGAAATGAGTAAACAACAGAAAAAGAAGAATCTGACCATAGAGAATTACTTTAGTCCCATGGAAGATCAAATCACACACACACAGATGACGACAAAAATCAAAGCTTCTGTATCCAAAACTTCCAAGAGAAATAGAAAATGGGCTCGGACTATGGATGAGCTCAAAAAAGACTTTGAAAAGCAATTAAGGGAAATGGAGGAAAAATTGAGAGGAGAAATGAGAGTGATGCAGAAAAATCATGAAAACCAAATCAACAGCTTGGTGAAAGATAAACAAAAAAAATACTAAAGAAAATAATATGTTAAAAACCAGTTTAGTCCTAATGGAAAAAGCAAAACAAAAGGCAAATGAGGAGAAGAATGCCTTAAAAAGCAGAATTGGCCAGCTGGAAAAGGAGATAAAAAAGCTCTCTGAATAAAATAACTCCTTCAAATGCAGAATGGAACTAAAGGAAGCTGATGACCTTGCAAGAAATCAAGAAGAAATAAAACTCTTCCAAAACAGCCAAAAATTAGAAGAAAATGTGAAATATCTCATTGGAAAACAATCGACCTCAAAAACAGATCCAGAAGAAATACTTTAAAAATTATTGGGCTATCTGAAATCCTTGATCAGGAGAAGAGCCTAGATTTCATTTTTCAAGAAATAATACAGCAAAATTGCCCTGAGATCCTAGAAGCAGAGGGTAAGATAGAAATCAAGAGAATTCGCCAGTCACCTCCTGAAAGAAATCCCAAAAGAAAAACTTCCAGGAATATTATGGCCAAATTCCAAAACTCCCAAATCAAAGAGAAAATTCTAAAAGCTGTCAGAAATAAAAAATTCAACTACCAAGTTTCCATAGTCAGGATTACTCAGGATCTGGCAGCATCTACATTAAAGGCTCATAGGGATTGGAATATGATATTCCGGAAGGCAAAAGATTTTGGTTTACA
This sequence comes from Macrotis lagotis, assembly GCF_037893015.1. Lineage (NCBI taxonomy): Eukaryota > Metazoa > Chordata > Mammalia > Peramelemorphia > Peramelidae > Macrotis > Macrotis lagotis. The sequence continues at coordinate 121,767,655 of NC_133658.1, forward strand.
ACTGAGAATCAACTACCTAGCAAAACTGAACATCCTCTTTCAGGGGAAAAGATGGACTTTCATTGAAACAGGGGACTTTCAAACTTTCCTATTGAAACAACCAGAGCTGAACAAAAAGTTTGATCTCCAAGTACAGGACTCTAGTGAACCATAGAAGGAGTGGAAGAGAAGGACTAACTATGAGGAACTTAATGATATTGAAGTGTTTGTATTCCTGCATGGGAAGAAGATATTGATAACTCATATGAACTTTCTCATTTATAAGAGCTGTTAGAAGGAGCATATATAGACAGGACATAGGAAGGAGCAGAATATAATGGTATAATATAGTAAAAAGATGGAGTCAATGGGTGATAAAGGAAAGTACCGGGAGGAAGGAGAAGGAGATGAAGAAGAAGCTAAGAAATTTCAGAGTCAAGAAAAAGCTTTTCCAATGGAGTGGAAAGGGGGAAGGCAAGGAGGAATGAGTGAGCCTTCATTCTCATCAGAAATGGCTCAGAGAGGAAATAACAAACACACTTAATAGTGTGAGGAAATCTATCTCACCCAAGAGAAAAATAAACAGAAAAAGGAATGGGGGGGAGGGAAAGGGAGGAATAGGTAATAGAAAAGAGGGAAGATCGAGGGAGAGGGTATTCAGATTCAACACACTTTTAGACAAGGCCAGAATGAAAGAGGAGAGAGAGAGAAAGAGAGAGAGGGAGAGAGAGAGAAGAGAAGAGAAGAGAAGAGAAGAGAAGAGAAGAGAAGAGAAGAGAAGAGAAGAGAAGAGAAGAGAAGAGAAGAGAAGAGAAGAGAATAAATGAGAGGGGGAGAAATAGAGTGAAGGTACAGCCAGTAATAGCAACTGTGGGAAAAATATTAAAGGAACTTCTCTGGTGGATTTATGATTAAAAAAAAAAAAGCAACTCACCCCAGAGACAGAGCCATTGGAATCTGAACACAGATTGAAATACATTTTTTCTCTCTCTCTCTCTCTCTATTCTTGAGGTTTCTCATCTTCTTGGAGTGGAGGGGGGGGTATGTTTACTCTTATGTTTACTCTTATAACACATTCAATTTACATCAATGTATAGCATGGAAACAATATAAAGACTATCAGACAGCCTTTGGGGGGAGGAATTGTAAAATTCAAAACCTTACAAAAAATGATAGGTACATATTACTATTGTATATAATTGGAAAACATATAAAATGTTAACAAATAAAAAAAAGAAAAAAACAACAAAAAAAAAGAAATAGACCCCCTACCTTCAAATACCTTTGGAGGGAATAAGGAAAGGGACCAGAACTGGGACTGGACCTGTGATTTCATTAATCAAGAAATTAGCACTTTCTTGATTTCAAGTCTTAGAGGTTCTCCTAGAACACTAATAGGTTGAGTGCCTGACCCAAGGCTACCACACATAAGCAACTTGTGCATATATATATAATATATATATATATATTTCTATATATACATGCGTATATCTAAATCTAGTTGTGAATTTTAGCTTGAAGAGAGAGTATTAATGGCTAGAGGGAATCAGAAGATGCTTCCTGTAGAAGTTGGCACATGGATTTAGTCTTGAAGGACATTTTAAGAGGGAGAGGAGAGGAAGGAGGGCATTCTAGGCATGGGGACAGTCTGTGTGAAGTAATGGAAGTAGGAAATAGATGACACAATTGGGCAGTCTCACAAGGATATGATTTTGACTGGAACATAGATTGTGGGAAGAGAAGAAATATACAATTACTCTGGGAATGAAGTCTAGAATCAGTGTTGTAAAAGCCTAATCACAGGATTTATATTTTATTCTAGAGACTATAGTCAATGAAACTTTGGATAGCTAGATGGAGGATTTATTAAGTACCTACTGTTTGCTAAGGCCTTTCTAAGCCTTAGCTTAGAAACTCTAAGCTAGAGTCACAAATACATGCAAACCCAACAGTACCTGCCTTCAAGAAACTTACTGATGGGGAGATCAGATATTTAGAGGTAAGAGATAAACTATCTGGGCATGGGAAAGAAAGTGAGCTTGGGACATGGTTCCTGGACTGATAAGGTACAAGACTTATCCAGTAGAACAGATGGGAACTGGGTGTGGAATCCAAGTTTTCAATGGCATGGAGATGTTTGGAGAGTGAGACTATGGCAAGAAGATTATAGGTAGCAAGCATCAGAGTGATATAATGAGATCTGCTTTTAGAGTACCATTTTGCAAACTGTGGAAAATGTATTGGAGAGAGGAGAAACTGGATTCAAGAAAACCAGTTTTAAAACTCTTTAGTAGTCTAGGCAAGAGATGAGGGGAACCTGAACTAGGGAGTTGAGCATGTTACTGGAGAGAGAGGACCATGGGTTGTGAACACAGACCTACTAGAAGTCAGAATCAGATCTTCCTGACTCCCAGGACAGCATTCTAAACATGTTTCAGATTGACTGAAAGTTCATCTCACTTGCCCCAAACTCTGAAATAACTTTCTGTTTCCTTCTCAGCATGAGATCAAATCTTTTAAGTCAAAGATTTCACCCAACCTAAGACTCACTGAATGATATCTGACTCTGACAAAGAAACAAAGGGTTAATGGTCTGACTGGTGCTTCCTAATGCCCAAGCATTGGTTTTTCTGGGACAGATTGGCATAACAAAATGAAGCTGGCACTTTGGGGCACCCAGTAAAAAAAGAACAAAGACTGAAGGTGAAAGTTAAGAATAACTAAGCGCTCTGGGGACACAAAACACAGGGGAGAGAAAATGGCCTTCTGGATATCATAAGACTGAATGATCCACATAGACTGCCATGTTAGTCACCACACATCCATTTGAATCAAGAGTCTTTGCCTTTTGTAAGTGGAACTATGGCATACAAAATGGCAGCCTACCCAGTTTTGACCTGAGCAGAGCTGTAGCTTCACAGACTGTCACACCCAGGTTTGATTTAGGTGCTGCTGAGAGCCAGGAGTTAGAATGCAATTAATCAGTCATGGAGCCAGATTTTCGAATGCTTTTATCAAGCAATTGTTCATAGCTGGAAGAGGCAGGACCTCCTTAACACTCATCTCATGCCCAGCATAATAGAGAGGTTTAAGGAGGGACCTCTGTTTACTAAACAGTATGTTTCATCATCCATAATTGTTACTGGAAAATGCAACCACTCAGCTAAAGTGCACGGAGACAGGGGCAGGAAAGAAAGTGAACCATGCCAAGGATGGAGCAATCCCCCTTTTCAGATTTTCTTCAATTCCTGTATAGTTCAGGGCTTTGAATACAGCATGAGCCAAGGTTGGTAGATTGTAAATGGCTGTTTTTCCCTTTTCCTGGTCTGAATTCCAAGTGGTCTGAACAAAAAGCTGGGCAGTGGGCTACACAAGGATGCTGTCTTTTAAAGATCAGACAAAGAGATGAGACTGGGATATAGTTCAAGGTAGTATGTTATAGTACAAGACTGAATAAAGAGAAAGGGAAGGGGAAGGGAATAAGCATTTACATGGTACCTACTATGAGGCAGGCACTTTATTTATTTTAGGTTTTTGCAAGGCAAACGGGGTTAAGTGGCTTGCCCAAGGCCACACAGCTAGGTAATTATTAAGTTTCTGAGCATGGATTTGAACTCTGGTACGCTTGACTCCAGGGCCAGTGCTCCATCCACTGCACCACCTAACCACCCCAGGCAGGCACTTTCTAAGCACTTTTATAAATATTAGCTCAACAACCCTGAAAGGTAAGTGCTTAGTGTTCGCATTTTAAAGTTAGAGGAAACTGAGACAAAGAGAAATTTAGTGACTTGCCCAGGTCAAATTTTAGGTCAAATTTGAACTCAGGACTTCCTGGTTCCAAGACCACTTTGTTACTAAGTACCTCTCAATCTATAGGTTCAAGAGATCTTGGTTTAAATCTGACCTCAGACACTTAAAATCTGTGACCAGGCACACTTTCTTTTCAGAGCCTTCCTTTCCTCATCCACAAAATAGAGATAAAATTACTTGGACTAATGATTACAAATTAATGTGAAAAAAGAGCTTCCCAAATCTTATATAGATATATACAAATGAATCATTATTATTTAACCACCAGGTGGCACTATTAGCCATTAGCTTGATCTTGTTTAGCAATATGATCTAGCCCTGGGACATCCCAAATTCACCTGGGCAGTTCTAGTACTTTGATAAGTAGAAATGCAAGGCTTTTTAGGGTTCTCAGAGAATAGAAGACATTCTATCCCCTGGCTTTACCTCTTTCTGGGCAGATATGCCAACCTGCCCTCTAAGGCTTGTGGATTATATCATGAATTTTCCCAATGAAATTCAACATTTTCCTTTTCTTGCTTCATTTCATTGAACCTAATCACATGTCACTGGCATAATGGAATCACTTTCCCATAAAAACAGACAAAAATATGTTTAGCCACTGTATTCAGCCCTTTACACTTAGCATAAAATTCATAAAGCATAAAATACAACACATAATAAAAAAAAAAAACAAAGCAAAACTACTTCTTGGCCTTACTCCACACCCTTTCCAGTATTCAGTCAGGCATGTCTTACAGAGGCTCCTCTGAATCCAGGAGTTCTAAGAAGTAATCTGCTTAGCCTACGAAGAATTATAAACAATGCAACATAATTCACAACTGTTGTTCAATTCATTTATGTAGTAGGGTTGGTCATTTTGTAAAGATTTAAGAATTCTTTTGTCCAAGACCTTGAACAGCATAACACTGAATTCAGAACCCACTGAGTGAGACCTCTAATGTCCAGTGCTTTTTCATTCAATGTTTTATCATTGGCAAGAAATCACTGATTGTTTTTTACTATATTTACCCTTCTTACTATATTTACCTACAGGAGCAGGCCAGAAATAGTAATATTCTTCTTCTCCACTTGCCAACTTCTTTTCTATGCTTCCTTAATTCTGTCCTTGAGTCCCCTTCTTGTTGTTGTTCATTCTTTATTTTTGAAGAAGACAAAGGACATCTGAGTGAACTGGATTTAAGTGAGGCAGAGCTGTAAGAGTCATCAGACTCACTCTTTCTTCCAGAATCATCTAAATCCAGTGGTAAACACAACTGATGTTGGCCCAAGATATAGTGGATAGCCTTGACCTTTCTAAAGGTTGTTTCCCAGGCTCCTTTCTACAACCAAATCCAAAGAAGTATGCTACATATCATTTGATCCTTCTAATCAGCAACTAAACTTGAGCATTCCCTCCTCAATCCTTCATTCCTCTTGTCCCAAACATTCCCTGAGCAACTTCCCAAATCTAAATGTCCCTTTATGGCCACCACTCCCCAACTATGGTCTCACTCTCTTAGAATGTAAACTTTTTAAAGATAATTTCTCATTTTTACCTCTGTATCCTCAGCACTTAGCACAATGCTTGATACATGATATTTAATAAATGTTTTTTCAAGCATTCATTCAATTTAGAGTAAAAAAACTAAGCTTTAAAAAAATGGATTTGCACCTTCTCTACCATTTACTAAGTGATATGACCAGTGCCCATAAAAAAGGTACTGAACCTCAGGTCTCTTATTTGTAAAATAAAGAAATTTATATTGCCTACCTCACAGAATTCTTATGAGAAAGTTTTTTTGTAAACTCTAAAATGCTATGGGAATGTGAATTTTATTATTATTAAAATTAATTTTTATTATTAATAATTAATTATTATTGTTATTTTATTGTTTTTACCCATAATACTTGATATACTGCTGTCAATGAATTAAGTACATCAGAGAGGAAATAAGGCTGATCAGTCAGTAACACTGAAGAACATCATGAAATATTCCTCCTAGTATTATTTTAAGAAGATGCTCTAGAGAAAGAAAAATCCAACAGAGAGAATCCTTGGTGGCAGAATTTTAACAAACTGTAACAAACTGATGGGAAAGATACTAATAGCCCAAACTTTGCTGATATTTTTCAAGACACTCCCTAAATGTGATATTTCTGTACAGAAATAAACAATAGGCATTTAAAAGAAAGGTTTTTCCATAGAAGGTGGGATTTTAGCAATGACTTGAAGGAAGTCAGGGAAGTCAGGAAGTGGAGAAGAGGAAGAGCATTCCAGGTATGGGTGATAGCCAATGAAAATGCTCAGAGACAGAACATGGAGGGTCTTGCTTGATAAACAAGGAGGCTCCAGTTCAGGAGATGATGAGTATACATGTGGGAGAAAGGAGAATGATATAAGGTTAAGAAGAATGGAAAGGGCACTGAGTGAGGTGAGAAGAACCAGATGAACATTACACACATTCAAAGCAACATTGAGTGATAAAACAAAATATATCAATAAAATGCATTTTTTAAATTGTCAAGTAGAAAAATTACCTTATTCTTAAAAGTACCAAAAATAATAAACTTACATCAGTATTATACAGGTCACATTATATGTATTTAATATATAATATGCATATAGTATATACCACATAACATATAACTATATATGATATATAGATAGTATTGTGTAGTATATATAATACTATCAAATGACATAGTATCAAAATACTTAAAGGAAAAGTTAATTGAATTACAAGAAGAAATACATAGCAAAATCATAATTACTATAGATTTTAATGTTTACCTTGCAGATGTAAGTAAATCTAACACAAGAAAGAAGTTCAAGACTAGGATGGAATTTTAGAAAAATTAGATAAGACCTCAGATGATTACTGAAAGGGAATCATAAAGAACATCTGATTATGTTTACCATGTATATATGACATGTACAGAAAAGATCTTAAGATAGAGCATAGAAAACTGAGTGAAAGTATAATAAATTTGAAGATGTTTTGTTCTTCTCAAAAGCCCTGACATCAGGGAGATGATGTCATGACAAGCATATGAATTGGATTTAAATTGGGGGGGGGTATGCTAATACACCAGCCCCACTTTCTCCTTGAGCCATCTGGGTCCATGGGTCAGATATGAATCACAATGAGTGGAGATAGTCCTGAATGTGAGGTAAGAGACCTGCCCAAGGTCACACTGCTAGTAAGCCGCAAGTATCTAAGGTTAGATTTTGAACTCTCATCTTCCTGACTCCAAGGCCATTTTTCTATCCACTGTTATAAAGGATCTAAAAGGTCAACCTCTTAGTTACACTTAAGGAAACTAAAGTGGAGAAAGGTAAGTGACTTGTTCAGGATCACAGTAAATGTCTGAGGCAGGATTTGAACTCAAGTATTCCCGATTCTATCCAAATATGCCACCTAACTGCTAAACTCATATGCCCTTAAGAAAAAGCATATTAAATACATCATTTATTGAATATAGTATAATAAAAATTATAATTAGCAAGATTTTAGAAATGATTAAAACAAATGAAAATTGCATATCATAATCCTAAAGGTAATTTTATCAAAGTAAATAAAAGCAACATACCATATTTCCCCATGTATAAGACACACCTTAATTTTGGGGCCCAGAATTTGAAAAAAAAATGTATTATATAAAGTTATTGAACTCAAATTTTATTCATCATGAAATTCAAGGACCTTCTGCTCATAGCTTTCAGGCACTTTTGGGCAAGTCTGGTGTATGGACAAAAACTTAGTCCATTCTGTTTCATGAACCTGAAGCACCCATTGCACCCTACTTTGAAATCAGTCACTTCTTTTTGATCAGCAATTCTTCTGGCCTCCTGCTGAGCTATCTTTGTGGACACAGGAATTCCAATGGCTCTTTGATCTTCAATTCATCTCTTCAATTCCCTCTATAAATCAGGCCATTTGGCTGCCTTGCTTCTCATGGCCTTCTTCTGCAGAGTGTTTTCAATAGGGCTTCTTTTTCTCGTAGCCAGTCTCAGATTATTTTCTCAGTTGGAGGAAGACCAAACTGACTTTCAGCAGCACGATTTTCATTCACTTTTGCAAACTGGATCACTTTGAAATTGAATTCAGCACTGGACAAAAATCTTTTTTAAGTCAATTCTGGGTAGAATGTGACCTAAGATACCAGTAACAAATGCAAAACAATGAGCAAAAAGACAAGAAACTCAAAAATGTGGGAAATGCAAGTAAAAATCTACAACCATTGTATAAGAACCTCCCAGTTTTTAGACCCCAAATTTTTTGAAAAATGGTGCATCTTATAATGGAGAAATATGGTATATCAAACAAATATAAACTTGTGGAATAATGCCAAAAATACCTAAGGGGAAAAGTTATAACTAATTATTTCCACCAATCATTGTGAGGATTTTGTTTAGGTTTTTTATGATTCAGTTGAAGGATTGAGGTGTGAAGAAGATAAAAAGCTTATAAAAATAAATCAAAATACATAAACAGAAATAGAAATTCTGAAAATCAAAAAGATATAATTTGAAGCTTTTATAAAATATTCATTTTATAATTCATTTTATAATTCAAATTAAGGGTTTTTTCTTTTTTTAAATTTTGAGATGCCTCCCTCATTTTAGAGATGAGGTTAACCAAGATAGAGGAGTCAAATGACCTACCCAATAGCTCAGCAGTTGCAGAGCTGAGAAGATCCAGGTTATAAGAGTCATAAGAATTAGAGTGGGGGAAGGATTTTAGAAGTTATCTAGCCCAATTCCCCCAATTTTATAACTGAGAGAACCAAATCCCAAAGAAGTAAATTGATTTGTCCAAAGTTATACAAGTAGTGGATAACAAAGTTGTAATTTAAACCCAGGTCTTCTAACTCTCAATCCAATACTTTTTTTTTTTTTACTTTTTTCTTATTGGTTGGGCACTGGGATCCTCAGGACAGTAGCACAATGGATAATGCACCTGAACAAGTCACTTCACTGTTTGCCTCAGTTTGCTCCTCTGTAAAATGTTCTGGAGAAGGAAATGTCAAATCCCTCTAGTATCTTTGCCAAAACAAAATGTACAAAAAATAAAAGGCGGGGGGAGAATTGGAAAATGGCTGAACAATAATAGCAACCGGGCCTCTGGGAGATTGTGGTTGAACATTTATCCAGCATACTACATAATCCGGATGTGACCCTATCTATATTTCCCTCAACTCTGTAAATCTCATCTGCCAAGGAAAGTAACCCCAAATTCATAGCAGGCTGGGGAAAGGTGTCTCTGGCCCTATCTCATAAAATGCTAATTCTATACATTTTGATAGCACTTTACAGTTTTCAAAGCATTTTCATAAAAATTATCTTATTCAAGTTTCATAAAACCTCTAGAGTTAAGTAGAGTGGGTATTATTAGCTCCTTCACACACTTTTTTTCTTTTTCTTTGCCTTTTTTTAACCTGCCCCTGAGGTTTCATTTGTATAGGGAGCTGAGAAAATACATTCTACCAAACAAAATATTTGTAAGAAATCTTGGACATGGTAGGAAATAAAGAAATGCTTATTCCCCTCCCCCACATCAATGCAGATCTGCAACATTCTGAAACTCCAAGTCTTAGAGAGTTGCCTGGGACACTGGGAGATTAAGTTCATTGTTGAGGGTCCCAACCCGGGAAGAACCTGAGCCCAAGACAGAATTTAAACCCAGTTCTTCTTAATTCTGTCTATCCACCACAACAGCCTGCCTCTCATCTTGGACTCAGTTATGAATAATCCCAGGCCGGAAAGTTGAAAGAGGTATTCAAAGTCATGAAAGCCAAAATACAAGCCATGACCCTTGGTTCCAGTTTGTGGGCTCTCTCCACAACACATCTACACCTCAATTTGCTCTTCCTGCCCCCCCCCCCCCCAGAGCATTAGAGATTTAGAGCTGAAAGTGATCCAAGAGGTCATGGTTTTAACGGTGAAGAAGACAAGGTATAGAATTTATGTGATTAACCTAGATCAGTGAGTATCTGAGATAAGACTTGAACCTAGTTCTTCCTGATTCTAGGTCCTGTTTTCTAAACACTGCACCATGCTGTTTTTAATGGTGATCTTGGTCTGTAAAGTAATAGGGCAGAAATTGTCCCTAAGAAGTCTCTTCCCTTAAAATGATGTTTCTGATTCTTTGGGTCCTTGCCAATATTCCTACTCCATTTTTGCTGCAAGGTCTAGCTTACCCCTAGAGGGTAACCGGGCATTCTTCCAAGGGTCTGTGGGTTGACCTATGCTTTGGGCATTTTTTCCAGGAGGTTTGGAACAGTCATGGCCTCCTACCCTTGGAAACTCTGTCTCACAGCCTGGCATCCTGGGGACTTGGCAAGTCTGCTTTGCTGAGGTCAGTCCACCCAGACTACAGGGTAGGCCAGAGGTGAGCTGTACAGCTGGAAAATTGAAAAGCAAAATGAGTCACCCCAAATAACACAGCCAGTCATTGGTAGAGCAAGGACCTGACTTGGTTGTTGCTTTCCTAAGCTGCTTTTTTTGGCTCCCCTGAAACCTTGAGTTAGCCTCTTTTATTTGGGCAGCTCCTTGAGAAGAGGAGTGTGTACCTATGTTATTATCCCACTGGTTCTGATTTACCAATTATATCTACAATAAATTGGGTAAGCAACAAGACGAAGTCTATGTATAAAGTGAATGCCCTTATTACTCCTTAATCTTTATTCTCATCTTTATATTAGGTCTTGATTCCCAAGTCAATTAATCAATAAAAATTAAGTTTCTCTATGCCCAAAAGGCAACAAAAATGTGCATACTCTTTGATCCAGCAATACCACTACTGGGTCTATACCCTGAAGAGATGACGAAAAAGGGTAAAAACATCACTTGTACAAATATATTCATAGAAACCTTGTTTGTAGTGGCAAAGAATTGGAAATCAAGTAAATGTCCTTCAATTGGGGAATGGCTTAGCAAACTGTGGTATATGTATGTCATGGAACACTAGTGTTCTATTAGAAACCAGGAGGGATGGGAATTCAGGGAAGCCTGGAAGGATTTACATGAACTGATGCTGAGTGAGATGAGCAGAACCAGAAAAACACTGTACACCGTAAAAGCAACATGGGAGCGATGATCAACCTTGATGGACTTGCTCATTCCATCAGTGCAACAATCAGGGACAATTTGGGGCTCTCTGCAATGGAGAATACCATCTGTATCCAGAGAAACAATTGTGGAGTTTGAACAAAGACCAAGGACTATTACCTTTAATTTAGAAAAAAAAAAAAACCCAATACCATATTGTCTGATCTTGCTGTCTCTTATACTTTCTGTTTCTTCTTTAAGGATATGATTTCTCTCTCATCACACTCAATTTGGATCAATGTACAACATGGAAACAATGTAAAGACTAACAAGTTGCCTTCTGTGGGGGTGGGGGAGGGAAGTAAGATTAGGGGAAAAATTATGAAGCTCACAATAAATAAAATCTTTATAATTCAAAAAAATATTAAGTTCCTGTTATGTTCCAGGCCTCCTTTTGTCCTGGATTTGAGACCTCTTTATTTTCCTGTTGCCCAGTCCCCCCTTGGGCTAGAATGCTCTTTATGCTTGTTCTTGGCTAGATCACCAACTTCTCTGTCTTCACTTAGATTGGAAAATTGACTCCTGTTTCAATAAAGATGTGTCATTAAGGCATTAAAAGATTTAAAAGGCTGAGACTGGGCCTGAAGAGTGAAAACTGACAAGTGAAGATTGAATTAACCACAGAGAGAGCTGAAAAGCATCTCTGTCAGAACTATGTGTGAAGAAGCAGCAGCTGGAGCAATTATATGATGGAGGCTTTAGCTCCATAATTTTTGACAGAGGAGAGAGAGAGAGAGTAAGAGAGTGAGAGAGAGAGAGAGAGAGAGAGAGAGAGAGAGAGAGAGAGAGAGAGAGGCTCACCTTTATCAAGCAAGAGTTTTAGCTACATGTATTGTCCTTCAACATCTTCTAGAACATGGATGGTCAATCTGTTAGCTCTTCCAATAAAAAAGCTGGTCCAACAAAAATTCCTCAAGGGCTACATATAGTATGAAATATTTATTTATGACTACAATGTAACCAATATCACCCATGAGTATAATAATAAAATGTAATAATGCTGCCTGCTCTAGAACTTGAGAGATGAAGTTTTTCAAAAAGCTCTTTTGCTTCTCTTTGCCCTGCCCCATACCTCCAAGGTTTAAGAGAGAAAAGGAAAAAAGGCAAAGATAGATTTTACAACTGCTCCTACTGACGTTAAGATTTAATTAGATAATCCAGAATCCTGGTGAGTAACTATCTGGCTAGACTTGTTCCTCAGAAACTCCATTTGAATTGTGAGCTCTGTTTTACTACAATCTGTTTGGACAATACAGTATTCTGGTAAATGAAGAGCTGGCTGCATCTAGTTTCCATTGCCTAGAAAGCACCAATTTGATGAACTTTGCAGTTCTCTAATTTAAAGGGAAAGGTTATCCAAATGAAAAGATAGCACTTTCTCAGTACCTTTTAAAGGGTGATTACAATTTTAAAGTTAGAAGTCATGTGGACCAGGAGTCCATTAGTTCATATGAAAGCAGTTTCAACTAATAAAGATGTTCCTAAATAATTAATGACATCACTGTGAGAGCTATGAGTTGCCTTAAACTCATGAGTTTTTCCTCCCTCACATGCTTCCCTGACAGATCCCTGTGTCATACTATTTCCCCCCTAGTTGGTAGGAGAATGTGATTCAGCTTTATATGTGCATTATGATATATTTTATTTTTCATGTTCTTGCTTTAATATATAAGCACCTATAATATTATTGCTTTGAGTATTATTTGTGTTTTGCTAAGGTTATGTTTAAGATAAAAAAAAAGATTTTTAAGATTAAAAGTATCATTATTGAGAAAGGATGGTTTGTATAAATAGAAACATATATGTAGGGGCTTAAGTGCCAAACTGGTAAGAGGAGTGGATTCTTCCCAACAGGGTTTTACCCCCTTGGACCCTTAGAGCATTTTAGAGTAAGCAAATAGTGTCTTCTGGGAATCTGGATCTGCTAATCTGAGAACAGGTTAGATTAAGCAAGTCAACCAAAGAGTAAATAAATGTGTCCACATTTCTCCATGAGAGATGTGATAGGGTGCTGACAGTGTTACATTGCAGTAACATTACAGCAACATCTTGCTATTCTATGGCTACACTGCCAACTCCCTAGATTTTCTGAGAGTCCTGATTTCAGGAAAAGTCAGGTTTTTTTGATTCCAGCCATACATCAGTTTATACTCTGACCATCTTCTAACCAGCTTCCTTGGCCCCAGACCAAAAGACTCAAATCTGCCCTAGATGACTTAACCCTTTCCATTCTGGAATGCTTACTCTGAGCCAATGTTGTGATGATTAGTGAATACCTCACCATGGAGAGGTCAACCCTGTCAATGCTTTACTTTGATCCCTAATCATCTCCATCTCTCTTCCTTCTCCGCCCCTAGCTTCCAATTCTGGAATGATAATCAATCTAGTACTGTCATTACTATTGAAAGGGGCTTCTCAGCTATTCCTCTGGTTCCACTCACCATCCCACTACGTTATTAAAACAAAATATCTTGTGCTCCCAAGTGGCATAGTAGCTACAGTGCTGTGCTTGGTGTCAGGAAGGCCTGCTGCCATCATCATCATCATCATCATCATCATCACAGCAGCTAGGATTTATATAGTGTCTACTGTGTCTCAGGTGCTTTGCAAATATAATTTTATTTGATCCTCAAAACAACCCTGAGAGATGGACATGTTATTATCCCAATTTTATAGTTGAGGAAACTGAGGCAAACAGAGCTTATGTAACTCACACAATAAGTTTCTGAGACTGACTTGAACTCAGGTCCTCCTGACTTCAAGTCCAGCCACCTGGCTATGTGATCTTGGGCAAGTCATTTAATATCTCCCAGCCTAAACTTCCTCATCTATAAAATGGGTATAATAATAGTGCATATCTCACTAGGTGACTGTGAGGGTTAATGAAATAATATATGTAAAGAACTTCATAAACTTAAAAGTTATATAAAAATTAATTATTATTACTATTACTGACCACTACTCTCTTTTATTTATCATCTCCATGAGGGCAGTAACTGTCTTCAATTTTGTATTTGCATCTCCAATACTTAGTATAGCTCTTAACTTTTGATAAAAGATTAATAGATACTTTTTCATTCATTTGTTCTTTCAATGAGGTTTTACGAAAAGGATATCCTGTTTCGGATCTGCTTTTTTCTTCTTCTTTTGGCTTCAGAAACAGTCACCCAATGGAACTTGTAGCAAATACAAGGAAGTCTAAAACCTATCCTGTGCCCCAAGGGGCATAGAACTTTGTTAGAAATGTATTTTTCATACACAAATAAACAAGAAATAAACAAAGTCGTGCTATATAGGTAAGTCAATTCCCATTGAGTCCTTCCCCTAAGGCCTCAAGTCATGAATTGGATTCTGATTTTTAGTCAATGCCAGTGGAGTACAAGCTATAGTAGGTCTTACTAAACTGAAAAAATCTTTGAGTAAGGCCCGGGTAATAGACTCTATGTCTGTCATCTCCAAGTTAGGGAGGTTCATCACTAAACTACCTATAGGGGAATAAATTTTAGACTCTTCTCTGAACTACAGGGCTGTGATCTCTCTCAGTGGAAACATCACCTACAGAAATGAAATCACTAATACCTAAAGAAGTAAAGTCAATTGAAGTACCACTGGTTGATTGGTTCTCATCCATAGTTATCAAAGAAGACCAAATTGACATCCTTATGTTAGAGATGAGTTTCAATGTGTCCAACTTTGGCTGATCAGACTAATAAAAGCTCAGAATGCTTTGCCACAGACTGGGTACAAATACTCCATGTGAATACTGGGTAGTTAGTCTAAACTTATGAATCTCACATTACCTTTGAGCTACTTCAATTCTGTCTTGCTCATAGAGCACAGCATTTTCACTGATGTGATCAAGTCAAGATGGGCAGTCCTGTGCGAATGTCTCCCATGCCAGACAATCAATTCCAAAGTTCTTAAGACAGACCTTCACAGGGGGAGGGGGTCCTGGTATTGCTTCTTTAGCCCCTATGAGCACTTGCCCTATGGAAATTTTCCATAAAACAGTCTTGTTGCCAAATGTTCACCTGGCATTGGAACAACATGGTCAGTCCATCATGATTGAGCTCTCTGTAGTAATGTTTGAATGCTTGGCAGTTTAGCTCAAGAAAGGACCTCAGTATCTGGTATCTTCTCCTGCTGGGTGATCTTTGGAACTTTCCTAAGACAATTTAAATGGAAGTGATTCAGTTTCCAGACATGGAGCTGGTAGACTGTCCAGGTTTCACAGGTATACAGCACAACAGCTCTTAGATCTTCAGTTTGGTTTTTTATTTATTTCAGAGCCTCCCAAATACAGTTAGCTCAGGCAAGCAGTGTCACTATATAAGAAATTAATTACATATTTATAAATGGTAATGTAAAAGGCATTAGAGAGGGGAGAAATCAGCAGGAAGATGGAATGATCTAGTGAAAAGATCACAGACTTGAAAGTCAGAGGACCTAAATTCAAGAACTTGAGTTCTAATTATGAAACTGTCATTTAAAAGGTGGAGGACAGGAGAAGGGGAAATATGGTTCTGCCATTACTGCCTTTGTGACCTTAATCAAGTCATGTAATTTCTCTGGGACTCAATTTTCTCATCGGTAAAATATTGCAGTGGCACTAACTGACTTCTAAGGTCTTTTCCATCTCTGAAAAACTCTATGATCTATGATTATATTGTCATCAGGGACTGTTTCACTGCTGTAACAGAACAAAACTTCAACCAACTGGTTGGGAAATTAAGAATACTTAGGAATACTTCCAAAGCTACTTCAAAACAAATACAAATTAACTTAGCATGAACTGTCTACTCATTCTGGGGGAACAGCTCAATGGGATATTCAGAATTGCAAATCTCCCCACAAAGTTTGATTCTGCTTTGAAAGTTGTAGAGAGCTGGTCACACTGTAAATTGCCCCCTTTTCTTTTCTGTAAATCTAAGGCCTTCTAGTCTCAGGGGGCTGAGCACTGGAGGTTCTTGTCTGAAAAGAATTAGTTCCTGTGGAGAACTTCTTATTCTTCCTTCCCCTAGTGCTTTTCAAGCACAGCCTCACTCAACCTCTCACCTTTATGTATAAAATAATCTACAAATTCAGCTGTCTCAGAATCCAGATTGTGGTGTTACAATAATTGGCATTTCTGTTATTTTCCCAACTGGTAGGAAATGATCCTTTGGAAAGTTAGAAGGCTGAACCATTTGTAACTCACCATTCAGATCAACTATTGGAGGGTAAAAAAAATCAGACTGAAATCCAGGCAGAGACAAGTGAACTCAGAATAATAACAGAGAGGCCCAAACAGAAGAAGCTGGGACTAAT
Organism: Macrotis lagotis; assembly: GCF_037893015.1. Taxonomy (NCBI): domain Eukaryota; kingdom Metazoa; phylum Chordata; class Mammalia; order Peramelemorphia; family Peramelidae; genus Macrotis; species Macrotis lagotis. The sequence continues at coordinate 121,783,844 of NC_133658.1, forward strand.
AGAAACAGGTTTTGGTGGTGAAATGAAGGCTTCCTCAAAAGAATTGTCATAGATGAGTCAGAGATCATGTCCAGGCTGCAATGGTTGCTGCAAAGCATCTTTATGTATACTTCTAAGACAGCTAGAGGGTGCCACAGTGCACAACATGCCAGACTTGAAGTCAGGAAGATTTCCAAGTTCAAATCTGATCTCAGTTACTATCTTTGTGACCTTGAGCAAGTCACTTTACCCCTGTTTGCCTTGGTTTCCTCATCTGTAAAATGAGCTGGAGAAGGAGTTGGCAAATCACTCCAGAATCATTGCCAAGAAAACACCAAAGTGGGTCATGAAGAACTGGACACGATTGAAAAAGAACTGAACATCAAAATGAATGTTTCTAAAATTCACATCTTGCTCTTTTCTCTTTGTGTACAGGAAGGTTAGCCTGTAGACAAAGAAGTCCCTCCTCTTCTGGTGTGTAAGGGCCTCAGAAGCCTCCCTGCCCCATTAAGTGAAGAAATTCCAGAGAGGTTCAAATCCCCTGAATCACACTCTAAGTAGAGCCCCTTTGGAAGGCTGAATATCTATTAGTATTATTTCTTCCAATTTCCCCCTCCAACCTAAAAATCAGCACTGGTGCTCAGGTCCAGGCTCCCCACTCCCTCTTCTCCCCACAATGCTTGAACCTGATGTGGACAATTTGACACCCCCCCCCCCCACCAAATTATCTAGTTTAGTGCCTTTTAACAAGCCCCTAGAAAACACAATGGTCTTATTTCCACAGTCCCTGCCTGCCATCTTCAATGATATTTCCTCTCTGTGAAGCTCTCTCTGCTAAGCACTTCCATTTCATGCTGTGTTCTATCTTGGAGTACTCCATTCTTCCTAATATTTCATCTTGGAATCTTGAACCTGCTCCCAAATTACACTAAATCAGGGTAGATGATGTGAGACTGAGTTCTGAAATTCTTACCACTGGAGACTCAGTCCTTTGGGTCAAGCATAGTTTGCTCCATATAAACCTCTTTTAAATTGCAAACACTTCTAGAATGGGTAACTATCACTGATGTCTTTAGTGCTATGGGTTTAATAGCTTTTTCCCCCCTTTGACAACAGGAACCCAGACAGCAGAGTGAAAAAAGAGGATATCGCAAAGGGGAAAAGGTTACTTCGGGATACATGGTTTTTGACACTTCAAGGTGTCGCCAGTCATAAGGTAACCTCAAAAATAAAGGGAACTTGGGGCAGCTAGGTGGCACTGTGGATAGAGCACCAACCCTGGAGTCAGAAAGACCTGAGTTCAAATCCCACTTCAGACACTTAATTACCTAGCTGTGTGATCTTGGGCAATTCACTTAACCCCATTGCCTCACAAAATAAAATAAAATAAAATAAAATAAAATAAAATAAAGGGGATTTATTCCCCCCAATACTTCAAGCACCAGTGATTTTAATAGATACAAATTCTTCCTTCTCGGATAAGTAAATTTAAAAAGTATTTAGCATATGCAAAGCCATGTACCATGTTCTAGGGACACAATACTAAAAAAATCTGATAGCCCCTACTCACAAAGAGATTATATTCTAATAAGGGGAGAGAGCATATATAGGAGAGTGATGGACATGAGAGGTGTTAGGGTCAGTGGAATCACTGAATTAGTGATCTAATATATAGGGTAGTAATATTAATTGTATTAGTATTTCCAGAGCTGGATGGGGAGGTAAGGAGAAGAGGGAAGCAAGGATATTATTCTACATATCAGGGCAGATTATTAGATGGTCAAGACAGACAGCTAAATAGGATTTGAAGCATGATCTGAGGTGGGTTAAATATGGTGGGAACTAAATAAGTTAACACCCTATTTCACTTTATCCCAATTATTAAGATAGAATTCCAAGGAAGGAGTTCCAAAGTTGAACAAATTAATTATTCTTCCACCCCACTCACCAATATATTCAACATACTTTGGGGCATAGATTCTGAAGAAGGAGCTGGAAAAATAAAAAGCTGACCCAGAGATATGGCAACTGCCTCCAACCCCACTGTGCAATTTCTGAACTCATATTGTTCTGATCGACTACAAGGGAACACACAGAACTAACACTCGACATTGTGGTGCCATTGGTCTTCTTCAAAAACAAAGGGTCAACAACAATTGCAATGCAACCTGGGTATGAACCTATCTGATCTTAGCTAGATTGAAGCTTAAGCCATGCAAAGTTAAGGCCATGGCTTCTCTGTTGAAATAGCTTTCCAAGAACTCAGACTCTTCTCCATGCTCTGGTGAGGCACCAGAGAAAGACTTTAGTGGGGAAAAGTGACCTGAGAATGCTAACTTTTTTAACATAGTGTTATTAGGAGAAGGTATTGTCAAATATGAAAATAAATAACCAAAAAAAATCACAAAGAGTATGCAACCACTGTCAACTCAAAATAAAACAAAATATCAGAGAGCTCACACAGGTTATCACAATCACAATTAACTCTGAAAATACCAAAGAGCTCCCAGCTTTATCACAACCACTGTTAACTCCAAGAAATAAAATATATGTTTTTAAATTAGGTCCAACAGTGGTCATAATCAAAAAGCTTTCTTTATTCCATTGGAGGAAGTAAACCAGACTTTAAAACAACTTTAGAGAGCAAATCTTAGCAGATATATATATATATATATATATATGTATGTATATATACATATATACATATCTCAATGGCTACAGAGTGAGCTGTAGATATAGACAGAGATAGAGATATAGAGATTAGACAGACATTGATTTGGATTAGATAAATAGATATTTATATAGATTAGATATAGATATATAGATGTAGAGATAGAGAGATAGAGAGAGAAATAGATTAATGGTTACACAATGAGTTATAGCCCTGACAGTAAGAGGTATCAGCAACAATGAGAAAGTATTTGATTCATAGGAGAGCTTAAAAGGCTCCTGTAAGTTGCTTATCTGCACTTGCAGACCACCTGGTTCTAGAATGGAAACCACTCTTGGGACTTTGCTGAAGTTGAGTTCATCCAGAGGGTGGACACAAAGGATTGCTGTTTTGCCAAGCTAAGAGTACAACTTGTTTGCTGGGCTTTAGCTCTAGAAAACAAAGAGCCTCCTAATGGGACTGTCCTGTCCCGGGAATCTTGACAGTATGACTACCTGAAAAATTAGGACAAAGTGGAATGATTGTTTAGAAGTTGAGAATTATTGGCTTTAATAATTTTTACCCAGATTGGGATTATGTGTGAGCAATTTGGTAATGATTAATGTTTTAAACCTTGGCTTGCTCCATGCATTTGACTTCATTTGAGTAGAAGCATTAGGAGGGTACAAGGTATGCAACAGCAATCATGCCTTCTCAGCTTTGTAAAAGGACAGCTATAAAGAGAATTCAATGGGTCAACCCCAAACCTTTGAAACACCTGGGTTTTTTTTCATCTTCTTTCACAACAGAATAGGTCCCCTGAGTATTTTTCTTCTCACAGATTTACTGATAACCACAAGAAGTATTCTTTGAAGAGGTATGTCCTGATTTGGAATGAAACCTGATCCTACAAGGTACCAGTCCTCAATGAGCCTCTAGCTGGGAACATCTGAAAATGTTCATGAAGCCAAAGAAGATACCACATTTGTGCCTAAAGAGTTGAGAAATATAGATATTCAAACACGGTTGATTGAAGAATTGAACCACCTAGGAAAAAATATCAGAATGGAGACATTCAATGGAAGTATACTGAGGTCATCTCACCCACCCTATCTCTAAACTCCATGGGGCATGCTCAGAGCTACTCTCTGCTTCCCACAGACCCTGGGGGTTGGGAGGGTTCTTTGGTATCTGCTTTTGGACATGTTGGTGGGTGTTGTTCTTCAGTTGTGTTCAATTCTTCATGACTCCATTTGGGGTTTCTTGGTAAAGATACTTGAGTGCTTTGATATTTTTTCCCCAGCTTGTTTTGTAGATGAGGAAAGTATAACAAACAGGGTGAAGTGACTTGCCCAAAGTCACTCAGCTAGTGTCTGAAGTCAGATTTGCCCTGTGGAAGATGAATCTTCCTGACTAGGCCTGGCACTCTATCCAATGTGCCACCTAGCTGCCTGATGAACAAATTGTTCTCAAAAGAAGAAAAGCAAATTATTATAACAACCAGATTAAATAAGTCTCCAAAGCACTAATAATAAGAAACATTCAAACTAAAACTATACTGAGGTTTCACTCCCAGCAAATTAGCAAAAGTTGAGAAAAGAAAGTCATTGTGGGGCAGCTAGGTGGCATAGTGGATAAAGCACCGACCCTGGAGTCAGGAGTACCTGGGTTCAAATCCGGTCTCAGACACTTAATAATTACCTAGCTGTGTGGCCTTGGGCAAGCCACTTAACCTCGTTTGCCTTGCAAAAAAAAAAAAAAACTAAAAAAAGTTTAAAAAAAAAGAAAGAGTCATTGGGAGGGGTTGTGGAAAGACAGGCATATCAATACCTGTTGATGGAGTTGTGAATTAATTAATACAACTGTTCTGGGAAGCAATTTGGAATTATGCAAATAAAAAGATTAAAATTCCCATAACTCAGTGATTATACTGCTAGGTATATATTCCAAGGAAATCACTGACAAGCTGAAAGGCCCCAAAATATTTATAACAGCACTATGTGTGGTAGTCAACAAATGGAGACAAAGAAGATGCCAATTGATTGAGGAAATGACTAAAGAAATGGTGGTACATGGGTACATGAAAGTAATGAAATATATTACTCTTTTAGAAGAAAAAATGATTATGATAAATACAGAGAAGTATGGATAGACTTAACATGAACTAATACAAAGTAAAGTGAGTTGAACCAGGAAAACAATATAAACAATGGCTACAATATCATAAATGGAAAAAAACAACAACAAATCAATAGAAAGTGGCAAAATTACAAAGAATCCGTTTGTCTGTCCCTCTACCCCCCACCCCAAAGAAGACATGTCTGAAGACATTCTTTTTCAGAGGTGGAGATCCACAGGTATGAAACATATATTGTTCAATTTTTCTTTCTGATGTATTGATCAGTTTTGCTGAATTCCTCTCCCTTCTCTTTAAAAATTAATCATTTTACAGAAGAACTTTCAGGGAGGGGAAAGGGAAAATGATACAGGATAAAATTTAAGTAATATAAAAACAGAAATATCAAAAAGAATCTCATTGAAAATTTTTGTATAAAAGGGATGAAATGTTGAATTTTTATGGGTCCCCTGGTCTTCCCTTACCCTCTCAAAGTGGGACAGGAGGGCTGGGTGCTGCACCTTTAATCAAAGAAGCAGCTTTCCTCTTTTCTCCCCACTGACAAATGGTACACTCCAGCTTTGCTGTGAAGGAGGAAGGGGAAATATCCTTATTAAATGCTGTACCTACTCAAAAACACATAAAGAAAACCTGAAAGACATTATAAAAATGGCATTTTGAGATGGTCCAATGTGCTCCATCAGCCATAAAAAGTTATCACTGGGCACAGCAGACTATGTGTAGTGGTTCCCAATGGGAACCCCTTTTAATAAACAAAAAAGTAGTGTGAACCCCCAAGGCAATTTAGTATAATGCTCACAATATTCTTAAAGACCCTTAAAAAATTTTAAGGGGCAGCTTGGTGGCTCAGTGGAAAGATGGAGCACTAACCTTGGAGTCAGGAAGACTCATCTTTATGAGTTCAAATCCAGCCTTAGACACTTATTAGCTGTATGACCCTGGGCAAGTCACTTCACCCTGTTTGCCTCAATTTCCTCATCTATAAAATGAACTGGAGAAGGAAATGACAAACCACTCCAGTACCTTTTCCAACAAAAACCCAAAATGGGGTCACAGAGATGACTCAATAACAATAAAAACTTTAAGTGAGAACTCCAGTAAAAGATAACCACCATATAATAAGAAAATGCACTAGCTCTCTAGTCCAAAGACCTAGGTTTGAATGGTGATCTTATCATTTAATATGTTTAAGAACTCAGTCAAATTACTTAGGCTTCAGGTTCCTCTTTTGTAAAAAAAGAAGATTGGGTCGATTTATCTCTTCTCACCTCTAAATGCTTTGATCCCATGGGTACCCTAAGACATCAATTCTGTCTTAAAAGATGCTAAAGCATCTGTGTCCAGAGAGGTTTAAGATGGCATCCTTGAGACATAAAAGGGCTCAAGAAGTTTTCTGGTCTGGTCCTCTGACCCAGGACAGAAAATATGTGTTCAGTTCATGAGGAAATAGAAGTAGAGAAGAGATGTTTCAAAGCACACTGAAAGTCAGCAAAGGAGCTGGAAATTAGTTTGCCCTGATCCCTTGATCTTGATACAGGCAGCCTTGCTTAACTAGGGTCAGGTTTTGGAATGTCTTATATTTGCTGCGGCTTATCGCCATGGAAACAACCACCCCCACTTTCAAGTTGTAAAACATCTGGTCAAGTCCCAACTGGGCCGGGGGAATAAAAATGAGAAATTAAAGACTATCTTTGTGGTTTTTGACACAGCCCTTGCTGAATTTCATTTGAAAAAGAAATATGAAAAGAATGAGAAAAAAAAGGAATGGAGAGGGGGATTTGATATGAGCTGCTTGTGGATTTGGGGTGTTAATCCCCTTCTACTACCCCCCCCCCACCAAATTAAGAGCTAGATGTACAAGTGTCCTGAATCGCACAAAGAGAGGAAGAATGGGAAGGATGTAGGGTCTTATGTGAGATTAAGAGAATTAAACCTTTTCATATTCAAGTTAACTATAAACTGAAGGACTGAGACTTGTGCATCATTAAACAGGAAAGTGAGAGAATTCTTGGGGCTGGTTTTTTAGGGATTATTACTTGGAGTTATGAAGATGAAACCAAAAAGCAATTTGTTTGAAGGAGAGTTGCTCCTTGACCATGGGAATATTCAATGGACTGTGGAATATGTAAAACTACAAAGATTTAGAAAGAAGTGTATCTGGAAAAGATTGATTCTGTACCTTGGAGGTGGAGGAAGGTGGAGAAGGCATTAAAAATGCTATTAAATAGCTCAATAATACTCTGTTCCTGGTGCCTCCCAGACCCAGTGATACTGCTGCCTCTTGGCTGTTGCTTCCCTCTGTTTTAATAAGTGATCTCAGGATAATCTTCAGGTTTGGAGGAAGGGGTCCTAACTGAGAAGGAGAGACCCTGACTTGCCCTATCTTCCTTTAAAGATTGTATAATCAGAACCCTCAGGGACCTTGTAACTTTCCTAACTCATCTACATTAATCCTAAGTATTAGAACTAATCTAGGAGTTGGCTCCAGCTGGAGTGACTCCTTCAAACAAGCTAAACATCAAGATTAATTTACTGAGACCACACTTTGTCCCTAGAGTCAGTCTGGTGGCTACCCTGATTTGAAGACCAAAGATCTTCTCTACATATAGGAATCTGACTGTGTGGCCTGCAAAGCCAGAGATCAACAGGGAGAGGCCAGTTGGTAAAGCATTTGGAAGTTTCATGGCATACATGCCAGTTCTCTTAGGTAAATGAGGCCTTTATGATGTGGCTCAGCTCAATAAAAACCCATCAAACTCTTATTTGGAAGTGAAAGGGGAGCTGGGGTCCACGTCAGAGTGCAGTTGTCATCTTTTCTGTGTGGCTGACTGAACCAAATTAGACTCAACGTCACATCCCTGGTGCTCTCTAAGCCAACAGACCCAGAGTGTGGGAAGGGTATTCATAACTCTGGTGCACAGATTGGCCAGCAGGACTGTATTTAAGTCACACAACTGCTCCCAGATGGTCTGGAAATGAAACTGAAGCAGTCAATAGTACTGGGGTTTTCCTCCTGTGGTAGCAAAATATCTAATAATAAAGCCAGAAGGCAAAGGGACAAACCTTTTCCTAGAAACACATGACCCTCTGGTAATCTGTCACTGTTCAACCACGACCTAACTCCTGCATGCTCTGGATTACAGGCATCCTCAAGGCCAGGGATGACATTTCAAACCACAAACACTTCTGTTTGTTTGTTTTTGTGGTCACCATGTCCCCAGGAGCCCTGTAGATATCAGTTACTCTACAGTTCTTTCCTTCCTTCTTTTTCTGTTCTTCAAATGTGAGAAGGCAGGAAAAGAAGAGAAGGTTGACAGCAGACTGATGGGAATACTGACAAATATCATGCCACATTGGCTTTGTTTGTTATCAAGATGTCCCCTCTTCACTCCCCTTGACTATACCAAATCTTCCTCACCACATTTATTGGTTCCTTTGCTTTCAGTGACTCATACTTGGCTTTAGACTTGCTGGTATAAGACTTCTCCTGGCTCTTTCATCAAAAGACTTGTCCAATACTCTATCACCCCACCCTCCATTCCCAAATGTAAGGTCAAATTAACTCTCTGTGTGAGGGAGTACCAGCTCCCAAAGCTCAAACAATAACCGGCAAGGTAACTAATAGTAGCAGGCTCTGTGCCATGTTATTTTCTCATGGTTATCTGATTTGGATTTCAGAAAGAGGTGGGTAGATTAATGTAGTTGTATTACACAGAAATCAAAAAAGCAACAATGCCCCACCATTCTGTGGTTTGTCGCATCATTAGCCTATCATTGCCAATCTAGCTTCCCGACACTGGATCCTTTCTGTTCCCTTCAATGAGTGTTCACTGAGGGCTTCTTATCTGCTCAGACTTTTGTGTATCTCTGTCAGCTGTATTTAGTCAAACATGGAACCTATGAAAGAACTCTGGTCCTCCAATGCAGATATGCTTTTTTTCCCCTATTTTCTTGGGAATCCGCAATGACTAGTCAAAATAGGAACTCAAGAAGTGATGAATAAATGAAAATCCCCATTTTAAAATTTTGTTTTTCTGTTTGTTTTCCAGTTCTTATCTTCCTTGGCCTTTTTGCAGCCTCTTACACATAACCATTTACTGCTTCTTTGTTGAAGCTCTTTTTTCCCCCTAGCTTCCCTGACCCCATACAAATGTTCCATTTGCAGATTACCAGTGTCTCCACAGTTCCTTATCAAAAGGGGCAGTGGAGAAGTATGTAGTGGATTTTAATTGGAATTTTAATGAACTTCTAAAGTTTCCTTTCTCATATTATTTCATATTATTCTTTTCTCATATTTATTGAACTTGACTTCCAAAGTTTCCTTTCTCATATTATCATCCTCCCAATTTTAAGAAAATTTTTTCCTCCAAGTCCTTACTCCCCTCCCAAGCTTATTGTCAGTAACAAAAGCCCCAAATTTCCCAAGATGCCCTATAGTGAATGATCACAGTGCCAAAGTGGGATTTTTAACATTTTAACCAACAAATTCTGATGTTTACATATCTGCTTTATTTAGAGCGATGGTCACCAAACTTTTATTTTATGATACATGCTATCACTGGGCAGTTAAGTGGCAAAGTGGATAGAGCACTGGGCCTGGAGTCAGGCAGACTCCTTTTCCGAAGTTCAAATTTGGCATTAAACACTTTTACTAGCTATGTGACCCTGTACAAGTCACTTAACCCCGTTTGCTTCAGTTCCTCATCTATAATATGAACTGGAAGAGGAAAAGACAAACCACTCTACCACATTTGCCAAGAAAACTCCAAATGGGGTCACAAAGAGTCAAACACAACTGAAAACAGAACAACCCATCAGGAAAAAAGAAACAAAAAAATTGAATATATTTCCCATTATTTATATATTCACTTATTTTTAAAAACATATATTACCTTATTAATTTTAACATTTTAAAACCTATATGCAAAATGGAAATTGAAAAATAATTAAATTCAGGATGTAACATCCTGTATTATTAAGGGTGTTCCTTAATGTAGCTTTAAACTACTTTAAGCTACTAAAGATTAAAACTGCTCTAAAACTTTTGAGAAATACTGTTTGGGCCTGGAGCCAATAGGGATGCACTGATGTTTATTGAGTAGGGGAGTGCTTGGGTCAGATTTTTACTTAAGGAAAGTCATTTCAGCAGCTTTGTGGAGGGTGTTCGAGAAGGAATGGACTAAATGAGAGGAGAACAATTAGGAGGCTATTACATTAATCTAGGTGAAATCTTGAATTAGGGTGGTAATGGTTTGAGTAGAGAAGAGGACTTGTCATCCTTCAGTCATTTGAATCCTATCCAGTTCATCATGGCCCCATTTGGGGTTTTCTTGGCAGAGATATTGAAGAAGTTTGCCATTTCCTTCTCCAACTCATTTTACAGATGAGGAAACAGAAGTAAATGGGATTAAGGGACTGGTCCAGAGTCACATAGCTAGTGTCTGAGCCCAGATTTGAACTCAGAAAGAGGAGTCTTTCTGACTCCAGGTCCAGCAATCCCTGGAGATGGGGACATTTTGAAACATAAAGGAAGAAAAATGATCTGAAAATTGAATGATTGTGGGTAGTGAGTAAAAAGGAGCAGCAGCAAAGGTTCCAGAGACTGTGAGCCCGGACAAGTAGGAAGATGATGATGGCTTTTGCAGAAATAGGAAAGAAATGGGAAGAGGAATGGATTTGGATTGGAGAAACTAGAGAAAACAGCCAGTCCTCCATGGCAGGCCTACCTCAGCTACACCAGAGGTGGTATGGAGCAGGAAAAGGACATTGACTTGCCATCAGTCAGAATAATCTGGTTCTTTGTTATGATCTGAGGAACAGGGGGCAGGGGAGAAAGGTGACAGATTTGTCTTAGCAGAGCCTGCATAGCTGCTATGGTGTATACCTGGAGGAATTTTGGACTTTATGCGTCAAGGGAGGGACATAAAATGGAGAAATTGGAGAATAAGTGTAGCTACAGTTATGTACCATGAATAGCCAACCTGGGGAGTATGAAATGTGACCTTTTCCTACCTTCCAGCCGGTTGAATACATACACCTTGGGCATACAACAGAGTCCCTAAATTGGAGGGAATAAGGCATAATTTATTGTCCCTGCTTTGGGGGTAGGGTGGGATGTTGAAGGTCCCCAGATCAATGTGAAGTAATGAAGTATAATGAAGTAATGTGAAGTAATATTGAAGTATGAAGGGTTGAATTTGATAACAGGAAGATGGGTACAAATCCTGCGTCTGACTTTATTTACCAGTTATGTAGACATGGAAAACTTATTTAATGTTTCTGAACCTTAGTTCTTCTCATCTGTAAAATGGGGATCATAAATATCATAATGGCATTTCACAAGATTGTTGTAAAGCTCAAATGTGAGTGCATTGAAAATTTTAAAGTTCTTCTAAATGTCAATTATTATACTTAGAGTTTATTAAAAACATTGTCAATTTTTAAAATTATATGTATATATGTGTTTATATATAGATACACACATATTACAGAGTTAAGAGAGAGAGAGTCCTTTTCTTCTAGTTTTTTTAATGCAGTTTAAATTCTTGACTTTAGTACTATAAAAAGGTATGGTCACCCCCATATTTTCTTTGGAAACTCTAACTTCCAGGATCCTGTGAAAAGCACAGCAACTCTCGACATACCTGGGGGGACAGGAGTCTTGTGATGGGAGGAGATAAGGGCTCAAGTGTAGGGTGTAAGAATTGGAAAGGCAAAGAGGGAAGAAATGAGATACCTGGGCATCTCACCTAGTTGCCCAGGCCAAAAGCACACACTCTGCAATGCATCTCTGATTTGGGGCTGGGCTCAACTGCCCTCTCTCTACTCTAGTTCCTATAGAGAATCTTCCCCATGAGAGCCCTTAATCTATGGTGCCTTACTTGGAAGACTCGTACATCTAATGCTGCTGCTGCAGGTAGCCTGTGGAGTCTGGCTGAGAAACCTGGTGTACCCAAGGCTATTTGTGCAGATAGTGACCTAGTATCCTGCCATGAATGATGCAATGTATGCTGTTCTTTCTGGGTCTCAGAAGTAAGAAAATTTTAAATTGGCTAATCAGTTGCTAAGACCCATATTACCCAGAGAACCTAAATGGGGAGATGTTAGCTTTAAGAATGGATGGTAAGGGGGGGCAGCTAGTTGGTGCAATGGATAGAGCACTGGCCTTGGAGTCAGGAGTACCTGAATTCAAATCCAGCCTCAGACACTTTATAATGGCCTAGCTGTTTGGCCTTGGGCAAGCCACTTAACCCCATTGCTTTGCAAAAAAAAAAAAAAAAACCTAACTAAAAAAAAAAAGAATGGATGGTAAGAGAAAATATTCACTTCTTGATTGTTCATTGTTCTCCTCTAATATTATGGGATTTAGCTGGGCTGGGGAGATTTAATAGAAATGGGGACTTATGGGTAGTAGATAGAAATATGCAATTATTCCTTGAGTTCTATGAACCTGTGAATAGTCCAAAGGGGTCAATTAAGGAGTCCTGGGGACAGTCAGGTAGCAAAACAGAACACTAGTTTTGGAATCATGGGGCAGCTAGGTGGCACAGGGGATAGATCACTGGCCCTGGAGTCAGGAGGACCTGAGTCCAAATCCGACCTCAGACACTTAATAATTACCTAGCTGTGTGGCCTTGGGCAAGCCACTTAACCCCATTGCCTTGCAAAAAACAAACACTAAAAAGAACACTATGTTTGGAATCAGGAAGACTCATCTTGAGTTAAAATCTGGTCTCAGACATTTACTTGAGTCAGTCACTTACCTCTGTTTGTCTCAGTTTCCTGATCTATAAAATGAACTGGAAAAGGAAATGACAAACCCCCTCTTGTATCTTTGCCAAGAAAACCCCAAATGAGGAGTCACAAGGAGTCAACTGAAATGACTGAACAACAACGGACTTGAGTTCTATATTACACTTGAAGCTCTATGACAGGTGGTGTGGAAAGAAAGCTGTCAGTCAGAATAATCTGGTCTCTAGTTCTTAAACTTACTTGCTGTATAATCCTAGCTAAGGCTCAGTTATCTTATCTGTAAAACGAATATATTGATATATCCTCAGAATTGTGGTGGACTCAAAATCTAATAAAAATAACTAATGTTTATAGAGTGCTTACTATGGGCCAAACGCTTCACAGACATCTCATTTGATACTCATAACCACCTTGGGAGGTAGGTGCCATTATTATCCCCATTTTACAAATGAGGACACTGAGGCAAAGAGGATAACTGATTGTCTAGGGTTACATAGCTAATAAGTGTCTGAAAGTATATTTGAACTTAAGTCTTTTGAACTCCAAATCCATTGCTCTTTCCAATGTACTACCTAACTGCTTCAAAATGGCTCAAATGGGATGCTATAAATAAAACATTTTCTAATATACATGAGGTCATCATCACTAGATAGAGGCAAGTAGTTATTGTCCAAGGATAATTTTTTTAAAGGAGAGAACAGATTCTTTTTCATTCTCCCTCTCACTGAAAGGGTTTTGGGTTTTTTTTAATTATTAATTAAAAGAGAACTTTAAATTTGTAAAAGTTGTCCCAATAGTTAGGGGATAAATATCCCAAACATTTTAGTAATTAATAATAGTTTTAGATTAGGTTAATTAACATTTAAATTGTTCAGAATGCCCAACACTTCCATCTTCAAGTCCAATAGGATGTGTAATATTATTGCTACCAACTCTTATGACCTTAGATATCTCCTTAGTCTCTGCAAATATCATTAGTGGACTATCTAGTAGTATGCTTTCCACCCCACTGAATTCCAATACAAATTATTGCTTTCTAATTTCCATGAAACACAAGAATTGCCATCTAATTTCCATCTATTTTCATGAAATAGAATTGTGATGATTCAAGGTTTTGTAGCTTCTTTGTTACCTATTCAACTAGTGTGATGGAACTCACCAAGATTTGCCTATCCCCCCAAGTTTGGCAAGAAAGGGTAGTCACTTCTACATATTTCACCCAGATGCTATCAAGCCTGTTCCTCACTGATCCAGAAGCACAATATCTTCTATCCTGACTTTCCCAATGAGAATAAAAAAAAAAAGAATTGGAGCCCTAGGAGTACCTAGGTGGTACTAAGAGTGTTCCTTTCCAAGAAATACTCTCTAGATTGAGCTTTGGTCCATTAAGTTTCCCTTTAGATTATGGTACTGCCTGAGTTTGTCATTTATCATTCTCCAGTCTTGGAAATGAGATCATTTAATTTAGCAAGGGTATGGTGGGTGGTGATGCCACTAAAGTTGGTGGCTTCATATAGCTTATTCTTTGAAAAACTATTGCTCAGGAATATTGATCCCTTTTATCCATGATAGCCTCCTTCACTTCAACTCTCCATAGTCCTTGGAAGGTCCCAGGTAAAAAAACTTTGTCAGGATCCCACGATATTAATGCTTATTCAGTAGTTCTTTGTTTTGTATTTTTGTTTTTTCCAAATTGGGCTTTCCTAATCTGCCAAAGTATGAAATTTACAGATCAGGTACCACATTGATTGGTTCTTTGTTGTCTTTCCATCCTTGAAGAGGACCAAAATGGCAACACTATGCTAGGATCAAGGTACAGTGTGTCTCACTGTGACTGATCAGAACTCCAAAGAGATCTCTATATATTTAGTCATTAAAGGATTCTATTAGCCTTTGTCCTTTTCATTGGTAGATAAAGTACCAATCCATGAGTACCTCCAGTCTATCAGTATGCGACAGCCCCCGTGCTAAACATATGGGGGTGGGGTGCCCTTGATATACATGGAACCTCATTACAAATGTATATGTGTGAATAAGTTACCTAAGCGCCTACTTCTTGCTGAAGAAAAGGGAATCAGAGAGAAACAGAAGGAAAAAGACAAAAGGCATATAGAGAGAGTGTGTATGTTATATTCTTATAGAGTTGTACCTAATTTTTGTCTGGCTCTGCCTCCTAGATTGTGGAATGCTAATTACTCAAAAAATGATGAGGAGAATCCTCCCCCATTTTCCAGAGCTTCCTCCTAACGACAATAACAATGACAACAAGGCAAAAAAGAAAAAGAAAAACTCAAACAACCAAAAACCCAATCCCCAAAAGCACCTTCTATTTCCCTCTTCTATTGAGTGAAATGGGTTTTCTTGTTTTCAACAAAGATGAATTAATCTTTGTGGCAGAGGTCTTTTTCTCTATAACCCTGTTTCTCCCCCAATCCTTGGTCTGCTTAATAACTGTTGAATAAAGGAGTGGGAGGAGGGGAACTCTTTATACCAGCTCAGTGGGAATCCTGCCAAGCCTGATGTATGTAGCAACAGCTTTGTGAGAATTCTAGCCCTGAGAAAGACACAGATGGAGGAGGGGAAGCCCTGGCTTTCCTGACTTTCCTCACCCTAAAGAGCTACCATTAGAAATCAACATTTCAATTCAAAGTTTTTCATGATGCTAAGAAAAATGAAATATTGGGATGTCCAAGGATCAGTCTCCATCAATATCAATCAGTCAACATTTATTGTCTACTATGTATTAGACACTGTGCTAAGCTCTGTAGATACAAAAAAAAAAGAGGTAAAAGATAGTCCCTGAATCCAAGGAGCTCACAATCTAATGGGGGACAACATGCAAACAAATATATACAAAGCAAGCTATAAAAAGAACAAATAAGGACTAATTAACAGAGAGAAGACACTGGAATCAAGAGATTGGGGAAGGTTTCCTATAGAAGTTAGGATTTTATTTAGAATTTAAAGCAAGGTCATTGGTCACAGTGGAGAAGGGAGAACATTCAGGCATAGGGAACAGCCAGAGAAAATGGATAGAGCATCTTGTTCATGGGACCATCAGGAAATCAATGTCATTGGACGAAAGAGGTTGTATTAATGAATAAAGTGCAAGAAAACTGCAATGATAAGAAGGGATGAGATTATGAAATGCTTTGAATGACAAAACAAAACATTTTATATTTGCTTCTGGAAGCCTAGAAAACCACTGGAACTATTACGAATAGGACTGACATAATTAGACTTGCACTTTAAGATCATTTTAGTGGCTAAATGGAAAATGGACTGGAGTGGGGAGAGATTTGTCACAGACAGATCCACCAGTAGAATAATGTAGTGGTCCAGGTGTGAAGAGATGAGGGCCTGCACTAGAGTGATAGACATGTCAGAGGAGGAAAATGGGAATATTTGAGAGATATTCTGAAGGAGAGACTGGCAAGTCTTGGCCAAATATTGGATATTGAGGAGGGGAGAGATAGTAAGGAGACCATGACTCCTATTTTGTGAATTTAAATGACTAAGAGCATGGTATTGTCCTCTGTAGTGATAGGGAAGGTGGTGGAGTGGAGTTTAAGAGGAAAGATAATGATTTCCATTTGGACATATGGTGTTTAAGATATCTCCTGGGGGACAGCTAGGTGGTGCAGTAGATAAAGCATGGCCCTGAAGTCAGGAGAACCTGAGTTCAAATTGGATCTCAGACATTTAATAATTACCTAGCTGTGTGGCCTTGGGTAAGTCACTTAACCCCATTGCCTTGCAAAAGGCAAAAAAAAAAAAGGAAGAAAAAAGATGTCTACTGGACATTCATTTTGAAATGTCTGAAAAGTAATTGAAGATGCAAGACTGGAAGTTTGAAGAGATATTGGGGTGGAATAAATGGATCTGAGAATCATCAGCATCAGACCACCCTAAAGTATTCTTCACCTGTCCCCTTGGTTGTTGCTCTCAATGTCATCTAATTTCCCCACATCTTTAAAGTTGGTGAGATACATTTCCCAACTCAATCCAGTCACCCATTCATCATGCTATTTTTTTATCTCTGCGTCATAACTCAGACACACCCATATAACTCTATTATAATAATATAATAATTTTTTCACCCATAATCACCTTTTCACCATTATGATAAAATCTTGACAAGACATTTCAAGATACCATGACATATAAAGGGCATCTGAGTTGAATTTTGAGATGACTTCTCTTATCCTTGTAGATGAATCTCTGCTTCACTGAAATTCTTCTACAGAAATTAATTGGCTTCTCTAGCTATCTTTTCTTGGAAAGGATGATTTGGGAAAAAATCTGCAGTCTATCCTTTTGGCCTTCATATTTTTCCTTCTCCATCTCTTCTAACTTCCCTTGTCAGCATGGGAGTCCCTTTATTTCCTCTCTCAAACCTTAATACTTTAGGCTGCCTCCCAACAAGATTCTAATTCCCTTTTATTTGGAGGGAGTAGCATTCATTAATGTGATTATCTGAGATAGTCAAGGTTTCTTGGGAAGATCTGACCCAATCCAGGAATGTTTCTGAGTTATTTCTTGTTTGGAGTGAGGATTTTCAGAAGGAGAACAAAATTTAAAAGCCAGAGATGTTTTCCCATTCTCAAAAAGTGAATTACAAACTATTAATGACCATAGGAAAAATTGCCTCGAGTCACTAATAAAATATAATTTTATTTTATTAATTAATAATTAATTATAACAAATCAAACAATGCTGACATTTCAATTTATAACCAGTAAATTGTCAAAAATGACAAAAGAACATTGAAGGGAATGGTAAAGGACTAAACCACAGCTTACAGAGCTGTGTATTGGTCCAAAATTATACTAAAAAAAGCTACCAAAAAAGCAGTTTTCTCAACAAACATTTATTAAGTACTTACTATATAAGAGAGGTGCTTTGTTGCTACTAAGAAAAATAAACACTCCTTTTGACTTGGAGATCTCATTATTTGGCATATGAGCCTAGGTAGTCAAAGACAGAAAAATTTCCCATAACAAAATGGTGTAAAATATGTGTTTACTCATACCAGAATTTTTTTAATTCTAGTAAAGACTAGAAACAAAGTAAATACCCAAGAGTCTACTATATGGTGCAATAGTTAAAGCACTGGGTTTGGAGTCAGGAAGACTTGAGTTCAAGTTCTGCCTCAGACATTTCCTAAAAATTTTACCCTTGGCAAGTCAATTAACTTCTGTCTGCTTCCATTTTCTCAGTTGTAAAATGAAAATAATTAAGAAGACCTACCTACCTTCCAGAACAGTTGTGAGGATCAAATGAGATAATATTGCAAAGCAGAGTACCTCATATTATTGCTTAATAAATGTTTGTTCTTCCATAAATAGAATAGTAGTTAAAAAAAACACTAGTGGTACATGAACATAATAGGATTGTACTCTGCCTAAAGAAAAGATAAAGAATTCAAAGAAGCAAAGATACAGATGAAATGATGCATAATAAAGTAAGAAGTAGGAAAATGTCTATCACAATGCAAATGAATAGAACACACACACACACACACACAGACACGTACATACACAAATACATACCAAATGAAACTAAACACTACATAACTTTAACAACCCAGACTATGACTAAGAAGTAGATGAGAAAATGCATATCCCTCCCCTTCACTGGAGAGAGGGGTGCTATGGATGTGGAATGGTGCAAACATTGTCAGATATACCCACAGAGGTGCAAATGTGTGCCTTCAGAGGCACTCTCAGAGGTTTTCTGTTTGTTTGTTTTTTTTTTGAATTTTTTTTTTATTTTTGCAAGGTAGTGGGGTCAAGTGACTTGCCCAAGGTCACAGGGCTAAGCAATTATTAGTGTGAAGCCAAATTTGAACTCAGGTCCTCCTGACTCCAGGGTCAGTGCTCTATCCATTGCACCACCTAGCTGCTCCTTGTTGTCAGTTTTATTGAACTTCATTCTTGAGAGTACCTCCTCTAAGGGCTCTGGTGAGGATTAATGAGAGAATAATCTTAAAGCACTTAGCTCACTGTCTAGTACATGGTAAGTGATCTACAAATATTAACTATTATTTTTTTCTTCTCTTTTTTCTCTTTTATAACAAGGGATGATTTCCCATTGATATGGGGGGAGGAGTGGAAGGATATATTTAGAAAATGAAGGTGATGCAAAATAAATAAATGAATGAATGAATGAATGAATGAATGAATGAATGGATTAAATGTAAATTTTTGAAAGAGAAGGAAAGAAAAATAAGAGGTCTTCAGTAGAAGAAGAGGTCCAGAAGTATGCTATGTGGGTAGCAGAGTGGTTCAGGTTTCAGAATGCTGAAT
Organism: Macrotis lagotis; assembly: GCF_037893015.1. Taxonomy (NCBI): domain Eukaryota; kingdom Metazoa; phylum Chordata; class Mammalia; order Peramelemorphia; family Peramelidae; genus Macrotis; species Macrotis lagotis. Next base: position 121,802,670 of record NC_133658.1, read on the forward strand.
TCTCCTACCTGGGTGAGTTTCTCTCCACTATCATCAGCACAGTTATCTTAGATAGCTAAGGATACTGTCTTGTCTTTTCAGCATTGTGTCCCCCTTGCCCCTCTAAAAAGAGAGAAAACGGGAAGTCTGCTTTGGACATTTCTCAATTAAAAGCCCTGACTCTGGAATCAATGAAACTAATTTGAAAGCCTCCTTCTGATGAGCTGTGAGACCTTGTTGTTGCTGTTTGTCCTTCCTTTTCAAAGAAGACCATACATCAGGGAGCTGATGCCATAACAAGCTCATGAATTGGATTTGAGTGAGGGGGGGCCTATGCTAAGTCACCAGCCTCACTTTCTCCTCCAGAGTCATCTGGGTCCAGTGGCCAGATATAGTTCAAGATGACTGGAAATGGATCTTTGATGCAAGACAATCAGTGTTAAGGGATTTGCCCAAGGCCACATAGCTAGTAAGTGGCAAGTGTTTGAGGCGGAACTTGAAACCCACGTCCTCTTTCCACTTTGCTACCTAACTGCCCAGCATAGACTTTGGAAAATCAATAATAACAAGAATAGCTTGTATTTGATTGTAAAGAATTTACAAAGCACTTTAGGTGTTCTCATTTTCATGTTTACAGTACTGTGAGGTAGATGGCTATTATTATACCCATTTTATAGTTGTGGCAACCGAGGCAGATAAAAATTAAATACTTGCCCCAAATCCCATTCTAATTCAGGTCTTCTGGACTTCAGGCAAGTGCTTTGTCCACTGAACCCCTTATCTGCCTCTAGCCTTTTATGACATAGTTTCTGGTTTGATGTATTTCTTGGTCTTATTCTGAGGAGCTAGTTTATAAAGTTGATTTATGAGGAAAATTCTCTTTGTCCTTAGTGACTTTTAATTTGCAGCCATCTGGTTTTTTAATTAAAATGTAATATCCCAAGGTTATTGTGATGATCAGATGAGATATTATATGTATCACATATATTACCACAGTGTCTGGCACATCATAGGAGCGAGATAAAGGCTAGTTTTTACTATTATTAACTATTACCATAAGTTATATAAGATTTACTATGAAGTATATCATTTTAAAAATAAGTGCCACTAATATCTTGTTTTTATTTTATTGTAATTTCCTCATATATCTCTTTTCCCTCCTCTCAGAGAGCCATTTCTTCAAACAAAGAATTTTTAAAAAGAAGAAAAAACCCATAATTTAGTAAAGCTGAACGCACTGAAATGTCCTACCACTGTATGGGCAAGGTTTCATACCCATAGTTCCCCAGCTCTGAAAAGAAGGAAGATGTGCCTTCTCATATCTATTCTTTAGAGGCTACTTGATCATAATTTCAATTCATTTGATTTCAGGTGTTTTATTGTAGTTCTTTCCACTTACATTGCTTTGGTCATGGTGTATATTATTTACCTGGTTCTGTTTATTTTGGATCAATTCACATTGGTCTTTCTATATTTCTCTGTATTCATCATAGTCGTTTCTTATATTGAAGTAATATTCCTTTATATTAATGCAATGAGCTTGTTTAACTATTTCCCTATTGATTGGCATCTACTTTGTTTCCAGTTCTTTACTACTACAAAAAGTCCTCCTATAACTAATTTGGAATGTATGTAGACTTTTTTTGACATTAACTTTGTTGCAATAAATGTCTAGCAGTGGGATATCTGAGGGAAAAGTATGAATACATTTAGGTGCAGTTAAGTGGTGCTGGTCTTGGAGTCAGAAGGACAGGGGTTTGAATCCAGCTCAGACACTTGACATCTACTAGCTGTGAGACTTTGGGCAACTCACTTAACCCTGATTGCCCCACATCCAGGGCCATCTCCAGTCATCCTGATCCATATCTGACCACTGGACCCAGATGGCTCAGGAGGAGAAAATGAGACTGGTGACTTAGCACAGCACCCCTCACTCAAATCCAATTCATATATATGTCATGGCATCACCTTCCTGAGGTCATGGTCTTCTTCAAGGATGAGGACAAACATCATCATCATCATCATCATCATCATCATCTTCTTCTTCTTCTTCTTCTTCTTCTTCTTCTTCTTCTTCTCGAACACCTTAATCATTTTCTTGGTTTAATTTCAAACTGCTTTATAGAATGGTATCGATTCACAGTTCCATCAACAATGTATTAGTGTGGAGCAGCTAGGTGGCTTGGTGGATAGAGCACCACCCTGGAGACAAGAGGACCTGTGTTCAAATCCAGCCTCAGACACTTAATAATTGCCTGGCTGTGTGACTTTTGGCAAGTTGCTTAACCCCATTGCCTTAAATTTTAAAAAAAGTATTAGTGTGACAGGTTTTTTTTCCATAATCCATCCAACATTGACCAATACCATGGTCCATCATTATTAATAGCAGCTAAATCTTACATGGGCAATTACATGATATATATAGAAAGAGCACCAGGTTTGGAGTCAGGAAGATGAGTTCAAATCCAGCTTCAGACACTTACTAGCCGTGTGACCCTGGGCAAATCACTTAACTCTGTTTGCCTCAGTTTTCTCATCTATAAAATGAGTTGGAGAAAGAAATGACAAACCACTCCGGTGTCTGCCTAGAAAAATATCATTTGGGTCCTGAAGAGTTAGACAGGACTGAACAACTGCAACAAAACCTTATGTAAGATTTTAATATTTATAAGGGACAAATAATACTAATGTATTCGATTCAAAGAGATAACTACAGATATTACAAAGTCTACATTTTACCAATGAGGAAAGTGATTACACAGTTGGCTGATGGTGGAGGCTCTTTGATTGTAATTCCAGAGTATATTTAACTCTTCTACACTCCCTTGCCTTTATTAATTAAGGCCATAATGAATCATTATACTAACCTGGAGCAAGGGGGATGAAGAGGCTTGAGGACTCTCTGAAAATTTTAAAATGGAGCCCTTAAATTGTCTTTTTTTTGCCTAAGAGACTTAAGGAGTTTAACTTCCACCTCCAAAGGAGAAAACATATGCTAGGATACTAATTTGTGAAATGAACAAATTAGACTAGAAGCAGTGAGCAGTAGTTGATAAAGCACTGTACTGAGAGTCAGAAAAACCTGGGTTTCAATATTGCCATCAGTCACTAACTAGCTGTATGAACCTGGGCAAGTCACTTTTCTAGGGCTTAACTTTTTTCTTTTTTTAGTTTTTGCAAGGTAAATGGGGTTAAGTGGCTTGCCCAAGGCCACACAGCTAGGTAATTATTAAGTGTCTGAGGCCAAATTTGAACTCAGGCACTCCTGACTCCAGGGCCAGTGCTCTGTCCACTGTGCCACCTAGCCACCCCTGGGTCTTAACTTTTTCATCTATAAAATGAGGGAATTGGGCTCAATGACTTTAGGGTCCCTTCCAACGCTAAGTTGATGATTTTTTTAAAATCAAATCTATGATAAATAAGATGAAGCATTTACTATGTGTCAGGTACTTCAGTCACAGGAATGGAGATGGAAACAATTCCTCTTCATTAGGAGCTTACATTCACCTTATGATCCTTCCCAATTCTAAATCCATGCTTCTTTGAGCCTGTAATGAGCCAGAAGGAAGAAAGTGGAGAAAAATGATTTTTAAAACCTGTCAGTATTAGACACATCTCAGGTTCCACCTGACTCTTTGACTCTCCCCTTTCACACCTTTTCACAGTAATGTGAGCTTCTTCCATAGGAATGCAGGTGCCTCCCTTTGTGTCCACTCTCCCAGGACAAAGGCATTGCATGCACCTCTGATGAAATAAGGGTTCTCCCTTCATCCTTAATAGGGTTGTCCTCTCTGCTGCATCATCTTCTCCTTCCTCATTCCCAAAGGGGCAGACAACCTGCACTCCCCTTTTGATGGTTGGCATTATTTTTGCTCTAAAGTTCAACCTTGCCTTCAAGGCTTCTTTCCATCAGCTGTGAGGAATGTGCTTCCTCCTTTCAATCTGGGATGGTCCTGCTGTCCCACATCTCCTCCTCCTCCTCTTTCCCACTGATACTTCTTTCCCCACACCCAAGAGAGACAAAAGCACAGAACAGGAAAGACAAATTCTAGGTACTACAAAGCAGTTAGTCTGGTAGAGTTTTCAGGGGATCTGATCCCTCCCCACAACCCTGGGCAAAACAGTTCAAGTTTACTTCTTAGGACAATAGTCAAATATTGGTTTACCTTCAAAAGTAGTAGTAGTAGTAGTAGTAGTAGCAGCAGCAGCAGCATCAGAAGTAGTAATAATGGTGGTGATGGTGATAATTGTGGTAGTAGTAGTAGTGATAGTAATAGTAGAAACAAAAGTAGTAGTAGCTCACATGTATATTGCATATCATAGTTTGCAAATTCCTTTTCATATATTATCTCATTTGATTTTTCATAACAATTCTATGACATTGGTATCATTATCTCCCTTTTTTACAAATAAGGAAATTGAGACTGAGAGGTTAAGTGATTTACCCAAAGTCATAGAGGGAGTAAGTGTCTCAGGCAGGATTTAAATTTAGATCTTCTTGACTCCAAGTCCAGTAGTACCTCAAGTATCTCTCTGTTCCAGGCCATTATTTTTCCTCTACAAATCTGAGATACAGGTCATTCAGCAACCAAAGTGATTTTTCTAAAGTGCAAGACTGATCTTGTTACCCACACCATCCCTGCCCCAACATAGACAATAAATAAACTCGAATAGCTCTCCATAATTTCCAATATTAAATAAAAAACTTTCTCTCCGTTTGGAATTTAAGACCTTTCACAAGCTGTGTCCTTCTACCTTTTCAATTTTCTTAAACTTTTTTCCCTATCCTCGATATACTCTACAATCCAGTCCCAGAGGCTATCTGCTCTTCTTCCTACACAAGCCGCCATGACTTCTCATTGTCCCCAATAGGCAGAATTCTTTTCTTCCTCTTTTTTGCCTCTTGACTTCCCTGTCTTCCTTCAACCCAATATTAATTAGTGTTTTCCTTCTGGCAAAACCTTCCATGTATACTCTATATGTATATGTGTGTGTGTGTGTGTGTGTGTATGTGTGTGTGTGTATACATTTAAACATCTTGAATGTGCATCACTATTTGCAGCTTTCTTTCCCTTTTGGATGTGAATTCCTCAAGGGCAAGAACATTTTGTTTCTGCCTTTCTCATAGTACAGTTTCTAGAGCATAGAAGCTCTTAATCAATGCTTGCTGAGTAACTGCTCTATCCATTACACCAAGGCTCCTTCAGCCACACTTTTTCTTCCTAGTCTAATTAAGAAACCACTTCTGGGCCCAGAGGAGCAGGATTGCCATATCCACTCTCTTTTCTCTAAGGGCTCTTCTGCTAAGCACCAACACACTGGATTCAATACAGTTCGGTCCTGAAGGAGTTTGCCTCTAATGAGAGGGGCACTGGACTCCTTTTTCTCCCTCTTGGGTTTATTACCATACCCCTTGAGGTCAATCATCAATAGAGTCTGTGCTGAGCATATGGAAGTGTTCGCTGCCTAGAGGCCCATAGCATGGCAGAGCATTGCATCCTTCTTGCTCCAGGGGACTATGAAGAAGGATGAGATTTAGGACATTGTATGGGGAAAGAGGAGTTTTGTGGGAGATTTCTAATTTTTCATTTGGATGTGCATTCCAGGTGGAACAGTTGGATTTTTCCCTCTACCCTAGTGTTCATGCCTGAATACTTTATCTTTTGGGTCACAGAATCAGCGAATTACAGACCCAGATCTAGATCTCAAAGGTCATCTAGTCCCTTCTTCTCATTTTACGGATGATGAAACTGAGGCCCAAGATAGATAAGTTTCTTATTATTCAATCCCTACAGTTGTGTCTGACTCTTTGTGACTATATTTCTGGTCTCTTTGGTAAAAATATTGAAGTAGTTCACTATTTCCTTCTCCAGTTCATTTTACAGATGGGGAAACTGAGGCAGAGTTGAATGACTTGCTCAGGGTGCCACAGTCAGTAAATGTCTGAGGTTGGACTTGGCTCCAGGCCCAGTAGTCTATCCATTATATCACCTGGCTGCCCTATCATACAAAGTATTAGATCTCAGAAGCAAGATTTGAATCAAGAACCTGTGACTCCAAAGAGTAATCTTTCCATTGTCCCATGTTAACACATGTTCATGAGGTTTATGAGATGTGAAAGCTATGGCTCTGAAAATGTCTGCTGCTTCTTGTCTGTGAAATGTCAATGTGAAATGAATGCAAGTTTTGTGAGGTATGTGTTGGATATGTGGCAGAGGAGGCAAACTATAGACTCATGGAGATGAGTATGTGAGTCTTCTTTTTAAAAATCTTTAGAGAATTAACTTCTAATAATGAGTGATTAAGTTCCATAACCCTTGGTTTTATCTCTTGTTTACTCTTCCATCTGCTTTCCACTTTTTCTTAGTCATTATTCCAACTAGACCTACCAAGGGAACCAAAGGGCACTAGAATGTGCAACATTAAGGATTAATAAATAATGAAACACTTCTGCCTGTCTTCATTGCTAATGCCTTGTTCTGACTTACCTTCCATTGTCAATCTTTGTCAAAGTTTGTCATTTCTATGTTCACATCTCCCCTATGACTCAAAATCTTACAAAAAATGAATGCTGAAAACTCTTTACCTGCAATTTAAAAAAATTAAAATAAAAAAACAACATGACTAAAGTGGAAATGTGTTTTGCATGATTGCACATGTATAACCTATATCAAATTGCTAGCCTTCTCAAAGAAGGGTGGGGAAAAGAAGAGAGGGAATGTGAAACAAAAAAATTTTCATGAATGTTAAAAATTGTTTTGGGGCGGCTAGGTGGCACAGTGGATAGAGCACTGGCCTTGGAGTCAGGAGTACCTGAGTTCAAATCCAGCCTCAGACACTTAATAATTACCTAGCTGTGTGGCCTTGGGCAAGCCACTTAACCCCATTGCCTTGCAAAAAATAAAAAAAATAAATTGTTTTTACATGTAATTGGGGAAAAATAAAATATTAAATTTTAAAATACCAATAAAATAAAGTAAAATACACTATATCTCTCATAAGGATCTTCCTCTAAAAACGTTCATCACCTCTTACCTGGGCTGTTGCAATAGTCTTACGACCAGTCTCTCCTCCTCAAGTCTCTCCCCACACCAGTGTATTCTCTACTTAGTTGTCAAGGCAATTGTGCTAAAACATAAGTGGACCAAGTCACCCCCACCAACCTCCTGCCCAGCTCAGTCAGCTCCACTTGCTTCCTAGTGCTTCCAAATTCAGATTTAAATCCTTCACTTGGCTTTTAAAGCTCTTCATAAGCTATTTCTTCCTACCTTTCTGTTCTTCATCTTACTCTCCTCCACACACTATAATCCAGTTATAATAGCCTGCTTGTAGTTCATTTTACAGGACTCTCCATCTCTCAGCCTTTGCACTGACTGCTCCCCCCATCCAATACCTCTTTTAGTTTTCTTGGCTTCCTTCAAGCTGAAAGCCTGCTCCTAATAGGAAGTCTTCCCCATTTCCTCCAGTTGCTAATGCCTTTCTTCTAAAATCATTTTCCATTTCTATTATACATATATATATATATATATCTTGAATGTATATAGCTACTTAAATATTATCTCCTCCATTAGAGTATATATTCCTTTAGGGCAAGGACTGTGCCCTCAAAGCAATCCCCCCTTTCTTTGTATCTCCTACTCTTAGCCTGTCAATTAATGGTGCTTAATAAATGTCTGTTGACCATCTGACTGTCTTAACAATAGGAGTTACTCAAACCCATTCTGGAACCTCCAAAAGAGCAGACTCTTATGGAGCCTTGGACTTAGAGTTAGAAATTATATCAATAGTCTCAAACTCAGAAAGAAGCTGAAAAAAAGCACAAAGAAAACTGTTGGGTTCTTGTCTTTCCTTATTGAAGAAAATAAAATGATATCACTATATTAGAGACAAGTTCCAGTGTGTTCAACTGTGACTGATCAGACCAATTCAAGCTCAGAATGCTCTCTGACAGGTGGTAGTACATGGGAACACCTGGGTGGTTACTCTAAACTCATTTATCGCACCTTTCCTTTATGCTGCTTCAATTCTGCCTTGCTCATAGAGCACAGCCCTCTCTAATGAGGGCACACCATGCTGGGTGGTCCTCTGCCAATTTTTCCCATGCTGCACAATCAATTCTAAAGCTCTTAAAAGAAACCCAGAGAATGTCCCTGTATCACATAGAAAGGAAAGTTCTAAGATACTTCTGAACTTCTGTGGCTGGAGAGTTGAACAGGATAGCTCTGATATCATGGAACTGAGGCTATTGAGCACAAGAGGCTATTTCTGGAAGTTTCATTCTGCTTGGTCAGGTTCTGGAGATGTCAGAGGATGGGAAAGCAGGTGTTTGACTCAATGTAGGTATAATGGTAGCTGGCTCTGAAAAGAATCTGTCAATGGGCTATACTAGATCACCATGCTAGTCAATGAAAGAGACAAAGCCAACAAGATGGTCTCTTTTTTTCTTTTTAACCTTATCTACCCCCACACTGAAGGATAGTTGCAACACCCTTTCCTAGATTTTCTTTAGACTGTTTTCTCCCCATACAATACCTGCAGGAAGTGTAGGAGATTGCAAATGTGTATAGAGGAAGCAAAGAATAATTCTGCTACTTTATTCCCTCATTCACATTGTTTTGGTGACTTATTTAAAAGCTTTGTTCTTGAATTTGTAATTTCTTCCATAGTCTGTGATGGAAAATGTTGTTCTAGTGGAAGCTCGCATATGATTCCCAACAGTGATTTTTCAAAACAGCCGAAGTCAAACCATGGAAAAGTAGTGAAGACTTCTATAGATAAAATAAGAAGAAGGTCTAGTACCATATAGGTAAAAATCTTTAAGATACTTTGTAAAGATCAGCCTTCATCCTCTGGGGAAGGAAGATGATCTCATCATGGCTAATTAATGACCTTAAGGCCTTTGGTCTGTTATTTCTATGATCTTTACTATTCTCCTCCAAAGTATGTCTTTATATTGAATACACGTTCTGTTGATTTGATCCTGTCTTTCGAAATTACTGTGCATCCACTCTTTGAATTTCTAAGTTGCCATCTTTACAGGGATAAAGTTCTTTTTTCCTTCTAAAAGGCCTTCATTCGCAGTGGCTGAATGTTTCTGAAGTATTGCTTGCAATAATGATTTCTCTCTCTTTTGTCTCAGGAGATTTTAGGGAAGTTGATGAGCTTGGATTTGCTTCTTTGGACCCTTGATGTCACCCATTTGATGCTACAATCAACCACCTAAACCAAACTAAGTTTCTCATCATCTCAAATGTAAAATAGCTAGATAACACTTCCAGTTAACAATTTGAAGGAGAAACAGTTTGCATTTCAAATGACCTGAAATTACATAGATTCTCTTTCCCTTAATATCAAAGCAGATTTAAGGGAGGGGCAAAGGAGGAACCAGCTACTGTGTTGTAGTCATTGGCTATTGACTACTTGTTGCCTTGTCTACCTGTCCAGATATGCCACTTTAGATGAATCTTATGAGTAATTCTTCCCCTAGAACAATGCCCCTTCTATAATTAGTCAAGTTCAACTGAATGGGTTGGTCTCAGCATCCTGCTACATTCCAAAGGAATGAGCCAATCGAAGGCTGAATGAGAAACTCAACTCTTCAACTATGGTTTAGCTTAGACATGTAAAAGTAACCTATCTCTTCTTTTCTCTTTCTCTCTAACTTGCTGCCCAGCTAGAAAGAGGCCAGGGAAGATAAAGGAGTTTGTGGATAGAAACAATGGTTAGTAGAGTATAACAGGTCAGAATGAACCTGGGAAAGCCTACAGTTGAGGCAATAAGATACACACTATCTTGGTTATGCCAAGGCCTATTTCTATAAATTCATTCAACTAAGAGGTTACAGCAGCTTTCAACTAAATCCAGAGCTAGACTCACAAAATCCTTTATGATCTCTCACCACACCACCTCCTCCAAAAGAGTAGTCCTTAGGCTAGAATAAGTAATGTAAATGAGAATTCATGAAGAAGCTCCTTAGGAAAAATAATGCAATTCTGCCTCCAGATTAACACAATTCATGCCTCTTACAATTTAACTGGTTTAATGAAAATGGACCCTTTTCCATGCAAAAGGAACGAGAAAAGATGAGTTTACCGTGAATATGCATTGTCACTGATGAAGGAGCTTTCGGTTTTTAACCTGCCTCTCCTTGTTTGACACTTGGGGGCTGCTTCCTGGAGATCCCCTAAGCCCCATAATGCTGTGGGAAAGGCAAAAGGAAGATAATCATCACCTGCCATATTTCTAAATCAATGACCCAGGTCAAATTACAAATCTAGAACAATCATTTGAACAAGAACATGTATGAAAGGAAAGGCAAAAATCAGAAAGTTGCAAATTATTGTCTATATTAATGCTACATCTACATGAACTTTGAGAGGACAGGCTTTGGAAATAATCCACCAATTGTCATGAAACAAGACTGGGACATTTCAACCTAACCTAGCCAAGTGGTCCATTTCCAGACTTTGGCCCAGAGTAGCACCTTCCCGTCCAAGGTTAAGGACCTTCTTAGTAAGGACCTTGATCCCAGTTTGTTTTTATGCCAATGTAAGAAAAGCAGTTATTTTCAATTCCTTTGAATTTGATCTCTTTGGTCTGAGGACCTTTGAATACTCCACTAAGAGAAGTTCATTGACACCTTCTGACCCAGAAGTGGTTTCACTAGGCATTGTTCCAGATGAGATGGGCCTGGGAACTGACACTGTGACCTCTTGGGCTGGGGTTTATCCTGATTGGAGGCCCAGGAGCTGCTTCAATCAGGATAGGGCTTGCCATTTGTAGGCGTCTGTGGGGCAAGTACCCCACTTAGTCCTACTGTTCCTTCCATTCTAGGGAGACACCTGTGCCCCAGGCAAGTGTAGTGGTATGGTACAAGGACCAGAAATATTTGGTTACTAAACCCATAGCTGGTAGGAGTCAGGTTCCCAGGGTATCCCGACTCCTGCCCTAACAGACTGGATGCTTCTGATTCTAAACCATCACTCCTCTGAGCTGTCAACAGCACTTATATAGTACAAATGAAGAGGGAAACTTGGAAGTCCTGAACCAACTCCCCAAAGTGTTTCACTGGGCAGTGGATAAGAGAGTCCTCTCTTCATTTGTCCTACCTCAGAAGTTGCCTTTCTCCAGTTTGTTGGGAAGCATCAAGATGTCACATGACTGACTTTGTCTAGATGTGAGATTGGGATCTTCCTAAAAGCACCGTCAGGCCATACAAACCAGCTTCTCAGGGTATCGGGGTGGAGGAGCCCATCTCCATAGCAACAAAGTGGCAGTGTTTTTTATTTATGAAGAACCACAGCCGCCCCTAGAGTTTTTTATGAGTGTAAAACAGAGAAATCAACAGACCAGAACAAGGCTCCCACTACAAAGAGTTGGCATTCCTAAGGAGGTCCTATCCCAAGAAACAGGGTGTGTGCTTGTGGTATGTTGAGGTTCAAAGGAACCAAAGATAGGGAATCCAGTTTGATCTGAAGGAGGGAACAAACAATACCAGAGGTGTAGTCAGGATACTGGAGGTGGGTCAGGAGATTTTCATGGTTTTGGAGATTCAAATATGGGCACTCCCACAGGATTTTTAAATGTACATACCAGTTCTACAAGGAATGTAGTCTGCTAGGAGATGGGGTAATATATCTGTTGAATGTACCCTGGTTACCTCACTCCCCCATGTTGGGAGACAGTGATCAGGGGACTATCAAAGAGGTGATGAAATGTGATGGATCTGAAGCTCTTCTAGTCCCACCACTTATTTCCCAATGTCTCCTCGGTGCCATGACCTCATTGAAAACAATGGGTTTGTACATTGGCACCTGAAAAAGTCTGTATCTTTCACTTTAAAAAAAAATGCAAACCAAAAAATCTTTGCTTGGCTCTTTAGGACCAAATTTTTTTTCTCAGACTATTTAGAAACATTTCTATGCTATTAGGAAAAAAAAATTACTAATTATTAAAACTAGTCAGAAATAGGATGAGTTGCTAAATGAATTAGTGGGTTCCCCCTCCTTAGAAGTCTTCTTACTGAGGTTAAATGACAATTTGTCATATTTGATTAAAGATTCTTTTCCAGGAATTGGTTGGAACAGATCGTTATGGATATCCCTTTCAACTTAAATTTTGTGATTCTTTATTAGAGTTACAATTCTCCTTTATCAGTGATGTTTCCGAAGCATAGAGTAGCCATGATATAATATAATTTCTACTTTCTTGCAGTATGGAAGGAATATTTGAATGATTTATGGGCAGAAAGGACCCTGAGACCTGGCTCACTCTTCAGCCTTATTATCATGTTATCTTAGAAAAAAGATTATAACTCTACAATATAATCTGAAGGAGTTGAAAAATGATACTGACAGAACAAGAGACTGGAGATGAGTTGAGTTGTTTGAGTAGAGTTGATTAGCTCTTCCTAAATATAAAACAAGAAAGTTGGATGAGCAAAGAATCTTAGAATTATAATTTTCCCTTTTACAGATGCTGAGTGGATGGTTTAAGAGGTAAGCTCACCTGAGCTCTCTTTGGAACCTGAGGAACTGTAGCATAAAGGAGGAAGATTACTTCCAAAACCTAAACTGCTTTTACATAATAAATTATTTCAGTACTTATAAAGATCTGTGATTTTTATCTATGTGACCACTCCCTCTACCAATGCAGACCACAAATCCTCCTCGAGTGATCTTCATGAGTTACTGTGACTAAAACAATCCATCCCCCAGGAATTACAAACTATAAAAATTTACACCACACTCTCAAAAGACCTTGGGAACTGGAGGAGAATAGAATCAATTGAATAGTTAGCTCCTTGCCAATGGATTAAGCTATGGATTAAGTCCTTCAATCTGGTTTCATCTCAGATATCTTGCAAAAATATCCTCCCACTCCCTATTTTTCTACCTCTTGGAACTATAATATAATTTTCCATCTCTTGGGAATATAAAGACCATTGATTTTGAAGCAGGCATATCAAATAAAAATCAAGAATTTCAAGGGAATGGAAAAAAGGAAAAGGTAAAGAAACCAAGCAGTACCAGATTTAAAGCTTTACTACAAAGTAGTAGTAGAAGTAGGAGTAGCAGTAGGAGTAGTAATAGTAGTATTAGTATTAGTAGCAGCAGCAGCAGCAGCAGCAATAGTAAATTGTCCTTCAATCTTGAAGAAAGAAATAATATATTTTATTAGGCCATTGGATTCAGATGGTTCTGGAAGAAATAGTGGGAATAGTCTTTGTATAACACCCCCTCACTTTAATCCAAAATTACAAGGTAATAACCATCAAAACAATTAGGCAAATTCTTTGTCATGCAGAATAGGTCTCTGGGAGAGGAAGGAGAAAAGATGTGCATAGGAAATGAAAAATGTATATCAGTAATCATTTATTTTAAGTGATAGGTAGTAGTTAAAAATAACAATATTGAACAAGGGCAGATAAGATATACAACATGCAGAAGCAAATGAACCTAGTAGTCTAATGTCTAATAAATCTAAGGATCACAACTACTGGAGTAAAAACTCACTCTTAAACACATAAAACTACTTGGGGAAAACTGGAAATCAGAAATTAAGTTTGGACTAACACCTCATAACATCTACCAAGATTAGCTGTAAATGAATATATGACTCAGATATTAAAAAGATAATATCATAAATAAATTAAAATAATAAAGAAGAAATCTCTTTTCAGATTTATGTTCATGACCTTAATAAGGGATAGAAAAGATCACAGAAGATAAACTGTGCAATTCAGATTGTATAAAAGATTTTAAAGTCTTTGGATAAACAAAATGGATGCAGCTAAAACAAGAAAGGAAATTGTTAACTGAGGGAAATGAATCTTTGCAACAAGTTTCTCTTTTGATTAAGTGTCCATTTCCAAGATATATACAGAATTTATTGAAATTTATAAGAGCCAATCAACAAATGGTCAAGGTATGTGAAGAGGCAGTTCTCAAAATAAGAAATCTAAGATACCAACAGTCATGAAAATCTGTTCCAAATCAATAATTATTAGAGAAATATAAATTAAAGCAACCCAGGAGTTTTACTTCAGCACTCATTAGATTGGCAGAGATGACAAAAATGGAAAATGAAAAAGATTGGAGAAGCTGCAGAAAATTGATACATTAATTCACTCTTTGTAGAGTATGAGTTGGTAGGACCATTCATGAAAACAATTAAGAACTTTGTTCAGTAAGTCACTAAACTGGGCATATCTTTTGACTCAGTAATATCTCTACTGGATTTCAATGGCTCTGAAGGAGTAAGACTGATGACTTTGCACAACCTTGCCTCACTTAAATCCAATTTACTCTCAAGTCAGATATCACCCTCATGATGTCATTCATCATCTTCAAGAAGAGAGGATAAACAACAAGAACCTCTACTGGATTTATATGCAAAAGAGATTAAAGAAAGAAGAAAAGAGTCCAGATGTACAAAATATTTGTAACTGTTCTTTTGGCTATAGCAGAGAACTTGAAACTAGGAGTGTGCTTATAAATTGGGAAATGGGGCAGCTAGGTGTCACAGTAGATAGAACACTGGTCCTGGAGTCAGGAGGACCTGAATTCAAATTCAGCCTCAGACACTTAATAATTACCTAGCTATGGGATCTTGGGCAATCACTTTAATCCCATTGCCTTGCAAAAAAAAACCCAAACAAGCCAAATAAAGAAATAAATTGGGAAATAGCTTAACAAATTACAGTATAGCAATGCAATAAAAATACTATTGTGCTATAAAGTGATAAAGGGATTGGTTTTAGAAAAACCTGGGAAGACTTATATGAAATGATACAGAGCAAAGTAAGCAGAATTAGGCAATTTATATAACAATATCATAAAGACAAAAAAAAACTTTGAAAGAATTATGAACTCATTAAAAATTCAGGAGTCAATCATGATTCCAAAGGTTTGCTAAGGAGCCATCCTATCTACATCCTGATAGAGAAGAGATAGATTCAAGATACAGAATGAACCCTACACTTTTGAATGTGACTACTTTGGGGATTTACTTTGCTTGCCTATATATATTTGGCACGAAGGTTTTTCTTTTTCCTTTATTTTCCAATTCAGTGAGAAGAAAACAAAAGAAATGTTAATTTATTTTTTAATTTAGTTTAAAAGAAAATTAATTTTAAAAATTAGTATGTCATTTGAGTCATCTGCTACCTCTCAGACCAAAACAATCTTCCCTGGCTGCCTTATGTTTTGTTTTCCCCTTTGAGACAAAGATGCAGTCTCATTTCTGTAGTTGTATTCCCAAAACAGCATAATGATTAGTGCTTAATAAATTCTAAATAATTGCATTTCATTCTTCCATACTTGCTTGCCATAGGGCTTTAGACAAAAACAATGGTCTTCAGAAGTACTTTACTGCAAGGTGTTCTAGCTCATCTCCTAAGATCTGCAGCTTCTTTTCCTAAGGTCATCTTCAGCATCTTTGGGCTTCTTATCTATCTTTACTGGCCCAGGAAGCTACTGATAGTGATGCCTACAGCTAATTAGGCTAAGCCAAATTTAAAAACATCACACGTCACAACCATCGGGACAACAAGAAGAGAGACATAAGAATGAAGTCAGGATAGAAGAGGGTGTGCCCCATTTTCTATACTGTAAAAAAGAAAGTGATGATCCCCTACTAACGGAAAAATGGTAGTAACAAAGGCAAAGTGTGCTCTTGAGTTTCATAGGTGTGTGTGTGTGGAAAGGAAGTTGAAAGTTTAGGTCAGAAACAATTCCACACAGGTTCACATAGAGCTAGATAGAGTGGGTATGAAATTCAGAGATCAATTAGTCCATTCACCATGGTTTTTGTTCATTTTTACTTTTGGGGTTTTTTTTTTTTTTTGGAATTTGAGGACCAGGGAGCTGAAATGATTCAAAGATTTTACTTTGATTCAAAGTCGTATTAAGCAGTCATGTCTGCTAACCTCAAAGTCAGTTACCTTTCTACTATTCCACACTGTTTATGCCTTTATATTGAAATTCAAGGGAAATAATTATGGGTCTTCCTCTCATTCCAATGTGATAGGGGTCTATCAGAAGTTTGGAATAGCTAAAAGCAATCACCTACAAAGATATTGTTTCTGCTTGGAGCAGAGGTATTATATAGTGCAGAGAAATATTGCCAGACAATGCAACCATGACCACTGGGTATACAATGAGGACGTAATGTACATATTTATCCAGGAGGAAGTTTTCCAGGTAGAACCTAAAGGATAGAAGCAGTAACAGCATTTGTGAAATAAATGCCTTTATTTGACTTCCTAGGGCAGAGCATCTCATAAAGAGAATCAATCAATCAATAAATATTAAGTAATTACTGCAGATCAGGCACTAGACCAAGAGTTAGAGAAACAAAAAGAAGCAAAAGATAG
This sequence comes from Macrotis lagotis, assembly GCF_037893015.1. Taxonomy (NCBI): domain Eukaryota; kingdom Metazoa; phylum Chordata; class Mammalia; order Peramelemorphia; family Peramelidae; genus Macrotis; species Macrotis lagotis. The sequence continues at coordinate 121,819,024 of NC_133658.1, forward strand.
ACACTGCTCTCAAGGAGCTTACCATCTTATGGAGGAGACAATAACAAACAATTATATACAAAGCAAATTATATACAGGATAAATAGGAAATAATTAACAAAAGGAAGGCATTGAAATTAAGAGAAGTTGAGTAGGTATTCTGTAGATGGTGGGATTTTAGTTGAGACTTTAAGGAAGCCAGGGAGGTCAGTAGTTGGAGATGAGGGAAGCATTCCAGGCATGAGGGATAGTCAGAGAAAATGCTCAGAGACAAGAGATGGAGTGTCTTGCTTATGGAAAAACCAGGCCATTGTCATAGGACTAGAATACACTTTGGGAGTAAGGTGTAAGAAGTCTGGAAAGGTAGAAGGAGGCTAGGTTATGATGGGCTTTGATTGCCAAAAACATCAGTGTTACCTAGCAAAGAAATAAAACAGCTGGGGGTGGGGGTGGGGGGGCAGGAGGGCTTTTTATTTTTTCCGTGTTCAAAGGATAATCTATTGCACAGTAGGGAAGACCTGGATTCTGGGTGGAGAGTTGGTAAAACCAGTGCCTATGCTATCTCTTCTCCAGTAATGGTTATTTCTTTGGGGGGGAGGGTGTTAGGAGATGATCTTAAGTTCAATAGTTTGAAATCTGACCTTGTAGAGAAGAGGTTCTAAATGCCAAATTTTAAAAATGTACAGATAACTAACCAAATTTCAATAAATTTGGCTTTCGTTTATGTATGTATTTTATTTTATGCAATTAATAACATTTTTCTGAGAAGGGATTCATAGGCTTCAGCAGATAGTCCAAAGGGTCTATGACACAGAAAAACATTACAAACTACAATTCTAGAGAGAGAAGTGTATTTTCTGAGCAGCAGCATCTCTTAGAAAAAGTAGAGGATTCTGTGGCATCACACTCTTCAACTTCCTGATCCCCCTTAAGTGAGAGAACAGTAGTAGGAATTTATGACTTGAGGAAGCAAAAACCTGGAACTTACTCTAACAATGAGTGATTCAAACAGTGAAGATACTATAGGAAGGGGGCGGCTAGGTGACATGGTGGATAAAGCACAGACCTTGGAGTCAGGAGTACCTGGGTCCAAATCCGATCTCAGATGCTTAATAATTACCTAGCTGTGTGGGCTTGGGCAAGCCACTTAACCCCATTTGCCTTGCAAAAAAAACTAAAAAAAAAAAAAAGATACTATAGGAAGGAATGCTGTTTATTCAGTCTAATATGAATGTCTCATTGGAGAATTTATGGGATTTTTAATTTTATTTATATACTTATATTTGGGGGTTTTGTTTTATAAATTTATATGATATATTTACATAATTTGTATTATATTTCTGATATTTTTATATGTTTATTAGTTCTTATGTATCTTTTGTATCTTCTGCATTTTCTGTGAATTGAAATAAAGACTTCCCTGAATGATATGAATATATTGCCTTGAATGTTTGCACAGGAGCTTGAAACTACATTTGAAGAAATTAAATAAGAACTATATTTCAAGATTTCCAGGCAGTGGGAGTATAACAAGCTAAAAAGAGAAAGTTATTTGGGTTGGACTTGGTTAACTAGGGCCCAAGAGCTTTGGGGACTTTAGGCTACAGGTTGCAACACCAAAAGCATAAGAATTTCGATCACATGCAGATCAATCTTGTTCCAGAAGGCCAAAGATGAAACTTTGAAGAGTTGTCCCTTATAAATTAAGGGAAAAAAATAGCTAACCCAGTGAATATTAGTTGGGCAGTGACTTGGCAGTATTAGGAATTTTACATGAAAACAAAAGCCACCAACAAAATATTTTTGAAAGAATAGAAAGAAAAAATGGAAATTTCTTCCTTCCTCTTCAGCCCTCTCCTTTTTCTTCTCCTTGACATTCCCAATTGGTTTAACTCAGGCAGGGGATGAACACTTTCAGTCTAGAGAGTGAAAAATTCATTTTGGTTAAAAAAAATGGAGCCAAATGGAATCCACAGGCTAATTTCTTTTTTTATTGTAGAGCTGGGGAGATCCATCTGACTCTGATTCCATCTAGAACTAGACAAGGAATTTTGAAGTGAAATTTCCTTCTGGGGAAGGGAATAAGACCACATCCTTCTCCAAACTCTGGTGTCCCAGTCAAGAATATCATTGAGCTTCCCTTGCAGGTGTAACTAGAGTCACTTTCTCACTGGAGGAAATGCAAAAGGTGAAATCAGAGCTGTAGGGAATAATCAGGAGTACATAATATGGATGAAATGTATGTGAAAAAAGATAACACGATAATTAACTGAGACTGGCACATAGTAAGTGCATCTGTAGTTCAATCCATACCTGGAAAAATATCATTCCTACAAAATATTACGTTTAGATAACAGGTGTCAACTAACCTTTTGCTGGGTCCAAAGCAGAGGAAACCAATACCTCCTGAGGCAGCACTTTCCTGCTATGGGAAATTCTGATTATTAGAAAGTTTTTCCTTATAACTTAAAATTTACTAAGAGATCAGGAGGCTAAGGGTTCAAATCTTGGCTCTGATGTTTGCTAGCTCTGTAGCCATATGAGTTCTCCTCTGTGAACTTCTGTTTTCTCATCTGTAAAATGGGGACCTAATATTGCCTATCTCAAAGAGTTGTGATAAATGCTATACATATGCTACTATTATTAATATTAATAAATGTTAACTAGAATTAGTATTGTATTGTTCCATATTCTAGTTAATATTTATGCTATCTCTCTGCTAGAATGTTGGTTCCAGGAAAGAGGGGACTACATCTTAGTTCCATGTTCGGTATCAGTGTTCTAAAGACAGTAGGCATTTAAAAGTTTGAGTTGAATAGGTTTGAATTAACTGGAGTTGAATGAAAATGAAGGTCCTTACCTAGTCATTGAGGGATGAATTACTCACCAGAGCACCAGCAGCATGAGAAGGGTATACAAGACAAGACAACAGTAGTGGAAGCTGGATTGTCCACTCCCATATATATCAACACAGTGGCAAGTTCAATATATTGCCACTGTGATCCACACAGCATAAAGTGCAATCCCATTCTGCACCTAGAATGATAATGCATTTTTTTAAAACCCACACCCATACACAAACCCATTCTAAATGATCTATAATAAAAGTTATTATTTTGGGTAGTTGATGTTTACCAGACTTCTGATTTCACAGATATCGGGAACTCCAAGGGAGGAAAATTTTCTGCCAGTGCAGATTGCAATCTGTAATTAGAGAGTTGCCTGTGGGACTATGAAAATTTAAAGTGATCCGACTAGCATGGCACAACCGATATATGTCAAGAACCCAAGTCTCCAGGTTTCTCTATTAACTACACTGAAGTTGCCTTTCTTATCATGATTACTAATTAACCATTTTGGACTGAATTTATGATTTTATTGGTATAGATAGATCTCTGTAATTTATAGTCTTAGAGAGAAGACTAGGGCATCCTAAAGTTAGGTCTGTGGTCACAAAACCATTAGAAGTCACAATCTAACCTCAAGTCTTCCTGATTCCTCTCATGGCCCTGCATTGGCTAGGCCTTCATACCCCTCAATGATTAAAAACAATGGTTCCTGTTTACATGGTGTTTTAGGGTTTACAAACTATATTCCTTATAAGAATCTTGTGAAGTTGGCAGCACAACCTCTTTTCAGATTATTTAAAAATTAATTTTATTGATGTCTTTTGTTTTTGCATAGTTTAAATTTCTCTAAGCCTCCCTAACAAGCCATTCCATAGTATATATCATCATTTTACAATTGGGGAAATTTTCATCAGAGAGGAAAAATGACTTGTTTGATTGTGTAGTTAGTTATTGTAAGCCAGTATTCCATATCCAAGTTTGGGGTTCTTTCCTTTACCCCCAGGCTGTCTCCCTTAGAATGTATCAGATCATGGATAAGTTAAAAGGTTGGATTATGTGAGTGAGGAAGGCTTCCAACTTCTTTCCCAAAAGAGGACAATGAAATCATTGAAACAGTCCATGTTGCATCAGATGGAAAAGGGTGGAGGAATTTTGGGGGCCCTGAAGCATTGGTTTTGTGTTGTGCATTGTTCAGAGTTGGCAAAGGACAGTTTGAGAAGGTGCCTGGATAATAAATGCCCCTAACTGAATTGCACCTGCTTCCATTTTAATAAATGTCAGTACCTTTCATGGCCAAGAGCTATTTCATTTCTACCTCAGTTTCCCCACTTCTTAGCACACAGCAGGCACTTTATAAAGGTTTATTGATAATTTGCTAGTTTAAAGGACAAATTTTGATATGTTCAATTTAATTTAATTCAACTGATATTTATTAAACCCTACTAAGATTGACTGTTCCATGCTCACCATATTTCAGCTTCCCCATCCTTTTCTTCAGGGCTTTGTTATAACCACAATATCCACAACACTCAGTCCATTCTAAATACCTTTAATTCCCATTCTTTGTCTTTTAGATGGTCTTCTTGTGGCTTTAAACCTTACTTTCATCTTCCACCCCCAGTTTTCTGATGGTCTCCAGCCAATCCTTGCCTTTGGAAAAGTCTTATGGAGTCTAATTAGCATCTCTTATTAGTCACTAACATCACAAACTTGGAGTTTGGCTTCATAATATTCAAGTAAAGTGAGACTGGGTTTGTTCATAGGCTGGCTGATCTTGGGTTTCTGTGGCATAACTGATGGTGTATTTGTGCTGTTTTGAGTAGACATAAGAAATACTCTGAGCTGGGAAGAGTGAAAGAATTTCTCTAGTTTATCATTAAAGTCCTTTATCATTAAAGTTGGCTCTTCTTTAAATTATTTATTTAGTTTTAACATTCTTTTCTTTTTAGATATGGAGTTCCAAATTCTTTCCCTCCCTCTTATCCTCTTCCCTGTCCTTTGAGAAGTTAAGCAATACATTATCAATTATACACTGAAATCATACAAAACATATTTCTATAAGTCCTATTAACTCCTAATGGAGTAGAGCCAAGCTGGAAAAAGGCAAAATGGGTAATTCCTGCCTTACATAGAAAATCTCAATTGTGCAACAATCCTGAGATATAGGTAAAATTGAAACCTCCACTTTATAGAAGAAGAAACTGAGGCTGAGAAATTAAAAATTTTATCCAGGGTCACACAGCTTTAGAAAGGTCTGAAGCATGATTTGAAATCAGGTCTTTCTGAATCCCCACAATACTATCCACTTGCCTCAGTGGGTGGAAAGGTACTTTTGCTCTACTGTCCTCTCTTTTATCTGATCCTCCCCACAGTCTCCTTTCTGCAGAGCAGCCATCCCTGGGTCACACACCCCTTCACCTGAGGGTCCTATTGCTATGGTGTCCTGTGGATAAAGCCACCTCTCATAGAAGCAAAGATCAGACTGCCCTCTCTCTGAACACAAATATAACCAGAGACAGCCTACTTCTGCTCCTTTTATCACACTGTCCCCCACTGAACCCAGGTAAAAATAGTACCAGTTATGACTCTGCTCTGCTAAGTCTACCAGAACATGGAGGAGCCACAGGTCCATCCTATGGCGATTCTGAAGCCAGGTTCTATGACAATAGAGTCCTCAACAAGCCAAGAAGAAAATCATATAATTGGAGCCTGTGAGCCCTAGGAGGATAAGCAAAGCAGGGTTGAGGTATCTGAGAAGGAAAAAAAATGTCATGAAATACATTGTACCTGACCAATCATTCATTCCATAAATAGACCAACCCAATAGGTCCACAATGGCAATTCCTCAGTCTATCAGAACCAAATGCTGTGAATTTACTTCCTAGGCCTGAAGAGGTTGTGTGTGTGTGTGTGTGTGTGTGTGTGTGTGTGTGTGTGTGTGTGTGTGTGAAACTCAGAGATCATTCTTAAGGCTCAAGAGATGAGATGAGCTATCTTCCCTGAGGTCATACAAGCAGCAGGAAACAAAGCCAAGTCTTCTGATTCCAAAACCAGTGAGTCTTGCTTTTATGTAAAGCTCAAAGAAAACTGTAGTCTGATGTCTTGTTGACAGAAGCATCATCTTCCAATGATATCAGACAATGAAGAATCTGTCAATTCTGCAGTAAGGCTTTCTAGCACATTCTTCCACTGGGGAGGGATGTGATCTTCCTTCACTCAAGTCAGCAACAAACTCAGAGCAAGTGAGAGCAAGCTGGCAAGTCGATCTGTTGGATTGGCGATGCAGAAAAAATCACAGATATTTTTGATGGTAATGATGATTCACAGGAAAGCATAAGTTGAAAAATATAATGGAGGATTAGGAGATAGATTTTTTTTCCCCAAATAGTTAATAAACCTTTATTAATCACCTACCATGCACTAAGTATTGTACAAAATATTGATTATAAAAATATGTAAAAGAAAAATAGCCCATGCCCTCATGGAGCTTATAATCTAATGGGGGTTGGGGGGCACACACAAAAAGAAGCTGAAAAGTGAGATTGGGGGTGGAAGAAGTTACATAGAGAGGAAGATTATGGAGATGGCCAAAGAAGTTCAAATGAATACAGCTGAGTGGAAAATCAGGAGACAACTGAACTGGGCCTCCTCCTTAAATGGAGTTTCCATATTTATGGTCATAGAGTTATCTGAAAGGCTCTTTAGGGATCATTTAGTTCAACCCCCTCATCTTGCAGATGAAGAAACTGAGGCCCCAAAGGGCAAAATGATTTATTCAAGGTCATGCAAATCATTACAAGCAGAAGTAGAATTCAAATCCACATCCTTTGACTTCAAAGAGAATGCTTCTTCACCACATTGGCTCCTCAAGATGGAGTTCTTTGAACTAATTTCTAAGTTCTGGTTTAAGGAAAAGTGACTATTAGCTCCACAGTCTCGTGATGAGAGGCCTGGGGGCCCAATTCCAGTTAAACCAGTTTGTCCTCCTTTCTGTTAACCTGCACTTTGGCACCTCTACCATCATAATAACAATCCTAATGATGCCCCTGAGGAATTGCAAGATCCTAAAGTGCCTTCTGAATCATCCACAATTAAATTGTTTTTATTATAACTCTAGAATTAAGTATATTTTATAATATTCTCATTCTTTGCAAATTAGTAACCATAGAATCTAGGTGCAGGATAGGATGTTCTTGTATTTCTGTTGTTTTGAGTAGACATAAGAAATACTCTGAGCTGGGAGGAGGTTGCCTTGTCCAATCTCTTCTTTTAATAGATGAACCCCCAGGAAGATGAAGTGATTTTACCCAAGGTCACAAAGTATTTAGCTAAAAAAAAAAATTGCCTAGAATCCAGATGTCCAAACTACTCGTTCGTGTCCTTAGAAAGGTAGTCTTGGATGAAAGAAAGAGCTCTGGAAGGTCTACAGTGAAATTCTGCTCCAGGTTTTGCTTCTTGTATGATCTTGGAAAAGACATTTAATCTCTAGTGTCCTCTGTTTCCCCAGTTGTAAAATTAAGAGATTAGATTAGATGACCTGCAAGATCCCTTCCAGCTCTAAACCTATTAACTTATGGAAGGTGTGTTTGTACCTAAAATCCCATCTTCTATAGGAAACACTTCCCAGCCCTTAATTCTACTGCCTTCCTTCTGAGATCATCTCCAATTCTTCCTGTAGATAGTACATAATAATTTTTGTGTTTTCTCCCTAATTAAACCATGAATTCAATGATAGAAGAAGAGCAAGTGTTTTGCTTTTCTTCTCATTCCCTAAAACTTACACAATACACATAAATGTATATTATCTGACTGAAAGACTGGCCGACACATATCTGACCAGGTCTGTTATCTCATCAGAGCTCCCAGTTTGCAAGCTTCATTGTACCCTTCAAACTACAGATTGACTTAGAAAATTGCTTAGGGTTAATGAGAAGTTAAATGAGCTGCCATGATCACACAGCTGATATAAATAAGTGCAGAAAGGATTTGAAACGGGGTCTTCCTGACTCTGAGACCAACTTTCTATATATGATGCAGTACTATGTCTATATTTGCATGTATTCTACATATAATTATATATTAAATACATAATACACATATGATTATGACAGAAAGGTATGAGCAAGCGTCCCACAGGATGCAAAGGCAATCAAGCAATAACAACTAACCCACCTTAAAAACATCTCAGGTGGATAGGTGGCACAGTGGATAGAGTGCCTACCCTGAAGTCAGGACCTGAAGGAGGACCTGAATTCAAATGTGACCTCAGGTACTTAATAATTACCTAGCTGGGTGGCCTTGGGCAAGTCACTTCACCCCATGGTCTTGCAAAAAAAACAAACAAACCAAAAAAAAATCTCATTTGATCCTCACAACAACCTTACAATGTAGGTACTATTATTCTTTTCATTTTACACTTGGGGAAATTGAGATAGATAGAGGTTAAGTAGCTTCCTAAAGTTCACACAGCTAGGAAGTAGCCAAGACTGAATTTGAACTCATCTTCCTGACTCTAGACCCAGTGCCTTATTCACTAAGTTGTCTCAATAAAAATTGAGCAAGCAATTAAGCTTCCACATTATTTTATGGGCACTAATATCTAACACTGATAATACAAAGGAAAAAATGAACAGTTTCTGTTCCCAAAGAGCTTACTTTATTGAGATAAACACTTGAACAAAAACCAATTAATTCAGAATATGTATAAAGTAAATATAGGGCAAGAGGTGGGGAAAGGGAAGACATTAGCAGCTGAGAGAATCAGGAAATGCCTCATGCAAGAGATAACCAGAGCTTTGAAGGAACCTGAGCTAATTCTAAGAAGCATGACGGATTGCCAGCTGTATTTAGAAACACTAAAATACCTATCGGGTGTGTCCGTGTTTGCATGTGTACATATGTATGAATATGCAGCACATATGAATAAAATATATGTGTCTGAGTATGTGATTTCAATAATGTAGGAAGTTCCTGGGAAGAAATTTCCTATCCATAAAGATCAGTAAATTCTTCATAATTTTGCAACTTAGAACATTTATCAGGGGGCCCTGAGGTGTTAAGTGATCTACTCTGGGCCATATGGCCAGGAATGTTTCAGAGATGGAACTTACACCTGGATCTTACCGGCCATGAGGCCGAGGGACTCTTCACTGTCATGCTGATACAAATATGCAATATTTATTTCTGTATATGTATACTCAATTCTCTAGGCATATATGTGTATATATATGTGTGTGTGTGTATGTGTGTGTGTGTATGTGTGTGTGCGTGCACATGTGTGTGTGTGTATGTGTATGTGTTTGGGGGGGGGCAGTTGGGTGGTACAGTGGATAGAGTCACAGGCCTGAAGGAAAAAGACCTGAGTTCAAATTTGGGCTCAGACCCTTGCTAGCTATGTGACCCTGAATAAGTCGCTTCACCCTGTTTGCCTCAGTGTCTTCATCTACAGAATGAGTTGGAGAAGGAAATGGCAAACCACTGTTTCTTTAGCAAGAAAACACCAAATGGGGTTGTGAAGTCAGACACAAATGAAAGAACTCAACAACCACACACATATGTGTATGTGTAGAGGTTTTTAAACTCTTTATTTAACAGGTATTGAATTAAGCCAAACCCCATTTCCTGACTATAGCAGACTAGACATTCTGATACCATTGGAAAGATGGTATATAAGACTACAAAATAAACCAGGAGCAGGAAACTATGAAAGAAGCAATCGTGAATGAATGGTTTATTCGCTAATTTGTTTGTGTAGTTTCTTCCATTAAGTCAAGCCTCCTTAAAGGAAGGAATCATGTCTCTCCTTTATCATGTAATCCAAGAACATAGACTTGTAGCAGTGTTTTCTATAAAAGCTGTCCCAGAACACATGACCCCAATTCCCTCCAGCGGCTGGTCTGAAACATTCTATCCCTTAGCAACCGCACAACTCAGCCAGTAGTCTAATATCTCTCCTATCAACCTGACTCTGTAGCCTGAGCCCATCTTGTTCATTTGCTGCCAAGGGGTGACTGATACCCAAAGGACAAATACTGACATCTTAAAGGCTAAGGAAAGCAAATGCCCAATCCTGCAGATGGAGAAGACCAGATCAAGAGCAACTGTGTCCACAGCTGGAGAAATAGAGAAGTCTATCTTGTAGAGACACAAGAGATTTGGACAAGGGTCTGGACTTGGTTTGAGGACCTGGAAGAGGAAATGAGTTAGGATCACAGTATATTTGGAAGATCATGCTTTCAGTCAGCCTAGGAGGCTCACAACAGCCAAAGTCTAACTTTTTGACACCAATATTTCTTTTTTTAAAAAAAATATTTGCAAGACAATGGGGTTAAGTGACTGTCCAAGGTTACCCAGCTAAGTAAGTATTAAGTATCTAAGGCCAATTTGAACTCAAGTCCTCCTAACTCCAAGGTCAGTGCTCTATCCACTGTGACACCTAGCTGCCCCGTCATCAATATTTCTCTAGTGATGGATGCTACCCAGTTTGTGAATCACATCGGGACCATCTCAAGAATCAAAATTGTAGATGATCTTAGTAGAGGGGTTCATAGTCTCAGGTCTCTGAACGAGGGAGAGGAGAGACACAAAGACAGAATGGAGAGAGACAGACAGATACAAACAGACAGGCACAAAGACAGACAGGAATCTATGCTTAAAAAACATTATGTGTGTCTGTATATAATGTGTGTATACATGTATTCTGTGTGAGTATATATGCATAAACATGTAGATATAACTATTTCAATACAATTGAGAGAGGTTTTTCAGCATAATTAGGCTTTTTATAGTCATATATTTTATTTTATGAACAAAATTCTTTTACTAGATCTGATCCCTAATTTTTCCTTTTATATTTTTATTTAATTTTTCTCAATTATATTTCCAATTTTTTTCCCAGTTTCCCAATTTTTCCCCCTCACAAAAGGTAGTTTCTACATTCATTTGTCTTGTTTTTGGAAGGCAATGGGGTAACTTACTCACACAGCTAGATAATTATTAAGTGTCTGAGGTCACATTTGAACTCAGGTCTTTATGACTCCAGGGCCAGTGGTCTATCCACTGTGCCACCCAGCTGCCCTTCAACATTCATTTTTTATAAAATTTTGAGTTCTACATTTTTTCTTTTTTTCTCTTAAGGAGCTTAAATTCTTTTATTTTTAAAATTTTAAAAATATTTTATTTGTTTTTCTAACTACATGCAATGTTAGTTTTTAACCAATCTTTTTTTTGCAAAAATTTTTACAATTTTTCTCCCTCCTCCTTCCCCTGACAGAAAACAATCTGATATAGTTTCTATATTTATAACCATTATGCACATAATTCTGAAAATGGGTCCTAGCCTTCTCCAGACTGCCTAAGAGATCCATAACATGAATTAACATTAAGAATCTGTGTGGATAGACCATTGTCCCTGGAGTCAGGAAGACCCAAGTTCAAATCAGACATGATACTTACTAGCCAATTTAACCCCATTGCCAAAAAAAAATCTCTTTCCTATGACAGTGAAAAGATACATGGCAGATGGAAGTGAATACCATCATCATCAATCATAGCTGAATGAGTATGTAGCTGCTGCTTTGTCCAAACTGAACTGGATGTTCTATCATTGAAGATAAGTAGGTAAAGAGATTCATGGAAGATCGACTGCAGTGCACTATCACAAAAAACATATACTGGGATTAATTAGAAAGAGTTTTATCATTCCCTCTAGGTCATAGCAAAGTAAAAAGAATATTGCTCTTCAGTCAGTCCCTTAAGTCAAGTTCTCTGAAGAATGGCAGGGATGAATTGGACCCCTATAGTACAACTTTAGATTTAAACTGAATTTCCAAACATAGGACTTGGATTCCAGTCCTGACCATTCTGATTACTACCTGTTTCTCCTTGGGCAAATCCCAAAACTTCTCTGGTTGTGTCCTTATCTGTATGATGAAGATTGGATTAAGTTGTAATAATGAGATTCTTGTATCTCTACAAATATCAAGATGAAAGCCTAGTAAAAGCATGAGGGACTAGGAAATCTCTCCTAAATGATTTTCTATAGAAGACCAATTATCTATAGTCATACAATTAACTGAAAAGTGTATAAAATATGAATCTGTTTTATTTATTGGTTACAACAATAATAAACAAATACTGACGATGGAGAAAAATGAAACCTTCTTGGTTCTTCTCCAAAAAAGATGTTATGATAATACAAATTTTGGCTCTGCTAACTATGTGATCATGAACAAATCATTTAACCTTTGTAGGACTTAGTTTCCTTATCTGTAAAATGAAAGAATTGGACTAGAAAACCTTTCAGATCTTTCCCGACACTATATCATTAATCTTATCACATTCTACTGTCTGATTCTAAGATCTTTGATCATCAACTTAGACTTCCAGAAACTGTAGACTGCTGCACTTTTACCATATGCAAAGTTGTTATTCAAGCACCCAAAAGATTTAATAGATGTCTGGGCGTGGTGACCCACACCTACAAAACCTGATGCCATGGAAGCTGAATCTGGTGGGGCCTGTAAGCCTGGGGGCTCTGAGCAGCAGCGGGTTAGCTGATGGAGTTTCTGAACTAAGTTTGACAATAATAGAGTGAGCTGTATGGGGTTCTTCTGGGCTCCCGGGCTTCCTGAGGAGGGGTGAATCGACCCAGGTAGGAAATAGAGCAAGTTAAAGAACCCATGATGATCACAATGGAACTGGGTCTCTGAGTAACTCTTACACTGCCAGCCCATGCATGATAAACTCCATTTAATATATATTTACACATACATATAGATACATATTTATATAAATATATATGCATAATATTTTAAAAGAAATAGATATTTTATCTCTCTTGTTAATTTTGAATTAAAGAACAGAAAGGAGCTTTGCATGGATCTGTGTCAATGTGTATAATCAGAAGTATGCTGGGCCTACTTATACTAGCTCTGAAGGGCTTATTTTTAAATATTCAATGTAAGCATTTTACACCCCAGAAATGGACAAATGCTTACAGGACTTTGCTTTATCGCTGTGCTTATTGCTTTATTAGTGGTTTCTTGAAACTACTAGACCGGAGGTTTCAAACTCAAATCATAATGATCCCTGTAGCCACAGGGCTCCTTAAGAAACAATATAGCATTATTTATACTTTATTATATTTTAATACATTCTGTTAAATATTTCCCAGTTACATTTTAGTCTGATTCAGTTGGGGGGGGGGGGGCGTGTTATAGGCCAAATGCAGCCCTCTGGTCTTGTTTGACACTTCTGGTTTAGACTTAAGTGATGTAGAAAATATTAACAATATAGACCAAGCCTGAGAGTGTATCATGGCTATAGCTTCCCTCCCCGCCCCCAACCAGACCCAATTGTTAAAGTCACACACACACACACACACACACACAGAGAAACACAGAACACACATTTTCCTCTTCTGAACCAGGAGGAGGGAGACTGGAGTAGATGACCTTTAAGAGCCTGTCTCCTAGAACAATGAAATGCACCATGTGCTACATTGGAACCCAAAGAGATTAAGAAGCAAGAGAAGGATTAGATCAGATTCCTCTTAGTGATTTTATTGAGGACTGCTCAGAAGGCAAGGAGGGGCTGTGATCTTTACCCTTGCTGTGTTGATTCATCTCAGAGTGGTGCAATGGTCACAGTGCTGAATCTGGATTAAAATAACATTTCTGGGGGTAGCTAGGTGGCGCAGTGGATAAAGCACCAGCCCTGGAGTCAGGAGTACCTGAGTTCAAATCCGGTCTCAGACGCTTAATAATTACCTGGCTGTGTGGCCTTGGGCAAGCCACTTAACTCCATTTGCCTTGCAAAAACCTAAAAAAAAGATAACATTTCTGTCACCTATTAACTGTATGATCCTGTACATGCTGTAACTTTCTGGGCCCCAATTTCCCCATTTTTATGTTTTGTTTTGTTTTGTTTTTAAAAAAGGGAAGCGAAAAAGGATGGACTAGATTAGTGAGTGGCTTCAAACTCAAATGAAAATAGATCCCTGCAGGTACATATTACCTGAGAAAACCACAAATTAACATTATCTGTGTTGTAGTATGTTTTTTTTTTAACATTTCCCAAATTATATTTTAATCTGGTTCTGGTTGTACAATCTTCAGGGGAGAGTTTGATATCTTTGGATGAAATAACTTCTAAGGTCCTTCTAAATCTATGATCCGACTAACTGAACCCATAAACTTGGAACGCTATGATTACTTAGGTTAGTACTTCATGGTAGATTTGACTCCATGAATCTAGGTACCTTTCTGCACATTACTTCTCACATCACTGCCACTTACTCTGTGTCCCATAGAAACAGCTACCCCACATTCAAAGCGTTATTCCAGATCCACACCAAGTAAAATAAGAGCTGGCAAGACATCGGGTTTCACATAGAACTGTCCCAGTTCATTCCTGGCCAAAAAAATAAAAAGCGTCCATTCAGCAAGACTAACAGTCAGCTCTCATTGGATCCAATGAACCCACCCACCCTTAACAAATTGCCAGTTCAGTGGCTTACACACATTCCATTTTGTCTTAATAAAATCTGTTGTGCTCTGGCTGGAGGCCATGTACACACAAACATGTTTTGCTTCTGTGCAACATGTCCCAAGATTTATATTTACAATGAAACCACCCCTAAGGACCCCACCTCCAATGGGAACTCCCTGACTCTCACAAGTCAGTCCTCAGGTTCCCTATTTGACTTAATAAAGATGAAACTCACCCAAATTAACCTGTCCTTTTTTAGGGATGGTTTAATTATTCTGTGTAAACACGTGTGAAAAGATTCAAATAGGAGGAGTGACCATTTCATAGAAAAGTGACTCTCAAATGTTTTGGGGGGTTTTTGCACCCTATTCAATGAGATGAGAAATCACACCATACTATGGGAGAGTCAGGGAACTTGGCCTTGTGATCACAACTGTTAAGTTCCATATGTTTGTTTCATCTGTAGCACAGCTCTCTCTTTAAGGCTCACAAAACTTAAGAGAAGACAAAAACTCTCAGTTAATTAAACTCAATGGCACCTTTTGGATTAGCTGCCTTTAAAAAGAATGGTTGTCCACCACAAAGATTAGCTAATTTCCCCTGGTGCTGAGCTACTAGGAATGATATTTGGGCATGAGAGGTAGAAGAGTCAGAAGATTATTCTCTTCTATCCTTCCATTCATAATGAGCCCTACAAAAAAGGCCAGGTTATTCTAGATTTGTGAGAGTTCAGTGTTTACCACTCTTAAATGTTTCCTAAATTGTTCTTCATGACCCTACCACTATGCCATATAGAAATGGTTTTCTTTATCTGTGAACCACTGATCTGGGAAATGTTGAACATCTGGCCATAGCAGCAGCATTAATAACCAGAGGGGTCCTGGTTAAAGAACCTGCCTGATCTAGACCCTCTTGATATCCAGTGGGGAAGGGAAATACTTCCTGACTCTGATGGCTAAAGAAAGCTCCTTTGCTAATACAGTACCTTCTGTAGATTCCAGATGGAGCATAACCAAGCCTAGCTAGCTGCCACAAATAGATGACATTCCAAATGAAGAAAGTACAACTAGCTGGGGTCAAGTCAGTGTTGTGTTTGTTGGAGGTGTTTCCAATAGCTCTCTGGAATATACCTGGATTAATTGGCATTGCAACAACTAAACATTGCAGCTGTCATACAAAAGACCCAATATTTCCTTCCTCACCCTCCAGTGGTAGGGGTTTCACTCTTCCTTGATATCAACTCTTGGCCCTTACTAAAACGCAGTCAAATACCAAACATTTGGGCTCTGACCTAGTAGACTATAAGTAGACAGATGTGATTATATAACACTGATTCACATCAGCAGGTCCAACTTTAACCAAGCCATGCCCAGGAAAAAACAGAACTACATGCTAAATAATAATTAAAACTAGACAAACCAGTCCTGCTGGTCTCCCAGACTTGGGTGCAAAGAAACTTCAGAGAGACAACAAATGGAGTCTGTAAGATTAGAGGTTCACATTTCTCAACCATGCCCATTTAACCACAAGGTTGAATTCAATTAGTTCTGTTATTCCCCAACATTTACTCATATATGATAGTCTGTTCACTCGTCCCTTTTGTATAGATAGGAAATCACCAAGGAGGAGCTTGATAATTTTTTTCAAGTAATTGAATGAAACAGCCAAGACACAAGTTGACTCAGATACTTAAAATGGGAAGAGACTCTAAGAATTCATCTAATCCAAAATCTCCCCACCTTACTCAAGCTCCTCTATATCATGCCTAACATATAGCTACCCATGCTCTATTTGGATATTTCCAGTGACAAGAGCTCACTACTTGAGGCAGCCCCTTCATTTCATTGCTGGCTAACTCTTGTTTTCAGTTAATAAGCTCTTATTATTTGTCCCTATATTGAGAAGAAATTTGTTTTCTTGTCATTTCTATTTATTTACTGATCCTAGTTCTAGCTACATAGTTCCTTAGGCTCCCAACCTACTCTAAGCTAACTCCAACTGATTTCCTTGAAATGAGTTTTGGGAGCAATCTATCTACTGTGACATGGTTCCAGTTCATTGGGTCAGATAACTATGGAAACTTTCTATAAAAACTAAACACCAATTATTTCCCTTACCTTTGAATGCTCCAGAACCTTCCGCACCATTCATCACCACCAACTGCAAAAGTGAACATCCTCAAAGAAATTAAGAAAACTTTGGCTTCGTTGTGAATAAACAGTTTGGAGATTGAAAAAAAAAGTCAGAAAAGAACTTGGAATCAGCATCTTTGAGATCACACTGTGCTTTCACCTAGGTCAATTTCCTGTGCTAATGGGAAGAGGCGGATGAGACCTTCCTAAAAGTCTTTCGATGACCTGTCAAAATGACAAGCACCATTTATTCTTAATTGAATCACGATCTTTCATAATTATGACAGTGGGAGGATTCCATTAAGTGCAGTAAAGATCCTGCTTGGAGTTGGTCATGGCGACAAAATCCACCTGAGCCCTTATCTCCTATAATTACTGATGTACAAATCTCAAGGAAGTGCAAAAGGAAGAAGGTTCCAAGCAGAAGGAATAAGTTCAAAGTATACTCTGACTCTCAATCCATAGAAAATACATGTGGGGAAAGGGAGGGAATAAGTGTTTAATAAGTATTTATGTGCCAGATACTATGCTAAGTGCTTTATGAATATAATGTAATTTGAAAAGTATTATTCTTAATATTCCCATTTTACAGGTGAGGAAACTAAAACTCAGAGAGTTTAATGACTTTCCCAGTTTAATGACAATGTCTGAGATCAAATTTGAACTCAGGATTTCCTAACTCTAGGCTTAACACTCTATCCACTGTACCACTTAGGTGCAAACCTATATTCGGAATTAAGAGAACTCTGTACAAAAAATCCAAACTCACAACTCAAACTAATTAGAGAATGATTTTCAATACAAAAAACATTAACCTCTTAAACAATTTAATGTAATATTCTTTTAAATAACAAACTTTGATGAATTTAAAATATACTATATAAAAAAATTTTCAGGCTCTCTTCTAATACTCAAAATAAAATATAACTACATTTCAATGTCAAGAGAATTTTATATTATATTTCATGATTGTAGGGATAAGGCACCATTAACATAATTAAATGAATTCTGATCTTGGTGTCAGAAGACCTAAGCTCTCCTTGCCTTTGATATTTATTAGCTATGTAATCTGGGATAAGCCACTCTTCCTTATTGAGCCTTGTTCATCTATAAAATGGACATAATAATATTTACATTCCTTTCCCATCAGATTGTTATGAGGAAAGCTTTTGGTGAAACTTAAATGTAAACATGTATGTAATATCAAATGGGTCACATGAGCTAAACCTTTTAAGCACTTTTCAAAGATCATTCTCATTCATTCTGTTTTTCTCAACACCAATGCCGATGGAGATGGTTGTCTCTAAAGAGAGGGTGTAGGAAGTCAGACCCACTCAGAGCAAACAATTCTGACCTCCTCCAAGAAGCTTCATCACCAATGGCTGCCTTCCAAACATGAACTCTTTTCAATTTTCTGAGCACCTATCAGCAGGGGTGACTGTTTAGGGGTATAGAAGTCAGCCTTCTTGGACCCTTGAGTTTGCATGTCCTTTTTTCCCTGTCCATAAATGATTGAAAATTCATCAGGCAGCTCTAAGCAGTGTTTCCAACTCTTTCTGTGAGAGACCAGACTTCCAAGTTCTAATTACGGAAAAGATTTTATCATTTAGAGAGATGAAATGGGGTCTTTGTTGCCATTTGTTTCTCAAAACAAAATCTTTAATAAAGAATTTAGTACCATAGATTTGCCCAGAATTTCCCTGTTCCTTAACTCTAACTGTAAATTAGAAAACTGTAGGAAAAAATTTAACATCACTGTGGGAAAAGGAAGTCCTGTCTTTCCTCTGTGTTCTTGCTTTAGTTGGCTGATAAGTCCCTTTGCTAGCAATGTTGAGAAGTCCACTGGACATGAAAAGGTTCTCCTCTCTCAGAATCCTTCTTTCACCCCATCATCCTTTGCTCCAGAAATACTTGAAAAAAAAATCTAAGAAAGCCAGAGTGGGGAAGGGAAAATCAATAATGGCCTTGGTTTTCTGAGATTTCAGTGAAGATTCTGAAGATTAAAATGGAGATCTTCTTAGGACATATTATAAAGTGCACTGATGTGAATCATATGGATGAAGCATCTCCAGAAACTTGGGAAATAGATAACATGGAGTGCTGCCTCCTATCACCAATCCTATACTTCTGCAAGAAGATAACCTAATTGTTTTGAGAGGCCCAGCTCTAAAAATACAAAGGTGTCTTCTCTAACCAGGCAAGTTTTAAGCAAGGCATTTGTGAGTCAAAATGTAATAGTAGTGATAGTGTTGCAAACTGTCATGTCTGGGAAACCAAGGAAAGAATATGATAGGAGTATTTGGGAAAAGTGATAAGAAAGTGAACATAATCGTGTCTTTTCTCAACCTTTTTCCTAAAGTTAGACAGAGGTGTTATTTGATTGTGAACTAATTTTAACTAGTTTATACCAAAGAACCATTCCTTTTTGATGGTGATGGAGGCAGAGATGGGGAGGTGGAATGAGAAGTGGACAGTTCTTTATTTTCCAACAACAGTAAGATCAAAGCTGGGCTTGATTTTTTGAGCTGAGAGAGCTAGAATCATGAGAATCTAACCATGGCCTCTCCTTTCCTACCCAGATCAAGGAAATAACATGACTTGACAGTTCTCAGGAAGGTTAGCACTGGGTACAACATTAAGCTCCTATGAGAAAACTGAACCAAAGCCAGTCATTATGACTTGTCACTGGACTGTGAAGACTGGAGGAGAGAGTAAGGCTGATGACTTTGCCAACCCTGTCTCGCTTAAATCCAGTTCACCTCCATGTCAAGATATCACCTTCCTGGTGTCATTGGTCCTCTTTCAGAATGAAGGACAAACAATAACTTCATGTTGTAGAGTCCCTTTCCTGGACTCATATGTTGAGTCCCACTTCTGGACTCCCACAATCTCCTCAGGTGAGTCTTGGAGGGGCGGGAGACAGGGATTACAAAGGAGACAAGTATTCCATCAAGATATCCAAGGGCTCCAAGTGCTACCCTTTTTTTTTTAACAAAATTCCAGTGCTTAAATATCCTTCCCAGATCCTAATCCACTCCCACTCCTGTGGCACTTAGTAAGATAAGATTCTGGTGTTCAAGGATACCAGATGAAGATAATTCACAATGCTCCCATACACAACGGCTCCCAACACATGTGGAACAGTATGGCATGATGGATAAAGTGTACCTATGACATGTACTAGCTGTGTGGCCTTGGGCAATTCATTTAACCTCTCTGCAACTCATCTTTAAATGAGGTGGTTGGATTAAATTATCTTTAAAATCTATGTAGTTCTTACTTCACAGTGGTATTATCAGGCTTAAATGAGATAATGTATATAAAGCACTTTGCAAACCTTACAATATGATGTAACCATTAGTTATTATGCTCTACCCAGAAAGAAGTTCTTACCCACTACTTTAGTTCCAAGGTGGATAATTGAAATACTGTGCTTTTCTTTAAAGGGGAGGACAATTTGACTATTTTGAGGCAATTGTCATTCCTTTTTAGCATAAAGAGAGAATTTGTTTAACTTTTGGCACAAGCTTAGGAAAAGGATGTTTAGAAAAGGGTCTTTCCTGATCTGTAACACAATGTGATATTTATACAGGATAACCACATATTCCATATTTTCCATGGCAGTAGTAATTACAAAGGAATAACTGGATGGATAAACCACCAGATCTGGAGTTAGGAGATCTGAGTTCACATCCAGCCTCAGTTACTTACTAGCTGTTTAACCCTGGTCATTTAACTTCATTTGCCTCAGTTCCTCATCTGTAAAATGTTAGAGGGAAAAAAATGGTGAACCATTCCAGTATCATTGCCACGAAGACCCCAAAAGAGAACATGAATAGTCAAACAAAGCTAAAAACAATTAAATAACAATTAATTGCCAAGTATTGATTGACTTGTAATAGGAAGTTTAAAAAATTACTTTATCAATTCATGAATCCTTTTTTTGGAAAGTATGGTGGCTCTAGACTTTCAGGTAACATGGCTTTAAAAAGACATCAATACCATCACCATTCTAAAGAGTTACCTCGAGTTTGGTTAACCTTCCTTGTATCAATTTTCTAAGCTATATTCATGTGAGAAGAGGAGGAGAAGAAGAAAGGTGATCATTAGGACACTCTTGATCAATTTGATTTCTCTCCTGTGACGTTGATGTAATCACAAAAATGTGACAAATAACTGGCAGCAAGGCACTAAAATAAATCACTGTCTATATTTTGTTACCCCTTCATAGCATATGAAGTATTCCTTAATAGCATAGCTATTGGACTAGTCAAAGCCAGGCTGAGCTTCTGAGCAGTCTTTGAAAGGCTAGACAGATTGACCAACCATAGCTCAAGAGGACTGATAATGAAGTAAACTGCCCACTCCCTGACAGATAGACCCATAGACTCAGTTGAGAAAGAATACATGGGTTTTGGGACATGGCCAATTGTGTGAGTTGGTTTTTGCCTGACTTTCTGTTTTTGTTATAAGCTTTATTTTTCTTTTTATAATTGATCAGGCTGGGGGGGGGGTAGATTTGGTGGCAACAGGGGCAAGTGATAATGTAATTTCCCTAAAAGAAAACCAAGAAAAGAGGGGCATTGAAACATCAAAAAGAAAAGCAAAGAAAAGAACAGAAGAAAATTCAAAGGAAATACATAGAAGCAGTAGGATTTAGAAAGTAGCATTGCAGTTGAATTTAAATAAGATAATGTAAATGATTAATTACTATTTATTATTATTAGTGGAGTTTTAAACTTTTAATAACAAAGCTACACTAAAACTTTAAAATGTCCTACACAACTTTTAAAAAATGCAATCCATGTAAAATAAGGATTGACAGATTCATTTGTAATAGTTTGGGGGGGGGTAAATTCTATTGTGGGGGGGGTGTTTGGTAATTCTATTGTGAATAGATTTTTTCTTATAGTGTTTATGGTGTGGGTCTATAATGAAAATATTTGGGGCAGCTAGGTGGCGCAGTGGATAAAGCACCAGCCCTGGAGTCAGGAGTACCTGGGTTCAAATCCAGTCTCAGATACTTAATATTGACCTAGCTGTGTGGCCTTGGGCAAGCCACTTAACCCCATTTGCCTTGGAAAAAAACTTAAAAAAATATGAAGAAGTTATAATGAAAATATTTTTTAAGAAAGAAGAAAAAAATTTCATTAAAATTCAATAGAGAACTTTTTTTGGATATTACATATTTTTGTATTCTGTATTTCACAGATTTCTGTTTTCTTTTTCTTTGTCATTACTAGCATACTCTACAGTCAAATGAAATGATTGTAATGTTGCCAAAAATAAAAAATAAAAATAAAAATCAGGACACACTCTCTAGGAAGACAACAGTCAAGGAATGGGAATAGTGCCAGCAGTGGAGAAAGAACTTGGCTCTTAAGGGGAAATCAATTCTTTGTGCTCTGCCTTGCACTTCTACTCTAGGACCCCAGTTGTGAAGGGTATTCCTTTTCTCCTGCCCCCAACAATCCACACTGGTCACTGAATAGTGCGGAGTAGTTATTCCCCTAGTAGGAGTCACTGCCCCCAATACTGAGCTTACCCAAAGAGAATCAATCAATCAGACAGCTCTTAAGAACATGACCTTTGGCAACCCAAAAGAGAGTAAACCCTGGAAACTGAACCAAACTGTGGAGAGGGACAGACTCAAAATGTCCTACTGATGAGCCTGTCCAACAGAAATGCTGTAGCAATAAGGGAACCATGTGATGATACCTCAAGAAAAGAAAGGACATCAGATCTCTTTTGTACTGGCACTGTGAAAGAACTCTAGTATAGGTGTTTTCTACCCATTCCCTCTCTATGTATATGTTCACACATGTCACTGAAGCTATGTGTATTTGTTGGAAACATATATGCCCACAGATTTATGGGGAGGACATTCCAGAGGGGCAAAGGTATGTTTTTAGCTATTATTCTTAACATGCTATCTTAAATGATTTTATTTTGAATTAATTGTGTCTATTGACTGCCAACTAATGGTCAGCATACTGGTGGAAACTAGTATTAAACCTGGGTTAATAGTCCAACAGAACCAAATTGTACTCTGCCAAGTTGGGGATGTGGAGTAAGAGAATCTTAAACATTAGAGGTGAACTAAATATAAAATGAAGTGACTAGACTTGATGATTGTTAAGGTCCTTCACAGTTCTATATCTATGATCCTATGATCTTTCTAGGGCTCTGTTTCTTAATATAGAAAATAACAGGGTTGGACTGGGTTATCACATAGTTCCTTTCAACCATAATTCTTATGATCTTCTGAATCTTCATGGTGACACATGTAACTTGCCAATGTGTTAATGATTCTATGATCTCATAAATCCCCTTAAGGCTCAAATTGGGACCTGACTCTGACTTCTTATAAAGCAATTATGTGATGCAGTGAATAAAGTGGAGTGTCAGAAATATCTGAGTTCAGATCTGGCCTCAGATACTTATTAGCTTTGTGATTCTGAGTAAGTCATTTAATCCTGTTTGCCTCTGTTTCCTCATCTGTAAAATGAGCTAGAGGAAAAAATAGCAAACCACTCCAGTATCTCAGCCAAGAAAATCCCAAATGGGAACATAAAGAGCTAGACATGGACTGAAATGACACAACAAGAACCAGAGACCTGAGTTCAAATCCCATAGTGTGACCCTCCAGGTAAGTCACTTAGCCTCAGTTTCTTCAGCTATAAAATAAAAATCAAGATAGCTGGTATCTACTTCTCAGAACTCTTGTGAGCATCAAATGAGATAATAAAAGCTAGCTATTATTATTAGCTTTTAATTTACCTCATGCAATTCTGGCTCACATCATTCTATAAATCTTGCCTAGAAAATATAACTAATGACTTTCCTGTAACCTTTTAAATATTTCATTGCTACTTGAACACTGAGCTCCAATTCTGCAATCCATCATTATCACTATGACTAGGCCAACTCCTTTTCAGATCATATCTGTGACAAATGACCTTTTTTGTACCCACTTTTCCATGTAAGTCATCATTGGCCACTGACCATCACCCTCACTGGATCTATCCATTGCCCTGCAGCACACCGCAGTTTTAATTCTTCAGGGATTATCATGTTCTATGATTTTCCATGATTTTAGGAGAGTATTGAAATTAGAGAGATGGTGTGTGTGTGTGTGTGTGTGTGTGTGTGTGTGTGTGTGTGTACAGGAGTTTGGGATCAATCAGCCAATCAATATTTATTAATGCTTACTATGGACCAGGCAGGCTTAGAATCAAGAAGATGAGTTCAAATCTGACCTTAGAAACTTACTAGCTCTATGACTCTGGGCAAGTCATTTAATCTTGTCTGCCTCAGTTTCCTCATCTCTTTTATGAGTTGGAGAAGTAAATGGCAAATTGATTCAGTATCTTTGCCAAGAAAAGCCCAAAAGGGGCTATGAAGGGTTGTACATGACTGATTGAATTGATTAACAAGATATGCTGAAATATTGCAAATGATATATAATTTCCTCTAATCATATACAGTCAGCTCTCCTTTTCTTTAATTCTTGGCCATCAATTCTGATGCAACTTGATATCAAAAAATAAATATCAAACATGTCAAGGAGAACAAAACTTCTGCTACTAAGAAAACATGAACTTACAAGAAAAACTATTATTTAATAATTATCGCTATTGTATCACTTGACTTAGTTGAACCCTAAATGCCTACTTTATTTCCTCCTCCCCCAGTCCCAACTCTGGTGCCACCCCCTTTTCCTCCAAACCAGAGGTCTTAACCTTTCTCCTGCCATGTACCCTTTGGTAGTCTAGTGAAGCCTGTGATTCTAGTACTAGAATGATATTTTTATTTGCATAAAATAAAATATATATAGGTTTAAAAAGGAAACAAATTATATTAAATAAATGCCCTATTCAGGTTCACAAACTCCTTGAAATCTATCCCCAGGTTAAGAACTGATGTTCTAAGCATAGTCAATAATAATTTTGGACTTCCAGTTCAGGAGGACAGAAATCAAATCATAACATAACTAGTCTGGGGCAAATGGGGCTTTTCTCCAAATACTGACAAGTGGGATGTGCTTCTTACCTAAAGT
This sequence comes from Macrotis lagotis, assembly GCF_037893015.1. Lineage (NCBI taxonomy): Eukaryota > Metazoa > Chordata > Mammalia > Peramelemorphia > Peramelidae > Macrotis > Macrotis lagotis. The sequence continues at coordinate 121,843,533 of NC_133658.1, forward strand.
AATCATCCTCTCTGAGATTTTTGCCCCTGTTTGTGCCAAGCCCCTCACTGAACCATATAGCCAGCAGACACAACCATCATCAGTCTCTTATCCCCTTTCCTTGTAAGTAATAGTCCTCTCACCAGAACCAACTTTGTCTCTCAGCTCCCATAAAGTTATTGACAAAATTATCTAAGGGATGGGCCCTCAACTAATGTGACTTCACTCAGGAAAGTATTAATCCCAGCCTCCAACACCATTTTCCTCCTTCCCAAATAGAGTTTGCTTTTGAGATGGAACCTCACTCTATGCAATCAGTTCTTGTTGCCTGACCTTTGCTGTCAAAGAGAATCAATGACATTACAAGGATGATCTGGACTTGAATGTGAATTGGATTTGCTGTTGCCCAATCTCTCTCACTCCTGCATAGTCATAGGAAGTCCAGTGGCAAGACAAAAGTCAGGAAGACTGGCCATGACCTGGGATTGAGTGACTCTTCTAAATTAAGGAATCATTAAGTAGTTCCATCTGAAACAATGGGCTGGTCCAGAAAATTAACTGACTCCTTTAAAATTATCATTTTTCTTTAAAAGTCTGTTTATTTTCAGAACTGTATTTCAAGAAATCATAAATAAAAAGTACACAGGATAAAAAAATAAATCATCCCATCTTTTAGGGAAAAAAATCTAGCCCCCAAATATCTTACAAAATATAAGCAATCAAAAATATATTCCTATGGAAAGAGTACCCACATGTAAGGATATGGTGCTCTAAGTGAAGAGAGGGACCATATGTGATGAGGGGCTATAGTTGTGTAAGGCTGCAAGGGAGACAGAATAAATATCTCCAGCCTCACCTTCCTCCACAATTCTCCAAAACACACTTTCATTCCTGACAGATGGTTTTTTGATTTTTTTCAGAGCTAGTTCTGGGGTCTACAAGCCCTTACTTCTTCCAAGGTGGCATGATGTGAGAAAAGGTGTGGTCACCACTCTCCTGGTCTGTGTTCTAAGAAGTAACCACAAGCATTCTTCTGTGACCAGAGTCCCTAGACCCCACTTATACAATGTGGATAATAATAGCAGCTACTTTCCACACTGCCATTATCAAAACTCTGCTTGAGAATGGCTAAAGGCAGAACTCCAATATCTTTTTTTTCCCTCTCCAATATCTTTAAACAAAACTTATCTCAAATAATCATCTGAGAGGCCAAGAAAGCCAGGAAAGATAGGAGGTAGAGGTGAGGAGAGAGACCATTCCAAACATAGGAAAAGTCAGATGTGACTTTAAGGTGAAATAAGATGTTAGGGATGATTTTAGAATAGAACTTTGGGGTTTGGGGTTTCAGTTGAAGGGTCTGGGAATAAAGGAGAGGGCAGTGAGAGACAGACAATGGGGTTTGAATAATGCTAGGCAGGAGTTGGAAATCACTGGGATAAAATGAATATGATTGAATGGAAGTTTTTACTCACTCACAAAAAGAGTTCTGTTGAGTTAACAACAATAATAGACATAGGACCCCAAGGTGGAGTCCTCTCAGAGTATTAGGCAGATTTCTGGAAAAGTTCCATAAAGTAAATTTGTGTGGGCTGAGTTATTTCCCAAACAAGAGAGTTCCCTTCTTGGTATGGAAAACAGATGTAAATTATTAGCCTCCAGCTTCCCCTTTTCATTCATTTTAATTCAGATTTTTATCAGGGTTCCTCTATCTAGGATCATGGAATGCTGGAGCTAGAGGCTTAGCTCTCCTTATTCTTTCTACACACCTCCTATTACAGATAAAGAAACTCAGACCCAGAGGTAGGAAGTGCCTTGATCAAAAACATAATTATTGTATCATGCACCTCTCAGAGAGTTCCTACCTGTAGCCATCCAACAGAGGCTTCCAGAAATGTGATGAGAAGGACAAATAGTGATTTTTTGCAAAATATTAAGGTGATATTACTATTGCACTTAAATGTTCTGTGTGTCGACTTTGTGCTGGTTATTATGCCCTCTTGGACTAACTTCCCCAGCTAAAGGAGCTATTTATTTTCTAAATGCATAAATAAAATAGGAGGATTTAAATTTCTATTAGCTCAGCTATTCAGCTAATAACTCAAGCCAGAGGCAGATTAAAGCCTTCTAAGGTCTCTGGCCATTAAGAGATCCTTCTTCAGTCTTAGTAATATTTTTTTAAATACTGAATTTTTAAAAAATAAGCATTTAAAAATGGAAAACAAGCTTGTTACTTTTTATAAATATCTAATGTTCTTATATGTACATGTTCTTATATGAACATCAGATATGAAAAAGGGTTTTAGAGGTTACTTATCCCAAAATGGAACCAAACAAAAACTAACTCATAATAATTTATCTGTCACTGGGTTCTTGAAGGCCATACAAGCAAAATATTATAATGGTGGCAAAAGCCTGCATTTCTGTAGCATTTGAAGATTTGCAAAACACTCTACAGATATTATTTCATTTGATCCTCACCCCAGGAGAGTGGGTGATTTTGTCATTTTTATTGTACAGAGGACAAAACTGAGGTTGAAAGAGGTAACTTGCCGAGAATCACACAACTAGAAAGTGAGGCAGGATTTGAACTCAGCAGATAGAGGGTTGGCCCTGGATTCAGAAGGAAGTAAGTTCAGTATGACTTTAGATACTGTGAGACCATGGGCAAGTCATTTAACCCTCTTTGCCTCAGTTTCCTCATCTGTGAAATGAACTAGAGAAGGAAATGTCAAACCACTCCAGTATCTCTGCCAAGAGAACCCCAAAAGGGGCCATGAAGAGTCACACATGACTGAAAACAACTCAACAATTCTTTTTTTAATTGAATTTTATTTTTCCAATTATGTTATGAAAGTTTTTCAATGTTCAACAACTTGCATATTTACAATTTTCCACCAATCTCCTTTTTCTCCCCCTTCCCCTTAGCAGTGAACAGTCTGGTAAAAGTTGTATGTGCACATTTGTGTTTAACATGTTTACATATTAGTCATTCTGTTTATGAGGAATTAGGACTAAGGGAAAATAAAGAAAACTGGGATAGGAAGGAAAAACATAAGAGACATTTTTTAAAAAGTGAACATAATGTTCATTCAAATTCTGTGGTTTTTTTGGTTTTGTTTTGTCCCCCCCCCCCCATGTGGATGGCATTATTCATAACAGGTCTCCCAGGGTTGTCCTAGATCACTGAACTGTTGAGAGGAGCTGCATCCATCATAGTTGATCAACTCACAATACCATTTCAACAACGATTTACTGACTCCAAGTCTTGGGTTCTATCCATGATACCAGCTCCTTAGTCTGGCATTTTGCACAATACTGGAAAGCTTTGAGTATTGGTCAAAGGAGATAACCTGCATGACTCTAGTCTGAAGATCAAACTAAGCTGAAAGAAACTCATTGCCAAGTTGACCAAATGGGGAATTTTTTGGTCACGAAAACCCAAAAATCATCTTCTGAGTTTCAGAATAGGTGTGATCCATTCTGGCCAAAGGAATACCTCCATGGATGAAATTATAAAATTTATGTTTTGAAGTATTAAATTTATACCTTAAAATTAAAATAATTAAGAATAAACTAAATTATTATATTTTCAGACATTAAAATGTGCAAGGGGCAGCTAGGTTGTGCAGTGGATAGATCATCAGCCCTGGAGTCAGGAAGACCTAAGTTCAAATCTGTCCTCAGACACTTAATTACCTAGCTGTATGACCTTGGGCAAGTCACTTAACTCCATTGCATTACAAAAAAAAACATTTTAAAATTAAAAGAAAAAATAAGATTTGCAAAATTGTAAATGTTGCATATTTTAGAACTTGTAAAATGGCATCCAAATTTATTTTAAAATTTAAATTTCTAGTTAAAATCAAAGGAAGGGGGGAGCTGACAAGCACTAAATGAAATAAAAAACCCTGACATTCTTGTGCTTCCCTTCAAAATAACACAAGAATAATGCTCTCATGTATTAACAGTAACAAGACAGAGAAATGGAAAAATATAAAAGTATATAAGATTAGTTCATTAGGCGATAATGGGCTTAGTATTAGGAAGTCATGGCACATTTGATCCAGTTCATATGTGATTACTTTGACTATAAAATTGCACAAAACCATGACTTAAATGCATGTGAATATTGTATTATTTTTATTTCCTACTATAAATTTCAAAGAAAAACTTTTTAAGTGTGTTTAGGTTTAAAAAAAATGCCTACAGAGGGGGTGGAGCCAAGATGGTGGCATGAGAACAGTTTTTCCTAGGAACTCTCTCAAAAATATTCCAAAAACCTTAAAATTATGGCTCTAACTAAATTTTCGAGACAAAGAACCCACAGAAAGATCCAGTGAGGCAATTCTCCGGCCCAAGGTGGCCTAGAAAATTGTGGGAAAACCAGAATTCCAGATTCTATGGGGGTGGAGGGGGCAACAGCACAACCAGGATTATCGCACTAAGCAAAGTAGCTCCAGTCTTCCTGGAACAGCCCACTGGGCACCTAGGCACCTGAGTCCCAGGGAGTCCAGTAGCAGAAGCAATTTCCTGACCCAGCATCCAGAGAACACCAAGTACAACTTGGAAGATCAACGGGGAAACTTCTGCCAGAGTGAGTGGGAGTCAGCATGACCCCCAGCACAGCCGCAGCCACCAGCATAGCTTCGGCCCTCAGTGTAGCTCAGATCCCAGGAAATGGAAGGAGGTGCAAAGAGCCACCCAACAGCTGCTTGCAGAGTGCTCAGCTCACTGAAGGTAAGGGGTCGGGGGAGACTGTCGAGGTTTCACCTCTGGCCCTGGGACAGAACTCTTGTGTTTTGTCCATATTCAGACCCTGGTTGCAGTCTGGGAGCCCCCTATTACCATTCACAGACCAGAGCACAGGCAGGAAAGCAGTCAGAGCCTCACATACTAAGGTCCTTGCAGGGGTTTCCCAATAATACTCAAAAGCTCAGGAAGCACCCCAAATCAGACACAAGCAGGGGAAATAAGTAAACAGAAAAAAAAAAAAGAATTTGACCATAGACAATTACTTTAGTCACATGGAGGACCAAAACATTCAATCAGAAGATGAGAAAGTTCCAGCTTCTGCATCTAAATCCTCCAAGAAATATAGAAGTTGGTCTCAGGCTATTTTAGAGCTCAAAAAAAGATTTTGAAAATCAAATAAGGGAGGTAGAGGTGAAAATTGGGAAGAGTAATGAGGAAGATGCAGGAAAAACATGAAAACCAAGTCAACAGCCTAGCGAAGGAGATTCAAAAAAATACTGAGGAAAATAACATACTAAGAACTAGTTTAGGTCAAATGGAAAAAAACAGTTCAAAAAGTTAATGAGAAGAAAAATACCTTAAAAATTCCTTAAAAAGCAGAATTGGACAGATGGAAAAAGAGATAAGAAAGCTCTCTGAAGAAAACAAATCCTTCAAATGTAGAATAGAGTTAAAGGAAGCTGATGACTTTGCAAGGAATCAAGACACAATAAAATAATATCAAAAGAATGAAAAACTAGAAGAAAATGTGAAATATCTTATTGAAAAACAAACAGATCTGGAAAACAGATCGAGAAGAGACAATTTAAAAGTTATTGGGATACCTGAAAGTCATGATTAGGAAAAGAGCCTTGACTTCATTTTTTTTTTAGGTTTTTGCAAGGTAAACAGGGTTAAGTGGTTTTCCCAAGGCCACACAGCTAGGTAATTATTAAGTGTCTGAGACCGGATTTGAACCCAGGTACTCCTGACTCCAAGGCTGGTGCTTTATCCACTATGCCACCTAGCCACCCCTTGACTTCATTTTTAAAGAATTTCTACAGGAAAATTGTCCTGATATCCTAGAAGCAGAGGGCAAAATAAAAATGGAGAGAATTCACAGATCTCCTACTGAAAGAGATAAAAAAAAATAACTCCCAGGGATATTATAACCAAGTTCCAGAGCTCCCAAGTCAAAGAGAAAATACTACAAGTAGCAGAACAAAACAATTCAAATATTGTTGTGCTGCAGTCAGGATTATCCAGGATTTAGCAACATCTACAATAAGGGTTCATAGGGTTTGGAATATAATATTCCGGAAAAGAGCTTGGAATGTAACCAAGAATCAACTACCCAGCAAAACTGAACATCCTCTTTCAGGGGAAAAGATGGACTTTCAATGAAACAGGGGAATTTCAAACTTCCCTATTCAAACAACCAAAGCTGAACAGAAAGTTTGATCTCCAAGTACAGGACTCTGATGGAGCATAAAGAGGGTGGATGAGAAGGGTAAATTATGAGGGATTTAATGATGATGAACTGCATGTATTCCTACATGGGAAGATGATACAGATAATATTCATATGAACCTGCTCATTTATTATAGCATTTAGAAGGAGCTTTTATAGCTAAGACACAGGAGAGAGCTGAATTTGATATAATATATTTTTTAAATGAAGTCATGGGTGAAAAGGAAATGTACTGGGAGAAAGGAAAGGAGAGGTAGAATAGACTAAGATATTTCATGTAAAAGAGTCAAGAAATAGCTTTTGAAACAGTATGGGAGGGGAAAAGGTGAGGGAGCTTTATTCTTATTGGAAATGGCTCAGAAAGGAAACAACATATATACTTTTTTTTTTTGCAAGGCAAATGGGGTTAAGTGGCTTGTCCAAGGCCACATAGCTAGGTAATTATTAAGTGTCTGAGGCCGGATTTGAACTCAGGTACTCCTGATTCCAGGGCCAGTGCTCTATCTACTGCACCACCCAGCCACCCCAACAACATATATACTTAATAGGGCATAGAAAACTAGAAGAAAAAGCAGAGGAAAGGGGATGGGAGAAAGGGGTCGGGGGAAGGGAGCAGGGAGATAGGGGATAGAGACAGTAGAATGGAAAAGGATAGTCATTATAATATATTTTCTTTTTTGTTTTTTGCAAGGTGGTGGGATTAGATGGCCTATCTTGGACCACAGGGATGGGTGGATGCTGGGTCTCTGAGGTGGGATGTTGGCTTGGGGCTTCTTGGCCCCAGGGCTGGTGTTCTGTCCACTGTTCCACTCCACTGCCCCACAGTATGCTTTTGATGAGGGACAGAGTGAAAAGAGAGAAAATATATAATAATTGGTAGTGGGGAGAAATGGATGGAGGGAATTACAATCAGCAACATCAACTGTGGAAGTAACTCCTCTGATGGACTTATGATCAAGAATGCGATCCACTGGGGCACTAGATCGTGCAGTGAACAGAGCACTGCCCCTGGAGTCAGGAGCACCTGAGTTCAAATCTGACCTCAGGCACTTAATAATTACCTAGCTGTGTGACTTTGGGCAAGTCATTAATCCCATTGCCTTGAAAAAAAAAATGTGATCCACCATGAGACAGAGCTAGCTGATGGTATAGGAACACAGACTGAAGCACATTTTTTTCTCTTCCTTTCACTTTATTACTTGTGAGATTTTTTTTTATTTTTGTAGGGGGACAGGGGATTATGTTTACTTTTGCAACAAGACTTTTAGCAATATATATAAATAAATTTTAAAAAGTAAATTTTAAAAAATGTCTACAAAGAAAAAAAGTATGTTTAAACCATAACTTTTGATTTCTCTAATCATCAAGTCAGCATTTGATCCCAGGTAAAACCCAAAGTCTAATAAACCAGAATCCAGGTCAAAAGCTTCCTAGTTATTCACTGAGAAGTGCTAATGAGATAAGCTAGGATGTAAACACCCTCTCGAGGGAGATGGCTGAACAAATCCTATATCAGTCTAAAGGTCATTTACAAACATCCATGAAATTACTATGTTTATCTAAGACCAGTAAAGGTCTTCTGTGGCAGGCACATAAGAAAGAGATCAATTGACACCTGTGCTGCAATGCAACCATTTTATTACCTTGAAAAACTGACTCATGCTCTTCATTTGAGGGTCCCTAAAAGTCTGACCAACAGATTCCCTTGTCTCTGGCATAGAAATTCCAGGCATTTAGGCTTCAAGTTGGGGTGCAAGTGGTTGATATGTAAATGGGGTGGAGTACTGATCAACACAATGACCAACTATAATTTCATAGAACTCTGCCATTTTCTGGAAGAGAGGTGATGGACTTGGGGTGAACAATAAGACATTATTTTTGGACAGGGTCAATGCAGGAACTTGTTTTATTTGACAATTTGAATATTAGTTACAAGAACTTTGTTTTTCTTTTTTCCCCCAATGGAGTAGGAGAGAAGAAAAGAGAAAATAACTTCTCTTAATTGAGGAAAAAATTTAAATAAATTGAATAAAGCAGTTTATAAGGTCAATTGAGATGAAAAGAAAAATATACTTTAAGTTCTTGATGCCATGAAATATGGCTGGCATACAGGGGGTCCTTAATTAATGCTTAATAAAGCACTTAACTGAATCTTTGCTATGGGACCATCATCTAATAAGGGGAGATGTGAACAAACATTTATTAAGTGGAGACAATATATCAAGCACTGTGCTAATATCTCATTTGATTCTTCTCTCTTCTATTGTTGCTACTGCTGTCTGACTCTTCGTAATCCCATTTGAGTTTTCTTGGCAGAGATACTGAAGTGGTTTGCCATCTTCTTCGCCAGCTCATTTTACAGATGAGGAAATTGGGGTAAATAGGGTTAAGTGATTTGCCCAGGATCACAGCTCATAAGTGTCTGAAACCAGACTCATGTCTTCCTGACTCCAGGCCTAGCACTCTATTCACTAAATCACCTAGCTGCCCCTTATTTTTCTTCCATCTGCCTGTTTGTTTCAAGGTTTCAGTAAGAAAAGAGGCAGAAAAGAGGATGGTTGGCTGGACTTTTTCAGAGAATAGCCATTGCCAGTTGACACTATCTGTTCCTGGTCATTTCACCCAAGATGACTCTAATCTCTAAAATCCTCACTTGTGGTTCCAGTCAAGAAAAATTTGACACTCCAGGGCTCTGATTTCCCTTTGTTTAGAATCTGACACACAAGTTGGTTGAATATTTAGAGTTCCAAGAGCTTAGGACCAATGTTCCCTGTGAAAATTCAAAGAAAATGAGAACCTTTATAGGAAACAGAAAATACCAACCCTGATATTTCTGTCTTCTGCCTATCTAGACATCCCCACTCATTGCTTTAAGTAATTTAGTAAATCTTCCCTTTCCAAGCTCTAGGCTAAATTCATTCATGTCTTTTTTTTTAATTTGATGAGGTTAAAGAGTGTGTGTCTGTATCTATTAGTGTGTGTGTGTGTTCATGATGTGCATGCATGTGGTATGTACTTTTTAATGTTCTGTCTAGGTAATTTTCAAAGGGTTCTGGGCTGTTTGAACTTCCCTGTAATTTATTCATAAACTCTTATGCAATCCTGTCCTAGGACATATGGGAAGCCCAGCTGATATGTATCCTTCCCTGGGCTTTGAAATAGTGCCTAGATTTCCACATTAGCTTCTTATAACCTTGAACCCAAAACTACCAAAGAAAATTGACCAATCCTGTTCTTCCAAAACAAGCAAAAACCCAACTGGTCATGGGAAGTGAGCCAGGAGGCTCACAGCCTTTGAGATTGTGGACTCATGGTTTCTAGTTTGGAAACAGATTCCCCCAGATATAGAAGATACTCTCCCCCCCATCCCATTTTTAAATTTTGACATCTCAGAATCTCATCTAGCCCCCTCCACCTCTGAGCTATATGCCCCAGCAATATTTCGCTTGCCACAAACATTTGGAGGAAGATCAGAGTTCAAATCCTGCCTTAGACACTAACTAGTTACATGATCCTCTGCATTTCAGTTTCCTCACATGTAAAATCAGAGGGCTTTAAGATTTCCTCCAGCTCTGACTCTCTATCTTTCCAATACTAGCCCTGCCCAAACCCTGACCTTCTAGTGTGCCAGCTATAGCTGGGTGGGTCTACAATTCATGACAAACAGGGTGGTGGAACTACCTTAGTCCCGGAATACCTGCAACTCTAAAATCCACTTTGGAGTGATCTATTCAGCAGCCCACAATTCTCAGGCTCCTCCCAAGACCTTTGTATCACTGGGGATGGGTGAAGGGTTTGGAGGTGGGGAGTGGAGAGAACTTGAGAAAATGGTTGCTCCTAGCTTCTTCCTCTCAGTCTTGGCTGCCCCATAATAGTTCCAGGACTTTTCCTAGTTAATCATTTATAGTTGTTCTTCCTACTCCACTGCAAATCTTCTAGCAGTTAAAAAAAATTACAGTTTTCCTTTTTCTTCCTATAGCACTATATTAAACACTCTCCAGTTTTGGTTCAGCTGTGTCTTCCCTGGTTACTCAGAATCACTAAGAACTGTGCCTCTCAAGCAGACATGGAAAATTGATGTCACTGCCCCCATCCAACCCATGCCTTAGGAAACTCCCATGGTGCTTTCTTTAAAAATATCCTTTGTCGGATTCCTTTGGGGAGGATAGCCTCTGATTCTCTATACCAGAGAAAACTGGATCTTTAACTTGGGTCCAAAGTTTAGATTCCCAGTTTCTAAGAGGCAAAATTGATTTTTCCTTAATATTACTGTAGAACATTCTCAAAGTGAGACAATCAGATAATCAGACAAATCATTCCTTTCTTTAGAAACAAACAACTTCTAAGAGTAAGTGTCCTTCAGAGCATTGAGAAGGGCCCACTTACATAAATAAGGATGTCTTAAATGTATATAAATCATCCTGAATTTCTTGCATGTTAATTTCCAGGCTGAGCTCATTTCACAGAGGGAAAAAGTGACATTTCTAGTCATTGTGCCTGTTCCTCTCCACCCCCAAATCCCTACACTTCCGTTATTTAAGACATGCTGGAAGGAACATCATGTTCCTGAAGTTAAAGGAGCCTGCCAAATCCCTCCCATTTTCCAGGGAGTTTGTTTTATTGTTTTTAAGCTGTTGTATAAAAACTACAAAATACAACACTAGGGTTGTTTCTCCTCTCCTTCCTTCAGTCAGTGACTCAGGGACACAGCTTCCTTCCCTCCCTAAATCCATTGCTGCAGTGCAGTATTGCTGGCTCATCTGCCAGAGGCAGCTTCCCATGCCACAACTGCATTGGGATTCTGGCCAGGAAATGGATGTTTGAATTGCTGATGCTGAAAATTTTAGTAGAAGTGGCCAAGAGAAGTTCCTGTCCTTTAATTTTCCCCTTTCCTCTCCTCCTCCCCTTTCCTCCTTTTATTCTCTCACTGAATCCAAGGGTCAGAAGAAAGACCTTAGTAGGTTTTCTAGTCTTTTCCTCCTGTTCTTGATTAAAGAAACCACTTAAGCCATCCTGAAGAGAAAAGGGATTTTTTTTTGTTGGTGGTAGTGGTGTTATTACTTAAACAACCTCCAAAGGAGATCCCACAACTTTGCTATTTAAGCAACCTCCAAAGGAGATTCCACAACTTTGATAATTTAATTCCAAGATAACTTTAAAATATGATGAGATGAGACTAGAGTAGGGTTCTACCCTACTTTCTGCAGCAGATGTGGAGATGAGTTTGGGTTAATAAAAACATAATCCAATGAAAGAATGACTAAATTTGACTTAACTAAAGAGAGGTAGTTTGGTAGTTTGGAGTACTCGGTGTGGAGTGAAGAGTTGTGTTCAAATCTTAATTGATATTTAGTAGATATAGTATAATAAGAAAAATCACCATAAAATGAAGATAACACACTTCTACTAAATACATTTCAGTGTTGCAGTGGAGAAAGTTTCAGCTAATATCCTGCCTTCTAGAAAAAGTCTTTCCTAATCCTGATCCTTAGTGCCTTTACTCCGAGATTATCTGAAATTTAGCATATATATATATATATATATGTATATATATACATATATATATATATATCTTGGTTGTACATAGTTGTTTATATGTTAAGACTATGAGCTCCTTGAAAGCAAGGGCTATTTTCTTTTCTCCCTTTGTCTTCAAGCACTTAAAAACTGTGCTTAACACATAGTAGTCATTTAATAAATTTTTTTGACCTGACTTGGGCAACTTTGTTGTCCTACATGAGACAAAAAACCTGGGTATGTTTGGGAGGATTTCTCATCTATCTGTTTCCCTTGTCCTCAAAAAAAAAAAAATTGAGAACTTCATTATGTGACATTACCCAGTATGTTGTCACCAACTCCCCCTTGCAAGCACATAGTTCACAAAGCTCAAGAAAGAAAAAGATTATACACATAGAACAAAGAAAATGAATAGAGTTCATGTTAGAGTTTATAAAAAATGCCACTCAAGGAGCAGCTCTTCCCCAGGGATCTGTATAGAGTCATTCATTTATAGTCACACAACATTAAGTAATATTCCAGCCGGCATTGCTTCTCATTCTTCTGTAGTTCCTGTAAGAAATAACATTTCTAGCCATTTTTCAGAAAATAGGCTTCGTATTAGGCCTCTCATCTCAGTATGGATGAGTAGGATACTTCAATTTCCTCAGTATTGCAAGAGATGCAAGTCCTCTCTCCATATTGTATTTCAGATGTAGCTCTAGACTAGAATGTCTCTATTCTCAAATAGTACCTTGAATTATGGTTCCTACTGACTGCTGGTCTCATATGAGCCAAGAATACACCCTGCCCCTTTCATTTCTGAGTTGATATCTAGAAATAATATTGAATTGGAACATGACATGTTGGTTTCACAGCCAAATGTTCTTTTTATATTCAATATCAAGGTCTATGTTTCCTATCTACATCAGTACTCCCCCTAAAAGCTTGACAAAGCACCCTAATTTCTCTCCAATGGTCTCTCATGTCATAAAAGTCCTCCCAGATTTGGGTCATGGTTTTTCAAATTTTATGAGGCTACTGACTTTGACATCCAGGGCAAAAAGAGACACAAAGGAAACCAAGTTCTCTTGATATGTCATCTAGCACTGGAAAGAAAAATATCCAATACCCATTATATTTATAAATCTTAAAGTATGATATTAATGCAAGTTATTGTGATTAGAAATGTGATGACATTGAGAACAGTCTAAGTAAAATGGGCATTCTTAGATTAAGAACAAAAAATAAAGAGTTTGAATTAGAATTTCAAGGTTCTTAACATTTTTGTGTCATTTGTACCATTTCATAGTCTAATTAAGTCTTTGAATTCCTTCTGAGATGTTTTTAATGAATAAAATAAATGTTATTATGTTTTACAAAAGGAAATTAACTATTGAAATAAAGATGTAATATCTTTTCCCATCTGAGTTCATGAACCTTCCCAAAGTCATTCATGGACCCCAGGTTAAAAATCCAGGTATTATATGATCTATAAAGTGCCTTCCCACTCTAAGTTTGATTCTGATCCAAAGATAAAGAGGTCATCTGAACATACTCCAGAAATTGATTTCCCAATCTAAACTAATCTAAACCCAATCTAAAGAATCAAGAGCCACACTTATGGTTGAAGGAATCTCTGAGACAGGCTGAAGCTTGGTTATATATTTTCATTAATCCAGGTATGAGTTGTAGGTACCTAATTAATCCCTTTCATAAAGCAAGGAGTTCCCTCAAAAAAAAAAAAGGAAATTTCAATGTTGTTTTTGGTTGTTTCAGAGGCATCCTATAATATGTCCAAAACATAATTCATTATATTCCCCCTCCAAAAAATACAATCTCCCAGGTTTGGCATCATTCTAGAATCCTCACTCCTGCTCATTCTACATATTCAATTAGCGGCAAATTCTAATTCTACTTCTCTTGCATCTAACCTCCTGTACAATCTGATTCTACATTATCTTTCTAGGTTTATTATATATTGTTCTCCTGCACACACTCTACGATCCAATCAAACTGGACTTTTTTGTTTTTCCTCACACATGGCTCTACCTCTCATCTCTATATCTCTGCACTGAACACTGAAATGTATTGTCCCCTCCCCTCTCCCTCTTAGAATTCTCTATTTTCTCTAAGACTCAGTTCTGTTTAAAGCTTTTCCATGATTCCCCCACCCCCTCAATTCTATGGCCCTTTTTATTTTGTACTTTGGTACATTTTGACACAGGGCAGTCAGGTAGTGCAGTGAATAGGGTACTGAACTAGAGTCAAAAAGACTCATCCTCCTTAGTTCAGACCCACCTCAGATACTCCTTCAGCAAGTCATTTTAATGCTGTTTGCTTCAGTTTCCATCTTAAAATGAGCTGGAGAAGAAAATGGCAAACCACTCCAGTATCTCTGCCAAGAAAACTCCAAATGGGGACATGGAGAGTTAGACATGATGGAAAACAATGGAAGAAAAACAACATGTATTAGGACAGTAAGAACTAGTCCAATTTTTACCTGCATATCCCTAAATCCTAGCACATAGTAGGTGCTTAACAAGCACTTGATGATTTATTGAACTAACCATTACTATTACCCAGTGTGATGGGAAAACAACAGAAGGAACCCTTCTTACATTGGCCCTACACCAGGATCTTCTTGAAAGAGTGTGGCTCTGTCAGAGTATAATTTCCCCTCAGGACTTCCATGATCATTACAGAAGTCATTTGACTTAATTGCCATTTGATCTTTCATTGGAAGAAGGCAGGGAACATTCAAACTTCTAGTTTCTTTGTTCCTTAGCTTCTCTCTGTCAAATAAGTCACAAGACTTTGCGGGAAGGGGCTTTAGAGATTATCTTGTCCAATCCCTTCATTTTCAGATAAGGAAATTGAAATCCAAAAAGGTTGTAAATTTGGCCACAATTAAAGAAGGAGTAAATGAATGAGTGAGAATTTGAACTCAAGTCCTTTGACTCCAAATTCAGTTTTCTTTATTAAACCATGCTTCTTTTATAATGAGTGTGAACTTAAAGAAAAATGAGATATAAAAAGGAACTCTTTTGAATTGGTTTTAAATTTTAAAGCTTCTCTTTTGATGCCCTTATATGAATTTTCTTAAGGGGAGTAGTACTAAGGAGGATTAAATTTCTATTCTCAGGAAGGAAGAAAGTCCAGAGTGGGGACAGCTAAAGAGTTTAAGTTTACATGTATCTGATCTGTGTAGGAACCATACTTCTCACTAATATACTAGTACCAATGTGATTTCTCACACAGCCTCCAATTCTCTGTGGACTCATGTGGGTCTCAAATGTTGGGGTTTTTTTTTACTTTAGTTTCATCTGTGTTTGTTAAAAAGTACATGTAGGGGGAAAAAGTACATGTAGTTCCCTCATAACCTTTTAACTAACTATTGTCCATTGATTCCACAGAAATGCCATATATGTCAAATACCTTTGCAAGGATCACTTGTTTCATAGAAATAAGGTAAAAATGGGCAAATGGACAAATGGCATGGGACAGAAAAAGGGTTCCTTCTGTTGCTTTCCCATCACACTAGGTAATAGTAGTGGCTAGTTCAATAAATCAGCAAGTGCTTATTATTTTTCTTTGAGGCTTGGATATACTATATTAACTGTATTGATTAGACAGTCTTTTGCAGTATATTCCCATGTCCCTTAAGTTCTTTATCCTCCTATTCTACAAATTAAGTTTTTCTGCATCTTTTATTTTATATGATTAAATGATAGACCATTTCTCCTTTACTATGCAAATTCTTCCCTTATATCCTATTTGTCCATTTACACAATCAATTAGCCAGCATTTATTAAGTGTCTACTGTGTGCTAGGTACTATTATAGTTAATATGAAGAAAATTGAAATAGTACCTGCTCTCAAGGAATTTACATTATATTAAGTAAGACAACATGCATGTATTTAAGTATATGCAAAATACATACAAAGTAAATGCAAAGTAGTTTTGAGGAAAAACCAATAGTAACTAGTATAGTCAGGAAAGGTCTTATGTAGTACAGTACTTGAGCTGAACTTGGAAGGAAACTTGGGATTCTAAAAGGGGAAGATGAGGAAGGAATAATTTTCAAGCAAGGGAGTCAACTAATGTAAAGACATAGAAATGGAAAATGAATGTTGTGCATAAGGAGCATCAGGTCAGTTCTGAGGTACCATGGAGATCATGAAGGGAAGTAATGAATAATAATGCTGGGAACCTATGTTGCATCTAGCCTGTGAGAGGATATTAATGCTAAACAGAGAAATTTAGAAGTAATAGACTGTGTTGTTTATATACATGGTCAGATTTGTGGCTTAGAAATGTCACTGTGGCAGCTGTATGGAAGATGGATGAGAATAAGGAATGTCTTAAATCAGGCAGATCAATTAAGAGATAATTTTAGTAGTCTGGGTGACAAAGACTTGATCTAGGATGGTGGTCATGAGGATTGAAAGAAGAGAGGGAATGTAACAGAGGTTGTAGAAATGGGATTAGCAAGATTTTGCAATTAATTGGATAGATATATGGGATGGGGAAGTTGAGGATGACTTGGAGGTTGGAACTTAAATGACTATAAAAGTGATAGTACCCTAAATAAAAATAGGGAAGTTTGGAAGAAGGTTGGATTTAGGGGAAAGATAATGGGACAAGTTCTGTTTGGGGAAATAATGAGCTTGAGATAACTACAGAATATCCAGTCTAAAAAATCCAATAGGCAATTGATGATTCAAATCTCTCTCAGGAGAGAGTCAAGGGTTAATTATAGAGTCTTGGAAACCGTCTGAGTAGAAATGACAGAAACCCACTGGACTTAGGATCTGGAAGAGAGATGATGGGAAAATTATGTATTTTGTCATCACTCTAAAAGTATTTAAGAATGAAACTGGAAGGCAGACAATTGACAGTTTAAAAATGGAAAAGATATTTACACATTCCCAATAGTAGATCCTTGTCTTCATCAATGGCTTTGTAGCTACCACAATTGAATTTTAATATCCCAATCCCCAGTATGTTACATTTTTAAAAACACATAGAAGTACTAAATTTTTTTTTTAATTTTAAAGCCTTCAACAGATAAAGTATAAACAGAAGGAAGAATTCTGTGATGAGAGTGACACAGTGTTGAAGACACTAGGGGTTGAATTTACAATATACCTAGAAGAGGAAAAAATTATTGAGTTATTAGGAAGGGGAATCACAGATATTAGTAGGAAAAGACAGTTTAGTAGATATTTATAAGTCTCAACTATATGTCTATTCATTCATCCCTTATTAGAATACTCTAGACATTTATCAATTGTGTCTTTAAAGAAAATATAAGAAGAGAACAGATGTTCTTTGCCTAATTGTATATTTGTTGAAATCTTTTGGTCATGTATCACAATTTTTTAGTGTATCCATCCTTACTTCTACTACCCTAAGAAACATTTTTTTAAAAAATGCATTTAAGCAAAACCAATCAACATATCAATCATTGCTGACAGTATTTGCAATATTTCATGCCCACAATCACCTACTTCAGATAAGGGAGGGTGACGCATTTCCTCAATTCTTCTTTATGGCTAAATTTAGTCATTATAATTATGCATCTATTTGTAAGGTGAGGAAGAGTTAATCTGTACCTATCTCAATTAATATAATATGTTCAATATATAAGCTTATTGTAGTTTTAGTTTAGTTTAAATACAGTGGTTAGTGCTTTATGAGGTCTCTTTATGAGTTGGGAATTTCTTTTATTGGACAAAGAAGGGAAGAGCTAATCATCTAATCCAAAATGTTAACCACACTTTAGAAGGTTTTTAAATTGTTGAAAGAATTTCATCAGAAGACAGAGGTAGAGTTAGTCAGGCAGTAAAGGATTCTAAATTGAAGAATACTTGAAGAAATAGTCCCTTGTATCTGGATCTGTATCAGTACATTCAAAGAGAATCACACCAAGGAGAAATACAGACATAGATAGATCTAGAATAACACAGCTTCAGAGAGTTTTTAGATTCTAGAAAGGCCAGTGGCTACCCTTCTGTCTTGTTTGTCCTTGGTATGTATATCTCTCTTTGGATGCACTATCGGCTACTAGTCCAGTATTTCCAATAACTGGTGGGATGGAAAAGTGGGTTGTTGTGGTTTTGCTTAATTTGTTTCTTGGCAAGCCTATTGTTGTTATCATTTTTATTTTGCTTGCTGTTAGTCATATATTTTGTGTTCTATGTATATGCATATACTATTAAGATTCATTCATGTAATTCTGCATGTAATTTAGACTTGTAGGAAGCAAAGTAAATTATATGCTATTTTATTAAGTCTGTTGAATGTATTTACTAACATATATTTGTCATAAACATCACCGTAAAGTAATTTCTGGGGATACTGGGTTAACCATCCCTGTCCTATTAAATGTCAATGTATTTTTATGTTGTCAGGAATAGTTTCAAGTGTCAGTTGATTTTGCAAGATAATGAGAACAACAAAAGGTTTTGTAAGTTCAGAAAGAAAAACAAGACCTTACAACCCTAAGAATTATTTGAGCTACTATGATTCTTGAGCTAGAAAAGGGGCAAATGGAATATCAATGAGTTTCAAAAGAGTCAGACATAACCTATGAGAAAACAAACTAAGAGGAAGACCTGGGGTAGTCCCATCCCCAGACCAATCTTACACTTCACAAACTGAACCATAAAGCTTTGGAGGTACAGAAGCAAAAAGTCACAGAAGAAACTTCAGAAACTAAAGGAAAAACTGAAATGAAGGTAGAGCTTCAGAAGAGAGGGGAGAGATCAAGTGGGCCATGGGACTTTTACAGGCATTTTAGAAGAGAAAATGCAAGCTGAGGCTAGCAATTATATTCACCTCTCCAAGGACTGAGAGAATTTCAGAAATAAAACTCTGTTCTTTCTTCAACTTTCCTACCACCTGCCTATTCACTAGTAATCATTGTTTCACTTGATTTTTAACCTAAATATTTCTTGTATTATGATTTTATCTTAAAACCCAAAAAAATTCATTGCTAGATATAATAGGCATAATTTTGTTCATCAATTCATTTATTATTTTTTGTTTTTGTTTTTGCAAGGCAATGGGGTTAAGTGATTTGCCCAAGTTCACACAGTTAAATAAGTATTAAATGTCTGAGGCCAGATTTAAACTCAGGTCTTCCTGACTCCAAGGCTGGCACACTATCCACTGATTCCATTGATTATTATAGCAAATTGAGCATAAAATTGCTATGTCTTGGCTCATATCTAGAAAAGAGTCTATGTGAAAGATGAATTTCCTATTAATAATGAGGACCTACTAATATCCTTATTTCAAATTATAGTATAATTATTGCATTAAATCCCAGAATATTTCAGTCTCTTAAATGAGATTTATGATTACTTTTAAAAGTTCAGCCTAACTATCCATAGAAGAAGAAACAATGGATGAAGAATGTCTAAAAAAATTGGTCCATCAGTATACATATCTTAGACAAATACTGGAATAGGACTTCCATCTTCAGAATTAAATACAAGGAAGAGAACAGATAAGATGACATTTGGAAAATTGTACAGTATTTTTAGGAAGAAGCTAGGAGTTATTGAAACAAAAACCCCATCTTTTAAACATTAATAGTCATCCAAATCAAAGAACACTAAAATCATCAAGGAATCAAAAGGTCATCCAAATAGCACAGTAGTAATGGAAATTATATAGAGCGCGCGCACACACACACACACACACACACACACACACACACGATAGAAAGAAGAAAGAGAGCATGCACCCATGAGAGAGAGAGAGAGAGAGAGAGAGAGAGAGAGAGAGAGAGAGAGAGAGAGAGATGAATGGATGGATGGATGGATGGATGGATGGATGGATGGATGGATGGATGGATGGATGGATAGATGGATGGATGGATAGATGGATGAATTAATAAATGGATGGGCAGTTACATAAGTGATTGGGTAGATGAAAAGATAGATATGCTGTAGTGTATTACTAGTGGCAAGTTATACCCAAAAGCAACATCAAAGATATCATTAAAGAGGTATGTAACCTGAAAAAAGAAGTAGTTGATCATATGGTAAAAGAGAGTAATAGTAAATGGAAAATCTTTTGTGGCCAGGACCCGTGTAATATCAAGATACCTAGAGCAGAGATGCCAAACAGGTGCCTTAGGCCTCAATGCAGCCCACAACGCTCCCAGTACGGCCTGAAATAAATTAAAATTTAATAGGGAAATCTTTAATAAAATACATAAAAAATACAACAGAATATATATTAGACTAATTTGCATTTCCTCAGTCAAGAAAAAGCCCACAGGGATCCTTATATTTGGCTTAGTCACCGACTTCTATTTGAGTTTTATGCCACTGACCTTGGGCGGGGGGAAGATCTTCAGAGATTTGAAGGGAACCCCTAAGGAGGATTTATAAGTAAACATAGAAAAACATTTAATGAAATAGAAAAGATAAGATTGGGTGGAAATTGGCATTTTTGGAAGGCATACTCTCATCAGTAAATTTAGAGATGCTTTGAAGTATGTTGTTTATTGTTTACTTTTATATGTGGTCTAAGTTTCCATGGAAAATTTAGTGACATAGTATGATGTTAATGTGAGGGAAATGACTTGAAATGAATATTCAGGAGAAAAAAAAGGACAAGTTAACCAATTAGGCAATATGTCTTTTAGTCTTACATCTTGTTCACATTATATACGCTCTGAGAAACTCAATTAACTGGTTTAATTGAAGTTTCATATTTGAGCCCATAATGTATTTACCATATGCTTGGCAGAACAGCAAACAACATCCCTGATTTTTGGAAACCAATATCCTAGCAAAACCAGATGAGCAACTATTAAGTGATCTAGCTTAGGTTTTGTGAGCTTAGGGTGGGTATTTGCTAGTGTTTCATGTTTTAGTTTTATTGGGAATTGTAGAAAGGGTGGAGGGGAGTAGAATCAATCATCAGTCATGCTTTATGGAACAGGAATTAAATCATCATAGTACTTTTTGAGGTGAGCAATATGACTATCACATCAAATGTAAATAAATCCTTCTTGCACTCTCTAGGTCTAAATCCTAATTTGGGCTCATCAACAGCTGAAAGTAATCCTAGAATTTCATCTTACATTTTACAGAAGAAGAAACAGAAACTCTGAAGTCAAAGGACTTGCTCATAGTCGGAAAGTGAGTCAGTAGCACAGCTGGAAAGAGAATCTAGAGGTCTGGATTTCCAGATCCTTTTCCTACCATGCACTGCCTCTCTTTAGTCAGTCCTAATGATCCTGGACACTACTAATTCTACTCTTCTCCTGTTTTAGTCTTGCCCCAACTTGGAGTCGTGGTTCTCCCACTGTTCTTCACCAGTCCAGGCCCCGGCACATGCAGCCATTCTGCTCTGAACACCCAAAAACTCTAGAATTAAAAAAAGAATGCCATTAGACTAAGATCTTTCCCTGGAAGCCTTTAAGGACAAGAGTTAAAGAAAAAGGGAACAAATATTAAGCCCTGCTATGGGACAGACACAGCACTAAGTGTTTTGTAAGTATCAGTAGGTATCATCTCATTTAATCCTCACAACCCTGTGATTATTAGTATCCCCACTGATCTTCAGTAGACTGAGGCAGACCATAGCTGAATGAATTAGGCAGGTAAGCATCGCTAAGTCATCTTGACCTTTGTCTTGCCTCTGAACTTCAATGACTCTGGAGGAGAAAGTGATGCTGATGATTCTACACAGCCTTGCTTCACTTAAATCCAATTCATTTGCAAGCCAAGTAATGTCCAATTGTCATTAGTCCTCTTTGAGAACAAAGAACAATCGTGACTTGCCCAGGGTCTTAAAGCTAGTAAATATCTGAGGTAAGATTTGAACTCAGGTCTTCCTAATCTCATACCCCATGCTCTAACCACTGCACCACCTAACTAATTAGAAATATCCATTGGTCTGGGATTGCTTTAAAGTTTAGTCCTGCTTGGGGACAAGGAAAAGGACTAACAATAACTATAATTCTTTTAAATCACCTACCATTGAACTTCCAAGAGAGCTCATTGATGGCATTCTTTGTGAAATATGAAATCAGAACATAACTCTGTGGTCAGTATCCAAAGATGGAGCATTACTGACTAAAGGCCCATCCAAAGAAGGTGATTGTTTTCTAATTTATAACAATTTGACTATTATCTTGATCCTAATAGGTTATGGTATAATCTGT
Source organism: Macrotis lagotis (assembly GCF_037893015.1). NCBI lineage: Eukaryota > Metazoa > Chordata > Mammalia > Peramelemorphia > Peramelidae > Macrotis > Macrotis lagotis. Next base: position 121,865,402 of record NC_133658.1, read on the forward strand.
CAGTTCCAAAAATTATAGGAGTTTTTTGAGGTCAAGCAGGCAGATGAGTACACTCACTGCCATCTCTCCCACAAATGTGGTACCATCTGATCTCTTAGAGCTCATCACCACCTTAGAGTGGTCACCGTCAAGCCCTCTAATTGCTGCATTGGTCACTGTCAAGTAGGGGTGTCTAATGTCTGATTTCTAGGCAATACACATGAATCCAATCATCCTTCTGGGAAGCTGAGCATCTGTCCAAACCCTCTCATCATGAGCTTCTGAGTAGTTTAAGTATCATCCTATCAGATAGCTAGGTCCTCATAAGAGGTTTTATACAAACTTTCCTTGTCCAGCTTCTAAATGATGCATCAGTACCACAATTGACTGGTGATTTCATCCATGTGTATAAACAACACCAGTACCTGTTAGCATCCATTCATATTTTCTCATCCTGTACAGTTCTTATTCATGTCCTTTGACAGAGATTCCAAGGAGGAACTATCCTATAGGCTGGAGATCTTCCTCTAGCCCAGCACAGGGGAACCTTTTCTCTGCTAAGGGCCATTTGGAATTTATAAATTATCCAAGGACCATACAAAATTATCATCTCAAAAATTAGCCTGCTGTATTTGGTCAAACATTCAATTAATTCATCCCTAAAAAGCTCCTAGACTTATTGAATTTTGAATCCTTCTGATTGCCAGGGCAGCAATAGATCAAATGATAAGACCCTGGATCAGAATATTGTCATCCTTTCTCTAGGTCATTTCCTATTTTGTGAGTCTTCATGCAGTATCCTAGCAGCCCCTCTGTTAAAAATCAAACTCTAATCACATGAATCACCACCATCTTTTCTAACCATTTATTCCCTTACAGAGAGTGAAATATGAAGTCAAACCTAGTTCTGAATCCTGCTTTGAATCACTTACCTTCATTGAATGATGATGATGATGATGATGATGATGATGATAATAATAATAATAGCTAGGGTTTATATAGCACTTTAAGGTTAACAAAATACGTTAAAATCATCTCATTTGATCCTCACAACAAACCAGTAGAATAGGTGCAATTATGTTCTCTATTTTTTTAATAGGGGAAACTAAGGCTAAAGTGACTTGCCCAACATCCCATAGCTATGAAGTGTGTGAAGCCACAAGCTTCCTGACTGTAGACCCAATAACCTATGTCACCCAGCTGACTAAAAGTGGGGATAATAATACCTACACTGCCTCCTTCATGAGATAAATAGGAATGAGGATCAAATGAGTCCATGTATGTGACATACTTTGTAAATATTAAAGGACTATATAAATGTCAGCTGTCATTAATCTCTCAAAACCTCAGTTTTCTCACCTGTAAAAGAGTGATCATACTCCACTATCTACCTTAAATGGTTCATGTGAGGAAAATCTTTGTGTAAATTTTGAAGGTGTATGTAAATGAGTCAGCCAATCAACAAACATTGCACTTACTATGTTCCACTCACTGAAAAAAATACACAAACCAATCACTTTCTTTTAGGAACTCAGATTCTAATGGGGAAGCCAATATGAAAATACCCATATATGCATGTATGTATTTATGTATATACATACACACACACATACTAAAAATATAATGTCAATAGGAAATAATCTCAGAAGGTAAATACTAACTGTAGGAGAAAGCCTACTTACAGAAGGACATCTAGGAAAATCAGGAGATACAGTTTAGGAGGGAACAGGCCCTTCCCCTCCAAAAAAGGCAGAGTCAAGAGAGAATTTCATCTCCTCATTTAGAAGGAAAATCAAGTATTTGCTAGATGAAGTGGTTTCTTGGTTCTTTTGGTGTCCTCATCGTAGCAATTGTAAACTTTTGTTAAGAAATGGTTATAATAGTTATAATCAAAACTAATTTTTTATACAATCTGTATATTATTTGTCAAAGACAGCAATTTTTTAAAAACATGTTGTTAGAGTTCATGTAAATGCCCAATGACTCCTAATGTGATAACCCCAACTAACTGATGATTTGACTACACATAGCAGTGTGGTCATTCTGAATGTCTGCCACATCAATGACTGGTTATTTTTTATCTGTTAAGATACAATCAATTTCAATAGATAGACAGGCAGACAGACAGTTAGACAGATAGATAAATAGATGACAAAAAAACAAAAAAAAAGATATGGTCAATTTTATTTTTAAAAAAATAATGGTGATTAAACATTGCCAAGAGCAATGCCTTCTGGCTTTCTTCTTAAAGATAGTATTCATGAAATATGTGTTTGAGATTTCTAATATTCTTTAAGGTATAGGCCTCTTCTGTTTCTTAATCCTCAATCATATTTTCCAGTATATCTTTTAATGTCCTTTCCTTGTGCCCATTTTTGTATTAGCAGTCACTGAGTATCAACTTTGATAGAATCATTGAAATTAGATAGAATCATTCCAAGTTCTTCATAGAGTTTTTCTTCCATATCTCATATAGACTCATAAAATGAAATTGTCTTCCTTATGGTATCTTTTTCTTACGTTCATCATGAATGCTACAAAATATGAAGTTCAAGTGTCCAAATAAATTATTTCTCTAAGTTATTTTGGGTCTATTTTACACTCTCCAAAGAGAATCTGAGCTGTCCTTCCATTCCACAGCTATTTATGTCTCCTGACTTCCTTTATAATAAGAATGTCAATATTGATGTGGTTCATTTCTTCTAGAAGCACATCACTGGACAAAGAGTTCTTGTTTAGAGAAACGACAAATAAAGGTTTAGAGAATATCATAAAATCTGTGTAATTCTTTTCTAACCCCTTTTCCTGCTATGCTACCATTATCATTGCAAAAGCAAAAGGGAACCAAGCAGGATCAAGAGTTCTTTTTCATTTTTTCTCATTTTCCAAAGTCATGGCCTATAGCTTTATCATCAAAGTCCCTCTGGACCTAGGCTGGCCCTCAAAAAAGCAAACACAATCTGACATTAGGAGCAATACTGAAACTTCCCCCAGCTTGGGAAAACCTGTTAGACAGAGTCCGTGCTCCATTAGTAAAACCTTCCAGGACCCATGATCCCCCCTCCATAACACAGCAAAGCATCAGAGGAAGATTTTTGTGTGGGGTTTTTTTTAATAATAGCATTTCTACCAATAATAACCTGTTTGCAACTGATATAAACTACAAATCCCTAGACAAACACTCTCAGTATAATTAATATTTCCTGATTTGATCCTGTTTGATCCTACAACCCTATAAAATGGGCACTATTGTTTTTGTTTAGTTGTTTAGTAGTGTCTGACTCTTTGACCCCATAGGGAGTTACCTTAGCAAAATGGATTTCCTTCTCCAATGGATTAAGGCAAAAAAATTGCTCAGGGTCACATTAAGCTAGTATATATCTGAGCCAAGATTTGAACTCAGGTCTTTCTGACTCCAGTCCCAGCACTCTATCCACTGAGCCATCTAGCTGCTACAGATGCTCTTATTATCCTCATTTTACAGTATAGAAAATGGAGGTAAGCAGAGGTTAAGTGATTTGCCCTGGGAGTGATTTGCCCTGGGTTACCTAGCTATTAAATGTCTGCAATTAGATTGGAACTCCTATCTTGCTGTCTTCAAATCTACTGCCCTATCCACTGTGTCTTCCTAGCTTTTCAAAACTGAGAGTAATACAGGGGAACTAGGTGGCCAATGATTAGAGCACCAGTCCTGGAGTCAGGAGGACCTGAGGTCAAATCAGACCTCAGACACTTGATACTTACTAGTTATATGACCTTAGGAAGGTCACTTAATCGCATTGTCCCACAAAAAAAAAAAAAGAAAGAGAATAATAATACCCTGTGTGACCTCCCTCATCAGACTGAGGATTGAATAGGGATAAGAAGCAAATGAGACAATATGTGTAACATGTGAAAGTTAAAGGAATAAACTTTAAATGGAGAGATGCATAGGGTCACCAAAAATATTCTGATTGAGCTTTATCTGCTGAGAAACTCCTTTGTATTATGCCAAATTACCATTTAAAATAGAAAAGCAGACAAGAAAGGAGAGAGGAAAAGGAGAGGGTGGGATAGAAAAGAGAATAAGAGACGAGAAGAGGAAGGAAGAGAAAAAGAAGACAAAAGGGGCAAAGAAAAAGAAAAAGGTGATCATTCTGTGATCTTTCTTCTCCCTTTATGTTCTATGCTCCAAATCTAAATTCTTTAGATCAGGATCTATGGGTGCTTGTTTCTTTAAACGGTTCTGGAATAACTTTTTTACATTAAGGACACCCAGAATAAATTCAGTCCCTAACTAATAAAAACACTAGGCGATGACTAATCCATAAGAGCTATGTACTTAGTTTACACCATTGTTTTAATGAATTCATCTTTCTGTTTCCAAAGTAAAAATAGAGATGCTCCAAATGGAACAACTCATATGCTTCTTACTTCTCAGATTATTTCAGAGCTCAAGTTGCTAGAGCTGCCTGGCTAAACATTCACAAGGTTTCCCCTCCAGAAGTTCAGACCTATCCTTACATGACTGTACATGAAGATGAAAGATTATGGATGGTTTCAAACTTTCTATCTGAGTATCAGTGGCAACTGCAAAGGTCTATCCTTCTCTTTCTCCCAGTATGATGATGAATTATCAAACTACATGTCAAATGGAAATTGAGGTTCTGTCACTGAAGTCACTCTTTTTTTTATCAGTCTGAAACAAATTCAACCAACACGTATTGATCCCCATCATGTCAAGGTACTCTGAAAAATGCAGAAGTATAAAAGACAAATTTGTTGCCTTCAAGGACCTCACAATAGAGAAAGAAGTAGAGGGAACTTCTGATCAATACAGTGATCAACCATGATTCCAGAGGACTGATGCTGAAGAAGGCTTCCTGCCTTCTAAAATGAGATACACAATTTTGAACATGGACAATAAGAAAACTGGTTTTGCTTGACTTTACATAATTTTTTTTTGTTTTTTGTTTTTTTAGTTTTTTGCAAGGCAAATGGAGTTAAGTGGCTTGCCCAAGGCCACACAGCTAGGTAATTATTAAGCGTCTGAGACCAGATTTGAACCCAGGTACTCCTGACTCCAAGGCCGGTGCTTTATCACTACGCCACCTAGCCGCCCCCGACTTTACATAATTTTAATGAAGGTTTAGTTTTTCTCCCCCCCCCCATTGTGAGGACATAGAAGAGAAAGAAAAAAGGAGACAAGTGCCTGCTAATTGAAAAAATAAGAAAAATAACCAAAGCAATGTGATGCAGTGAAACGTACCTTTGGAATTGGAATTAAGGCAGCTAAATGGAACAGTGGATAGGGATCAGACTCTTCTTCTTGAGTTCAAATCCTGCCTCAGATATTTACTAGTTGAGTGACCTGGGCCCTGAAGTCACTTAAACCTGTTTGCCTCAGTTTCCTCATCTGTAAAATGAGCTGTAAAAGGAACTGACAGTCCATTGCAATACTGTTGCCAAGAAAACCCCAAATGGAGTCACAAAGAGTTGGACATGACTAAACAACTGATGAACAACAAAACCTGTGTGACTTTGAGAAAGGCAGACATTTAATTTCTTTGGGACTCAGTTTTCCCATCTATATAATGAGGGGGTTGAATTAGATACTTCTGGTTTGCTTCTCATTTCTAAACTGATGATTTTAATGTAATGAAGGTAATTAGGTATCTTGATCTGATGGACTGGGAGCCACCCCACAGAACACGTTTGAAGAAGGGCCCGAGGAGAGACAACAGGTCCCATTCTACTCTCCCTAATTGACCTCATTACACTACAGCCCTCAAGCTTTGCTTCTGACCTTTGGATGTTGTTACTTTGCTTCAGTTGCCTCAGCTGCTTCAGTTTCTGGGTCTCTCTCCTTGGAAAATCCATCAATCCCTAAGACTTCCTCATCCCTCCACCATGTTGGTCTCCGTCTGCAATTGATATGTTCTCCAAGGCTTTCATTTTGAAGAGAGACCCAGGACAGCAATCCTTCAGGCTTTACTTCTGCCTTTTCTCACTCCAGTACAGTACACTTTTCTCCCTTTTGTGTTGTCTTCCCTCTATTAGAGTACAAGCTCCATGAAGGCAGGGACCACCTTTCCTTTTTTTCTTATATTTGTATTCCCAACCCTTAGCATGTCTAATATAGCGGAAGTTCTTACTAAATCAATTGTCCCTATAAATAAAAATAACTGTCTTTTGCATAGCACTCTAAAGTTTGCAAAGTGCTTTATAAATTATTTTTAGAGATCTATGGGGGGAGATAAGGCATATTCACAAATACCTATATTTGTCCCATAAAGATCATAAAAATGAGATCCACAGAGTTATAGAGATCAGAGAAATAAGAGAAGACTTCTGGCTCTGGGAAGAAGGGGCATTTGCCCAGGAACTATTCTCAAATTATAGGTTCAATACAGCTATCTTGTAAATATGTAGGTCTTACTTATACCTTCTAGCTGGAACCAGAATATGTGTGTGTGTGTGTGTGTGTGTGGATATGAATGTGCAAACAAGGATGCATGCATGTGACTGTGATGATGATGATGATGTTTGTCCTTCATTCTCAAAGAGGACCATGACATCATAGAGGTGATGTCACCACAAGCATATGAATTGGATTTGAGTGAGGGGGTGCTGTGCTAGGTCACCAGCCTTACTTTCTCCTCCAGAGTCATCTGGGTCCAGTGACTAGATATGATCAGGACAAGTGGAAATGGTCCTGGATGCAAGGCAATCAGCCTCTACCAAAGCAGACAGGTGTCTGCTCTACAATTTATAGTTGAAGAGAGATGATTAGGGAACTGAAAAGAGAAATGATTTGTCCAGGATCACACAGTCAGCATGTGTCTGTCTGATTCTGATGCTAACTCTCCATTCCCTGCTCCATACTGCCTCTTGGGCATGTATGGGCAGACTTGTAGATAGAGATGGATAGTTCATAGATGTAGAGGCAGAGATAGAGAGTTAACTAAGTATGATGAATAGAATGGAAAGAACAGGAGATCCATTGATAAAGAGTTGACTTAGGTGGATGGATGGATGGATGGATGGATGAATGGATGATAAATGTGGGTATGTAGAGAGTAAACAAGGCACAGGTAGGTAAATAGAAGATGACAGATAATTAAATAGAAAAGTAGAAGGACCAATGAATTGATGCTCTTGGGGCTGATCATCATGACCTGAGTGTATGTCCCAGATCTATCACAAATATAACATCTGAATCCTAGCCATAGAATTGCTTCAAGTTCAACTCAAACTAACAGGGCTACATTCATGGCACAGAAAGCTCTCAGGCCTGGAGAATTCCTGACCAGTTTGTATTTGTCTCAAGAAAAAAACAATAACAATCAAGTCAGTGATAGGAATTAGCATCATTCCTACAGCCAGTCCAGAGTGGGAAGAGCTGCATATACTAATCTTCTAACAAATAGTTTAACATGTTACTCTTCCCCTAGGCTAAATCTTGGGAAGAAGGGGACCTCAATTGGACAGTTTAAGATCCTTGAACTGCTGCCCAGGAAGAGATTTAACATAATGTTCTGAACAAGAGAGAAATCCAAGAATGAAGTAGACAAAGGAAAACAGAAAAAAATGTTATTAAAGAAGTAGGAAAGGAAGATGCTGGACTTTTTTTTTTAATACTTTGTAAGCAAGCCCTCAACCAGATTTAAATATAGAGGTTGAGACTTATGTGCTAATATAAGTATATACATGAACTTTTAATAAATGAAAGGAAACAGAGCTTTAAAGTAAAAGATTTTTCTTGACTAGTCAGCTGCAATTGAGAATTAGGGAAGTGCCTACTATGTATCTGCTAGGTGATGAGACCAAAAAACAAACAAGCAATCAAAAAACACTAGAAAATGAAATAACTCTGCTCTTAGTTGGAAATGAATGAGTGTGTGTGTGTGTGTGTGTGTGTGTGTGTGTGTGCTTCAGGTACTAAGCTAATCAATGTAACTTGAATTTGCTTGTATCAGAGAACTATGTATGTATCAGAGGAAACTGGTTTGTATACTAATTAAAAAAATGTGTCTCTGACCTATTTGGCTAAAACACAAGCTGTTTAGTTACTGAATACTGTGGATTTATTGTTTAGTTTTGTTGGCTTTGTTTTGTTTTTCAGATTGTCCACTGCCCTAATTAAGGGCTCAGCATCACTTCTTGACTGTATTGTTGTAATGGCTTCCTACTCTGATAATATATTGTCTGTGTGACCCTTTGCCTAATCTTTTTAATTATTATGAGCCAGACAAACATAAGCACTGAACATTTCACAACACAAAGATGAACAGAAAAAAAAAAGAATGGCATGTGAAACTAAAGCACTATATACACTTTGGTTTGGGGGTTGATTTTTTTTCATATTTCAAACTTGGTGTTTCCATCATCACCTTGTTTGTGTGTCTTTCTAAACTTCTATTCTCTGACACTTTTTTGGTATAGCTATCATTAGCCCACTTTCCCATTTACATCTTCCCCCCATTTAAAAAAAAATCTAAAAGTCCTCACTTACAACAGATGCTATTCAGTAATTTTTTTAGTAATGTCTGACTCTTCATGACCCAATTTGGGGTTTTCTTGGCAGAGATATTGGAGTGGTTTGCCATTTCCTTCTCCAGCTCATTTTATCAATGAGGAAATTGAGGCAAACAAGGTGAAGTGACTTGCCCAGGGTCACACAGTAAGCATCTGAGGCTGGATTTGATCTCAGGAAGAGGAGTCTTTCTTACTCCAGACCTGGCACTCTCTCCACTGTGCCACCTTAACTCAGGCCCTCAATACCTCTCAATCATATTTTTGCAATGGTATCTCAACTAGTGTTCCTTCCTTAAGTCTCTGCCTGCTGCAATTCATCATCTACAGTGTTAACAATAGGATTTTATTTGAGTAAAAAACTGGCCACGTCACTCCCATATTCAAAAAAATTAGTGGCACCTTATTGCCTTGAACATAAAATAAAAACGCCTCTTTGGGTTTTCAAAAACCTTACATTACCTGGTCCCACTTCCAGTCTCATTAGATATTATATTATTACTCCCTTTTACACACTCCATTTTCTGCTCATGGGTCACCTTTCTCAATTATCAGGAAAGTAACTTCTTTTTCCAGTTTTCATATATCAATAACAGGCCAATGTCAACCTTTCTGGATATTTCTTGTAACCATCCCCCTTGCCTGGAATGCATACCTCCCTTTCACAGAATTTCTATCTTCTTTTTAAGATGGCTCAAGCATCACCTTCTATGTGAGGTCTTTCCTGATCTCTATAAAGGTCCATGTTCTTCCTCCCTATAGTGTATTTATTTTGCATTTGTTCTGAATTTATTTCTTATTTATGCCTCCTGGCTATCCTGAATTCTTTCAGGTCCCAACTAAAAACCATTCTTAATCCTCTTAATTCTAGTGCCTTGGTTCTCTTATTTATATTTAAACTTTCCAATGTGTTTGTTTGTGGTCTCCCCAAAGAAATTGTGGTCTCCTCAAGGGCAAGAACTATCTTTTGCCTCTTTTTGTAGTTCCAGACCTTAGTACAGCATGACATACCATAGGCACTTAATAACTGGATGGAAGAATGCAAATTCCTAGAGAATAAAGATTGCTTGTTTTTTTTGTCTTTGCAACCCTAGTAACTAGTTCAGTACTCAGCATACAGTAGGTGTTTAATAAAGGCTTGATTAATTGGTTGAATGATTCAATGCCAAGAACAGATCTGATTCTTTATAACCTCCATTTGAGGTTTTCTTGGAAAAGGTACCAGAATGGTTTGCCATTCCTTCTCCAGCTCATTTTACAGATGAGTAAACAAAGTCAAATAGGGTTAAATGACTTGTTCAGCATTGCACAGCTGGTTCATATCTAGGGTTGAATTTGAATTCAGGTACTCCTAACTACAGGGCCGGCACTCTATCCACTGAGTTCAAATCCTGCTGTTTGATGCTAAGGCAAATCACCTCTCTCATCCTCAGTCCAATATGATACCCAGGATGTCTTCTCATGATCTGGCTAGGGACCTTCAGGTATGAACTTGGCCCTGATGGAAAAACCTGGGGTCAAGTAATTTCTTTAAGGATAATCACACATTTTCCTTCCAAAATAGCTCTAAAGCTTTGTTGATCTCCAGAAATTTAATCCAGAACTAGAGGTTGATTAGATTAATGGTTGATAATGATAGCATTTGCTTTGGAGGTTAAAAATTTTTGTATAAGTGCCTTTTGGTTTTGCATCTTATTTAATTCCAAAATTTCCCTCTCCCTCTCCCCTACCCAATGAGCCACCCCTTATAACAAGGATTTTAACAGAAAGAGGAAAAAATTAATAGTTCAAAAGCATCAATGTATCAGCCATGTCTGATAATATGTGCACTATTCCACATTCATAGTTCCCCACCTCTGCAGTGAAGGGAGGGAGATGCATTTTCTCAACTCTTCTCCAAGGTTGTACACCACTGTTTCATTATCGTTCTTGTTTTAGTCATTGTATGTATCATTTTCCCAGATCTTATTACTTTACTCTACATCAATTCCCATTAGTCTTCCTATGTTTCCCAAGATGGTTCCAGGGCACAGTCTAAAGTTCAGGTGGATTGGGGTAAGAATGATGAGAATGAGGGCAGGAGTGCAAGCAGCATGGTTTGAACATCTGTGAAGAACACTTGTGAAGTAATGTTATCTTTCTCAAGGAAAACCTTGCCGTAGAATCATTACTTACTAAGTGCTCCAGTGCTTACTACCTGTGTGATCTTAGGTACGTCATTTAACCTTCCTTGGTCTAGGTTCCTCACCTGTAAAACCAAGGGTTCAGACTCAATAGCCTCTGAAGTCCCTTCTAATTCTACAGTCATGATCTATTTTTTAAAAAATTCTCCTTGTTTCCCCCCTCAGCATATACAATATTGATTTTTTGTTTTTAATATATAATATTTTCCCCCAATTGCATGGATATATATTATCTTGAAAAAAATTTAAATACAAAAGAAAATTCAAAAACAACTCTAAAGAAGGAAGAGGGTGACTAGGTGGTACAGTGAATAGAGTGGCAGGCATGGAATTAGGAAGATTTAAGTTCAAGTCTGGTCTCAGACACTTACTACCTCTGTGATCCTGGGGAAATCACTTTACCTTGTTTGCCTCAGTTTCCTCATCTGTAAAATAAGTTGGAAAAGGAAATGACAAACTGCACCAGTCAAGAAAATTGCAAATGGTATCACATAGACTCAGACATGACTAAACATGACTGAACAACAACAATAAAAAGGAAAGAATGGAAACAACTCAAAAGATACTTTCCATTCTTGTGATATGAAATATTTATGTAAATCTGTTTTCATGTATAGATAGAGCATCTCATTTTGGTTCTTTTTTTGTGCTTTGTGTTGGATTTTGGCAGAAGTATACATTGAATATTATCACATACAGTAGGGCTCTGTTTATTCCTTCTGTACTTAAGCCTATTTTCAATCACCTTGTGCTTTTCCAGTTTATGTAAAGTTGCAGGACATTCAATGAGGTGAAAAAAAAATTAGATTCCCAGAGAGCCTGCCCTCACTGATAGCAGCTATTTGGCTCAATTTTTTTTCCTGACTGCCCCTAGAACATTAACTTTTACAATTTGGCTTTTTTTTTTTTGGCAGAGTTACTGTTCCTTCCTAGCATAGTTATGAAAATACAATGATTACAATTCTCCTCAAATTGCCCAGGAGGCATAGATTGTCATAAATGCTTAAAAGATAACCTTATCCTCCAAAAGGAGGAGAATATCACTGCTTTGTACTCAGGATAGAACAAAGTACAACTGCCTTACTCATTGCTCTGTAAGTAGTCTATAAGGAAGCAAAGCTGCTCTTGCAATCATGCCATACATAAATGGCTCTACGGGGGGGGGGGGGGGTGTGAATCCACATTTATTTGAATTAAACATGGGATTTCCCCTATTACAAAAATTTGTCTGGTAAATGATCAGGGCAATGCCCCCTCCAGCCAGTAAGGATGAAGAACCAATATCTTCCTAAATGCAAAGGAAAGGATTAATGATAACATGCATTATACTGTTAATCACTAGTCCTAATGAGGTTGTAAAATAAGAAATGTGTAAGGTGTTGCTACCTTACAGTTCAGAACTACTACATAGTGTCTCAGAAGTCATTATTAAAACTTAAAATTGCACTGAGGGTTTGGGGGATGTCATATATAACCAATTCATCTTTTGTTCTGGTCATCCATTTCATTTGTGGCAAAAATGTTGAGATTGACACCAGGTTCTCCCATTTGTATTTCCTCTTGTTGGTTAATGGTCTAGGATTATATACATTGATAGTATTAAACAGCTAAAAATGTTTATAGATGTATAAAAAGATGTGTGATTCTTAGCACCAATTTTTCTGCAACTCTGCCATCATCTTTGCAGAACAGAGTCTTGCAGGACTAAGGGCCATTTTATGTTTTTTCTTGTTTCATGGATTTCCATGATCCAATTATTTATTATCTACTGACCAATCTAATAATGATAAGCTTCTTTACACTTCCCTTTTCTGGTCCTCAGTGGCATCTATTGTTTGTTGTTAGGATTATACTTGAAGTCGTTTCAATATGTTGAACCCTAACATGGCTACTGTTCCATTGCATAGCTTTTGAAAACACAAGGTCAGCCTCACAATGAGGAGTCACTGAATGAGTTTGTGAAGGTTTGTTTCTATCCTAAAATATAACAGCACTAGAATATTCCATCCTAGTCATTAGCAATCTATGCAACAATAGAGAGCCAAAATGAATTAATTCCCTTTTAGTTATTGGTTAGAAAAAGCTAACAAATATAACTATGTAAGACTTAGGAACCCTGATCAACACAACAGAATCAATCATAATTTCAAAGAACTTATGATCAGACATGATCCATGATCTCCACCTTCAGATAAAAAGGTAATGAATTCAGCATGAAAGTTGGAACATATCTTTTTTTTGGGATATGGTTGATGCTGGAATTTGTTTTGCTTGACTATACACATTTGTAACACATTTTGTTTTTCTTGTTTTCTCAATGGGTGAGAGAGAGGGAGGTGGGAAGGAGAGAAATCAGAAATGAAAATTAAATTAAATTTAAAAAAGAAAAATCTAACAAATATAGTGCCATCAAATTCAACAGTATGCTAAAAAAAACAACAACTAAATTGGCCCACTACAGAACTCTGTGATCTGCAAAAACATACTTTTAACTGATTATGTATGTTCTAGAACTCAATATATTTCCAGTTCTTGGGCACTCACCCAACTACTTCCTGGAATTGCTCTTTTCTTGTGTTTTGCTTTGCACATCTGGTCCAGCTAAGATTCTCTCACTCTAAAGCAGATGTCACTTGATATAATACCCTACTCTTATGTGTTTTAATTCCCTGATTGGTTTATTTGTAACATAATTACAAGAGTGAATTCTATAATGTTTTCTTATGATTAAAACATTCTAATGATTTGCTTAAAATTGGGCTCCTTTGTGATGCTAAAGGCTGATTGGCCCAGGATTGTGATGTTTACTGACTCATAATGATAGAAATTATAAAAAGATTTATCAGATCATTCCTGCATTACTGAACCTTGGAGAACAGCCTCTGGAGTTGGGTATCAAAACTGAAGGAGAAACTCCATTGGTAGCCAAACTGAGTCCAAGCTGTAATACCACTCAAATGAATATTCCACCAGAACACTGCAGACTATTAGCCCCCCCCCCCCATCAAAAGGGGGCAATGTTGCAATACATTCCAATATGTTAGGGAATCTGAGGGGCCAGAACTGCTTTCAGGAGAAAAGTAAGTGTTCCCACTGGGCATCCTTGCCCAAACAAGTGAGTGGAAAAACCTAGATTTCTTCCCTTGTGAGTAAAAGCCCTATTGGACTGGCCCAGCTCTTTATTTTTTTATTTTCTTTTAGGTTTTCGCAAGGCAAATGGGGTTAAGTAGTTTGCCCAAGGCCACACGGCTAGGTAATTATTAAGTGTCTGAGATCACATTTGAACTTGGTACTCCTGACTCCAGTACTGGTGCTCTATCTGCTGCGCCACCTAGCCATGTCCCCCCTCCCCCAGCCCAGCTCTTTAATAGTTGCTAGCACTTTGCTAATTTAGACAGACTAGCATAGGGTCTGATCCTAGAGTGATGATGGTATGAATGAAAAAGATTAAAAATTATTTCATTGGTAGAAAAACAGTAGGGACAAAGAAGGAGAATGAATAAAAGAGGATTCCAAGATCTCAAGTAGCTGGAAAGATGAGAATGTCACTACAGAAATAGTGATGAGAGAAGAAGCTGTGTGGGGAGAAAGATAATGATTTCAGCTTAAGATATATTGAGTTCAAGATAGTAGCAGAATATCCAGGCTAAGATTTCCGAGAAGGAGAAATTAAATTTGAGTGTTGAGCTCAGGGACTAGAAATTTGGCTCTTCTTCATATAAAGGTAAGACTTGAAACCATGGAACTAGATGAAATCAACAGAGAGAAGAATGCCAAGAAAAGCCCTGAATTTCAGTTGCCTACTAGACATTTCCACTTACATGTCCCACCTGCATCACAACCCCAACATATCTAAAACTGAATTCATTATTTTGTCAGCCTCATTTAATAACTATTTCTCAAATTCAGAGGTCTGTCTCCTAGCTTTCACATAGCCTGTCTCCCATGTCTCCCTCCTCATCTCTCAGAATCCTTTCTTTCTCCAAGATTTATATCAGGATACCACCTCCTCCACAAAGCCTTGTTGAATTCTACCTCCCCCTTCCCTTGATATTCGTCTGCTTGCTCTTCAAATTACCTTGTATTTATTTAATCTGTGTACATATTGTATTCTTCCCCAGACAGAATATCAAAGCCTTAACAGAAAAAAATTAGTTTATTGCTGCCTTTGTAACCCAGATCTAGCACAATGTCTTAAAAATGTTAGACCCTAAACTGCTTTTCATAGAATAGGATTAACTGGACAGTTTGGGTAGGAAAATGGTCAGAGAGATCCCTGAACTGTATAAGAAAATACCATTAGACTATATCAAGATGTGCCCTTAGGGGCAGCTAGGTGGTGCAGCGGATAGAGCACCGGCCCTGGAGTCAGGAGTACCTGAGTTCAAATCCGGCCTCAAACACTTAATAATTACCTAGCTGTGTGGCCTTGGGCAAGCCACTTAACCTCATTTGCCTTGCAAAAACCTTAAAAAAAAATGTGTCCTTGCTCCCTTTGGACAAATGTGTTATCTACAGTCATTATTGAATCACCACTGAGATTTAGGTGAAATTTCTTCCTTTCCAGTAATCCAGGGGATACTTAGTAATGTCAATCTTCACAAAGCACCAGATCCATTTTAGATGTGCCACAGGAGTCATTGTTCCTTATAGGATGAAGACTCTCATGCCAGAGGAAATTGGAAAGTCAGATCCATTTGAGAAAGAACAAAACTGCTTATTCTGTTATCAACTCATCTTTCAGATGATTGTATCCTAAAAATAAGTTATATAAATATGGCAAAGCTATATTTCACCAGGGTTGTCGTCCCATCCAGTATTCTTACAAAGTCTCTAGAAAGGCTTTATTAAAGCATTGTGCTTTGGAAAGTCTGGAGAGGAAGCATCGTATTCTGCAGAGGTATCAACTACAGAGAAAAATGGGGGCCACTATACCATATAACATAAGGATCTACATAAGTCATAGTGACTAAGAAAAGTACATATTTTTTGATTTTGCTAAATATTTTTCAATTACATTTTAATCTGGGTCAGCCACATTCCCAAAAGGTGGTTTGCATTTTGCCTGCCTAAGAGCCTGTGCTCTCAGTAATAGAGGGTCAATCTTAGAGTCAAAATGGGGTTCAATCCCCATCTCTGTCACATACTTGTATGATTCTGGGCAAGTCCCCCTAACTCTTCAGGGCTCTAAACAACTCAATTAGACAATATCTCAGGGCAAGTGTTGATATTCAATTTTTCACTGGAATTCCCTGCCCAATGAAACCATAGGTTCAATATAAATTTAAAAACCTTGTAAAGATTCTCCAGGTTCAATAAAATTGTGATCTACCCATCACTCTACTGAAAGGGAACTTAGAGATCTGAAACATAAGAACAAATACAATGGAAAACTGGAGGTATTTATTAGAGCCAAAAGTACTAATGTAAAATTACTTTAAAACCAGGGATATGCAATAGGTATGCACAGTCATTAGATCTGATTATCAATGAATAGACCATTTATTCATTCACACAGCCTAGAAAATGGAAGGATTTTCTTTCTCTTTTTTACTTAGACTGCACATTGACATTTTAAATGTGACAAAGATACAGCACTCTGCATAAGGGCAGTAAAGAAACCTAACAGACTTTACTACAGACTATATATCATGGTTTTGATTAGAGGCTTAGGTAAATTTCTTTTATAAATTAAATGATAATTCATATTGACAGTTTTCTAAAATTTGTAAAATATTTCCTTCACAATATAGTAGGCAATGTAAGTATTATTCACTCCATTTTACGGATTAGAAAGCCAGGGTTCTGAGAAATTAAATGTTTTGTTCATATTATTACAATTAGTAAATGTCTGAAGTTCAAGTTAAACCCACATCTTAGGGCTCTCCAAGACCAGCATTCTATACACTACCCTCTCAGGCTTACCAATAATAGCTTCGGGGACTACAACTAATTGTATCAGCTAAATCATAAACCTTATTAATTGTGTAATGTTCCTAAAGCAGGAATTCTTATCTTAGCTTGTGTCATGGGCCATTTTGTTTCTTTCTTTTTTTTTTAATGTTTTTGCAAGGCAAATGGGGTTAAGTGGCTTGCCCAAGGCCACACAGCTAGGTAACTATTAAGTGTCTGAGACAGGATTTGAACCCAGGTACTCTTGACTCCAAGGCCGGTGCTTTATCTGCTACGCCCGCCACCTAGATGCCCCAACCATTTGCTTTTTAAAGGAAAGCAATTATACTGAAATACAATTATTAAAATATTTTTTAGTTTATAAAGATAAACTTCCATTTAATGTTACAGTTTTATTTTTATTGTAAAGTTAGCAAACATCAGTAAACAAAAAATATATAAAGAACATGAAGACTATAAGAAATTGTAAATCTACTATGAATAGTTTGATTTTTAATATATTAAATACATATTCAATATAGTAAATTTAGCAAAGTAGTAACAAAATTTCTCATTTCTTACCTTCTGTGATTATTTTTGTATTGTTAAATGTTTACTGATGCTTCCCCCCCCCATTTCTATCACTACATACTAATTCTGTCTCCCCTTCCCTATCACACTCAGCTCCAAAAGGAGCCCTGCCTTGTACAAATTGATATATATAGTTAAGGTATTTTTAATAAATAGGTATAGTCAAGGAAAGCAAATAATACATTGATCCTATCTAAAATTGTGTATCTCATTCTGCACCTACATTTCATCACCTATCGCCCAGGTCACTGGCACACTTCATTATCATTCCTCTGATGTCCTTCCAGGTAACTGCTTCTGATCAGAACTCTGAAGTCTTTCGAGTCCTTCATTTACATTATCATGGTCAGTCTGACAAATATTTCCTGGTTCTTGTCATTGTTCTCTGCATCAGTTCTTACAAGTCTTCCCACATTTCTCAGAATTCACCATTTTCACCCTGTCTCACTACAAGTCTATTTTACAAAGAGTTTTATTTCTATTTCCTTTATGGCTTTCCATCCTCATACTGTGTCAATGAGGCAAAAGAAGTGAGCTGGTGTCTTTTCCTTTTTGTGATTCAATCCCATTGGCTCTTTTCAGTAGCATTGTTAATCCTTGTAAAATCTAAAGTGATTCTTAGTTTTATGATCCACACTTATTTTTATCCCAGCAGTCATTGACTTCTTACTATTGTGTAGCTAAGGATGTTACCTAATGAAAGAGGTGTACAGTTAATTCTAGAATAAGAGGAGGGTGTCTAGCAATTCCCAAGTGGCATAAGATAATGCAATGCATTAAAAGCCCATTCAACGAGTATTTAAATCTATTTGCTATCATTTTTTTTTTCCTTTTAGAGTTAGAAGTGTTGACCAGGGAATTTGGATTAAAAAAAAAAAACAGAAAATGGATCTGCCTAGATTTTCAAAATTGGGTTAGTGAGGTAAGGTTGAATCGAACATAAAAATGACTGAATTTTGAGAATTGGAATGGATCTTAGCAACCACAGTTCAAGAAAAGAATCCCTACAAGAAGAATTGGAACACATAGCTACCATCTGGAAGTCCTCCAATGATAGGTAGATCACCAACCACAAAGCAGATCATTGTGTTTTTTGAAGTTTTTTCTGATCTCAAGTCTAAATTTACCTCTTTGTAACTCTTGCCCATCTCTCCTGAACAAGTTTAATTTCTCTTTCTCATGTTAGGTCTTCAAATCCTTCAACACAGTTATCAAATCCCAAGAAAGACAAATAAAACAAGCAAGAAAATTATACTTCAGTTAATACTCCATTTGTTCATTTTCTCTCTCACTTAAAAAGCAAGAAACAAAATTTTTAAAAGGCATGCTTTAATCAGCACTCAGAGTTCATCAGTCCTGTCTCTCTCTGAAGGTGGATAACATTTTTGATCATGAGTCTTTTGGAATGGTTTGGGTTCATTGTATTGATTGTATAGATTCAGTTGATTGCTATACTCCCTTGCAAAGTGATCTCCTGGTTCTGCTCACTTCATTTTGCAACATTCACATAAGTCTTGGCCTATTTTTTTATTTTAGTCTTCGTTTTCTTCTTGAAACCTCCTTGTTCGTATCCTTTAATCACTTCAATAGAAGAAAGGCTCTTTTTACATATAATTTGACTCAGTTCTCAATAAAGTTAAGAAATGAGGCATTTAGGGGCGGCTAGGTGGTGTAGTAGATAAAGCACCAGCCTTGGAGTCAGGAGTACCTGGGTTCAAATCCGGTCTCAGACACTTAATAATTACCTAGCTGTGTGGCCCTGGGCAAGCCACTTAACCCCATTTGCCTTGCAAAAAAAAAAAAAAAAACTAAAAAAAAAAAGAAATGAGGCATTTAGCAGGGAAACTTGCTCTTAATTTTTTGCCCTAAGAATTTCACCTTTCTTTTTTTTATAATTAATTTACTCATTTATTTTTGAATTTTACAATTTTCCCCTAATCTCACTTCTCTCCCCCACCCCCACCCCACAGAAGGCAGTTTGTTAGTCTTTACATTGTTTCCATGCTATACATTGATCTAAGTTGAATGTGTTGAGAGAGAGAGATATCATTATTCTTAAGGGAAAAAAATAATTACATAATAAGATAATGGGTTTTTTAATCAAAGGTAATAGTCTTTGGTCTTTGTTCAAACTCCACAGTTCTTTCTCTGGATACAGATGGTATTCTCCATAACAGATACCCCAAAACTGTCCCTGATTGTTGCACTGATGGAATGAGAAAGTCCATTCAGATTGATTATCACCCCCATGTTGCTGTTATGGTATACAATGTTCTTCTGGTGCATCTCATTCAGCATCAGTTCATGCAAGTCCTTCCAGGCTTCTCTGAATTCCCATTCCTTCCTGGTTTCTAATAGAATAATAGTGTTCTATAACATATATATATATATCACAGCCATTCCCCAATTGATGGACAATCACTCAATTTCCAATTCTTTGCCACTTCAATCAGAGCTGCTATGTATATTATTGTACAAGTTATATTTTTACCCTTTTTCATGATCTCTTCAGGGTATAGGGCCAGTAGTGATATTGCTGGATCAAAGAGTAGGCACATTTTTATTGCCCTTTGGGTGTAATTCCAGATTGCTCTCCAGAAAGGTTGGATAGGTTCACAGCTCCACCAATAATGTAATAGTATCCCAGATTTCCCACATCCCTTGCAACACTGATCATTGTCCTTTCTGGTCATATTGGCCAGTCTGAGAAGTATGAGGTGGTACCTCAGAGATGCTTTATTTAATTTGCATTTCTATAATAAGTAATGATTTAGAGCAATTTTTCATATGACTATGGATAGCTTTGATTTCCTCATCTGTAAACTGCCTCCACATATCCTTTGGCCATTTGTCAATTGGGGAATGGCTTGGTTTTTTATAAATTTGACTCAGATCTCTATATAACTTAGAAATGAGTCCTTTGTAAGAAATAATAGTTGTAAAAATTGTTTCCCAATTTATGACATTTTTTTTGCAAGGCAAATGGGGTTAAGTGGCTTGCCCAAGGCCACATGGCTAGGTAATTATTAAATGTCTGAGACCGGACTTGAACCCAGGTACTCCTGACTTCAGGGCAGGTGCTTTATCCATTATGCCACCTAGCTGCCCCTTACTACACTTCTTTTGATCTTGGTTACAGTGGTTTTGTCTGTGCAAAAGCTTTTTAATTTAATGTAATCAAAATTATCTAGTTTGTTTTTAATGATATTCTCCATCTCTCTTCCTTAGTCACAAACTGCTTTCCTTTCCATAGATCTGACAGGTAAACTATTCCTTGATCTCCTAGTTTGCTTATAATATTGTCTTTTATGTTTGAATCCTGAATCCATTTTGATCTTATCTTGGTATAGGGTGTGAGGTTTTGGTCTAATCCAAGTTTCTGTCAATTTTCTCAACAGTTTTTATTGAAGAGAGAAGAGTTTGGGATAAAAACTGTTGGGAGAATTGTATCTTTCAATTCAATTCAGTCCTCTGGCTTGTCTATCTTTTATTTTTAATCTTTTTTCTATTATACTCAGTGTTAGCTAGCCCTGCCTATAGATAATAAAATTCATTTAGAGCACTGCTTCATCTATGGATTGATTTAATGCACCATGACCAAAACCTTCACCTTCTTTCAATGTGATCACAGTCATGTAGTATAATTTAAGATGAACCTGATTTCATGGTGAATTTGCTATGCTCTGATACAAAGATGTTACACTTTCAAGTCACAATAATATTTAAAGTTCTAAAAGCCATTCTAGGACTTGAGAGAACCCCAATTTGATTATTGGGAGTTAACATCCTAGTCTAAAACCGGCATCCTCGATGTCCCCTTTTGTATAATTTAGGTTCACTCTTGTCTGTTTTATTGAAATAGCTAGGTAATATAATGATGGAATGTTTGATTGGGAGACCTAAAGACTTGAGTTCAAGATACTTACCAGTGGTATGACCTGAATAAGTCACTTAATTTGTCTCAGTCTTAGTTTCCTCATCTGAAAATGAGGAATAATAGAATCTATCTTACCTCACAGGGTTATTGTGAATTCCAAAAATTGTTCAAATTTAAAGCAGTATATAAATGCTATTACTAGTACACATCACACTCAACTTCATGTACTATATAGAAACAGGGCAAAGTATTGACTTGCATATTGTAGGTACTTGATAAAAGTTTGTTGAGCTCAATTCAGAGTCACTAGAAGCTGCTGCCAGGGTATCCATGTGCTTATATTGGATTACAACTTAAAACCAGAATGCCATGGAAAGAGCATGCATAAATACCCTTCATGTTCTGGCTATTAGTTAATGGGATGTTTCCATGCATCTTGTTGCTGCCATGATTACTGTGTGTTTCTCTATTTGGTTCTCATCCTGTCCTATCTTGGAACTTGGATGTAGTGGTCTGTCATCAGTTTCTTTGGGTTCTGTCACCCTCTCTATGTAAATGTGTCTTAGATCTGTAACATCCTAAGCTAGAATCTCTCCTAACATCACAATCAGCACCAATTTCTTCCTGGATATCCCCAACTGGATGTCTCAACGGCATCTCCAATTCAATGTGTCACAAATAAAATTCATTACCTTCTTTTACCCCCCCCCTCCAAGTCCTCCCTCTGCTCAGTTTTCCTATTCTATTTACAGGCCCCCCAACCTTCCTCAGTAACCCTGATTAATAGTTTCTGTTATCCAGAATGTTTCCTCATCCCCATATCCAATCAAGTTGTCAATTCTGATGGATTCTACCTCCTTTCTCTTGAATCTGTCTATTCTTTCCACTCTGGCCTCTCTGATTTCTTGTATGGACTATTGCAATGACTGTCTACTTGATCTCTTCCCCTAGTCTTCAACCCATACTTTACACTGATGTCAAATTGATATTCCTAATATATAGAAATGTCTGGATGACACAGTGCCAGGCCTGGAGTCAGGAAGAATGAGTTCAAATCTGGTCTCAGATAGACTAGCTATGTAACCCTGGGCACATCACTTAACCCTGCTTGCCTCAGTTTCAACATCTGTAAAATAAACTGGAGAAGGAAATGGAAAACCACTCCACTATCTTTACTAAAAAAAAAACTCCAAATGGAGTCATGAAGAATTGGACATGACTGAACAAATAACAACAAAAAATTCTATATCTTAGACACACCAAAAAAAAGGTGTTACTCTCTTACTCTAATGATCTTCAGTATCTCCCTCTTGCCTCTAGGAGAAAATATAAACTCCTCCACTTGACATTTTAAAGACTTTCACAATCTGGATCCAGTCTACCTTTCCAGATTTATTGGATGATTTGAACATTATCTTTATTCTAGCTATACCGTCCTGTTTCCTATTGCCTTTATATGACATGACAACTCCTATGTCTATCCCTTTGCTTTGGAATGAATCTCTGCCTCTTAGATTCCTTCCACACTTCTTAGGAGTAGGAATTATTTCATTCATTGTATTTATATCCCTAGTTATAAATTCCTGACCCAAAAAAGGCTTTTTGATTGATTGATCTATCCTCTACACCAATATCCATCATGCTCTTCTCCACAGCTTAAAACAATACAGACTGGGGGATTTCTTTGGGAGTGTCCCTGGGACTGACTCTGTCTCTCTCTGGATGTGTCTCTCTGTGTGTCTGTCTCTGTCTATCTGTCTGTCTGTCTTAGTTGAGTTATCTCTCTCCCAATAGGAGAACTCCCTCAATCTATATTGGTTGGTACATATTCTCTTGTGTGTCCTTTCTCTGATATCTGTTTTGCTATACTTAAAATGAGTTTCTTTAGTATTTTCTCTATATGTGTATATTGCAGAACTGGTATTTGATTGGAAGGGGATCAATCCTTACAACTCTGTCTCTCCTCATTAGGAAATAATTTTCAGTATTTTAGCTTAAACTTTAAAGTCCTCTAGACTAACAATATCTAAGGGAGAAGATAAACATAATTCTAGCCTGGGTTTTCCTCTCTTAGGAGACCAGAGTGACTGGCCTCAACTTCCTACTTCCCCCTCCTATCACGAAAGCAAATCTCACTTGGAGAAGGCAGGTTGGAGGCTCTAGAGATGTCTATTCTTGCCTCTCCTTCAAACCATACAAAAGAAAACTTAAGGTAGAGTCTGATTTCTGCTACAAGAACAGTTTCCTTCTTGTCTGGAATATTTCAGAGGCAGCCAGATGGTACAGTGGATAGAGAGAGAGAGTTGGATATGCAGTAGGGAGGATATGAGCTTAAATCCTGCTTATTTGTACCAGTTGACTGGGTGAACCTGATTAAGTCACTTAACTGCTGCCTGCCTTGGTTTCCCCATCTGTAAAACAGGAATAATAATAGCACTTACTTCAGGGGTTGTTATGAATATCAAATTCAATAACAAATGAAAAGTGCTTTTCAAGTCATAGCTATAAATGCTAGCTATTATCATTATCATTGTAATTATTTTTCCTTCCAGACAATTATTTCCAATCTCCACCATCATAGGACAGACTAGTTGGTAAAAGAACATTTCCTGAAATGAATCCTGAAATCCTGAAAGAATTCATTTGCCTCCAAAGAGATGCACAGCTTGCTCCAGAGAATAATTAACTCTCTATAAAACCAGCCCTGTTGTTTCTAAGAGGGCAGCACAAGAGCGTCACAGGACTATACCGGATGCTATGTTTGGCTGTAATTCCCTTACTTGTTAAACAACCATTTTAAATACTCATATACCAGCTTTGCTTCGTGTATTATTTAATTTTTTCACTGTGCCCTTCTTAAAGGGACTTTTTGCATTATGAAAATGAACAGATACCTAAATCATGATAATATATAACAGCATATATGATTTTTAAAAATCACAGAGGAAAAAAATCTGTCACTATCACATCAACAAGGTCAGTGATGACATCATCTTCTCAGCTATGGGAGTGACCTAAATTCTGCTCCCACTCAACCTGAGTCTCTCAGTGCCCTGGCTTAGAAAGTGAAAATACTTGACAGAAAGTTTATGTATCATTTTGCTGAACCATTCTCCTGTTTCCTATTCTCAGGAGGAATATTGCCCACTTACCCTCACACCTCTCCAAGCCAGGGGTTATATAAACATTAGGCACATGGGCATAGCAATTCCTTATTGATGGAGCTATGATTTGGTCCAACCATTCTGGATAGCAATTTGGAATGATGCTAAGAAAAGTGACTAAAAGTTGCATTCTCTAGTAATTCCCCTGCCAGATACTTACCCCAAAGAGGTCCCACAATCATCAAACCATTTATAGTGGCACTTTGGAAACAAAGGAAATGACTGAAAATTGGGAAATAATTTTGTGGGACATAAATGTAATGTTATACTATTGAGCTACAAGAAATAATGAATATATTGAATACAGAAAAGCATGCAAAGTGAAGTAGACCAGTAAAAAAATACTGGCAATGCCAAAAAAACAGTGTATATGAAAAGAACAAGAACCAAAAAAAATGAGACTGGATGTTGTCAAATTATAATGAGCAAGGTTGACCTGAAAACTGAGATGTAAAAATGTACTTCTCTCCCTAATCTATAGAGGTGAGGGAACTTTGGGTATAGAACACTGTATATAATTGGACTTTAGTTGATGTTTTGATTAGCTTATTTGGTTTTCCCTCCTCTTTAATTCTTTATAAGGGATAGTT
Organism: Macrotis lagotis; assembly: GCF_037893015.1. Classification (NCBI taxonomy): domain Eukaryota; kingdom Metazoa; phylum Chordata; class Mammalia; order Peramelemorphia; family Peramelidae; genus Macrotis; species Macrotis lagotis. The sequence goes on from NC_133658.1 coordinate 121,890,192, forward strand.
CTTTGACATGGGGAAGGTTTATGATGTAAAAAAAATAGAAGCAAAATTTTTTATTTAAAAAAAGAATAAAAAAATTCTATAACAAAGATGACAACAAAACTAGAGGGAGAGTACAACACTGGGACCTAGAGAAGGGGCATAACAAACTACAGAAAATAAAAAAAAAATGAGGTCTGCTGTGCTTCATATCTCAATTCTTAATAACTCCTCTATTATTACATAAGTCCTCTCATTATTAGATGATCTTAATATACCAGAAACAAATGCCATGTGCATATCATTTGTCATATATTGGTCAAGGCAACATCCTACCCCTTTTATTACTATATGCCAAAAAAATAGGCCATAGATTTTTGTGAGTAGGTGGAAGGAAGGGAGGGAGGGAGGAAAAGAAAGAGGGAGGAAGGAGGGAAGTAGGGAAGGAGGAAAGAAGGAGTTATTAAGTACTCACTTGTGTCAGACATTATGCTAAGTGCTTTGCAAATATTATCCCATTTGCTCCTCAGAACAACCATGGGAAATAGCTACTATTATTATCTCCATATTACTAGTGAGGAACCTAAGTGATTTGCCAAAAGTCATACAAAATAAGTGTCTGGGGCCAGTCCTGACCTTACAACCAGGACTTTAGTATCATAATTTTAATTTTTTATTTTTGTTTTTCCTTAAATTCTTTTAAAAATGTTTTTATTTTTAAATTCAATTTTATTTTATTTTCAGTCCAAATTTTCTCCCTCTTCCCTCACCATTGAGAAGGCAAGAAAAATGAAAACCATTACAAATATAATACCATCATTTTTAAATTTTGAAACACCTAAAATAGATGATTTGTTTCTGTAAATTCAGGACACAGAGAAGGAGAAATGTGAGATTGTAGTTTACTCCACTCCTCATTATAGATTCACCTACATAAAAGCAGAAACAGTATCATCATGGGCTTTGATCAGTTGGATGCTGCATATGTAATAATAGAAATGTCTTGCATTTTTGCTATTTTCCTCATCAAGAGATTGCAAACACTTTGCTGATATTAGCTGGGGATGCATTTCAGTATCTTTGTTTTACAGGCAAAGAACCGGAGGCCCAGAACCACTAAGTGATTTACACAAAGTCATTGACAACATAATCAGCTGCCGGGGGAAGAGATTTTAAAAGTCCCAGCTGGCCGCCACCTAGCCACTCTCCTATTCTACCTCATGCATATTGCAAATCATTTTGTCATCAATTCAAGAACAACTACAGGGTACTTTTCTATGGCCTAAAAAATAATAATAAGGACAGAAGAGATCCCTAGTAATTACTGTAATTCTCTCCCTTGCCTTTAGTTCTCATATTCATCATTTTTTATTTCACAATATTATTCCATTACACTCACATACCATATTTTTGTAGTTATTCCTCAATGGCTGAGCACCACTGGTTTTTCATTTCTTTGCTACCACAAAAATGTTCACATGTATTTAGCATACAATTCTCATATATTGCAGGTGTTTAATACATGCTTTTTGGATGAATGCTGGAAGGAAGGAAGGAAGAAAGGAAGGAAGGAAGGAAGGAAGGAAGGAAGGAAGGAAGGAAGGAAGGAAGGAAGGAAGGAAGGAAGGAAGGAAGGAAGGAAGGAAGGGGAGGGGAGGGGAGGGGAGGGGAGGGGAGGGGAGGGGAGGGGAGGGGAGGGGAGGGGAGGGGAGGGGAGGGAGGGAGGGAGGAAGGGAGGGAGGAAGCAAAGAAAGAAGGCATTTTTCTTGGCAAAGCCTCTGGAGTGTTTTTGTCATTTTCTTCTCCAGCTCATTTAACAGATGAGAAAATTGAGGCAAACAAGGTTAAGTGACTTGCCCAGGGTGACACAGCTAATGAGTGTCTGAAGTCAAGTTTGAGATCTTCCTGACTCCAAGTCCAACACCACCCAGTGGCAATATTAAAGATCTGAAGCATGTTTTTATATGGTCACTTACACTTTGAAATTCTTTTGAAATGTGCTTACCCTCCTTTTTTGCTCCTTATCTATTATTTCCCTCACCTTCTGTTAGAACAATTTGTCCAAATAAATTAGGCAGATGGGAACTATGTATCATTATGCCACATCACTCAAAGTAAACTATTTCAACAACTTGTATGGCTTTTAGAAATTCTTCCTTACTTATTGTTATTAATTTCTACCAATAGCAAAATTCCTTTTTTCCCCCTGGAAATAGAAAATTTCTGATCACCTTCTACATTAATAACACTTTATTTACTTAGAGACTGTTGATAAGCTGTCCCTCAGCTCTCACTATTAGGCAATCTCACCTGTCATCTTCATTGCTCAGCTTTCTTTGGAACCTGTAAGTGTTATGGTTAATATTTAATTTTGAGCTAAGATCAGATATCCTGCAAAGTGGTTTAATGTTTAATATAAACAGAGAGCAAATATATTATTTTATTATGCTTCCTATTTATTGATTTTTTAAAAATTCTTCTTCCTGATGATTGACTTTGCAAATGATATTGCTTCAGGTGTGATTTTCTTTAGTTTACACTAAATCTTCTTACATAGCCCCTGTAGCTAATGTCCAATATTAATCACCCAGTGGCAAACTTTTCTCTTATTCAGTGAAGTATTTGACCTTTTAATAGGGGAACCTAAGGAGTACAATTTTTAAAAGACCATAATTTTGGTGCTTAAAAAGTAGCAAATAAGAAAATCTTTCTATAGTGTAACCTTACTAGAGAAACAAAGAACTGTGGAGGCCAGCTAGTCCAACTTCTTAATCTCATTGAAAAGAAAACTAAAGATCAGAGTTAACAACAAGCATTTATTAGTTATTCATTCATTCATTCATTTTGCCAACTGCATGCAAAGATAGTTTTCAACAATCATCTTTGGGTAAGTTTTGAGTTCCACATTTTTCCTCCCTTTCTCCCTTACCTCCCCTGACAGAGAGTATATAACTATGTTAAACATATTTCTATATTAATCCTATAACAAGCATTTATTAACCATTTATTATTTGCAATACACAGTCTTCTTAAGTGCTAGAAATAAAAATAAAACAGAAAGATAACCCCTACCTTCAAGAAACAAAAAGCAGAAGTTGAGTTGAATTTGGAAAAAAAAAACAAACACCAAGAATTCAAAGAAGAGGAGGTAGAGGAATGGGCATGTTGTACAGCCATGATGAAGAAATGAAAAAGTGCAGAAAGGTCTTTTTCCTGGTTTGTAAAGTACATAAGGAGAGTAACATGGGAGAGAGCTGGAGAGGGGAGCAAAAGTTTAAAAGATAAAAGGAAGCCACTGGAACTTATTTGGTGATAGACTCAGGATGGGTTAGAGAAAAACTTGAGGAAAGGAGATCAATTAGAAATTTATTGAAATAGTTCTGGTGAGGAGTCATGAAGACTTGAATTGGAGTATAGCTATGTAAGCAGACTGAATGGATCATCTTCAAGAGATGCTATGGGGCAGCTAGGTGGCAGCTAGGTGGTGCAGTGGATAGAGCACTGGCCCTGGAGTCAGGAGTTCAAATCTCAGACACTTAATAATTACCTAGCCTTGGGCAAGCCACTTAACCCCATTGCCTTGCAAAAAAAAAAAAACCTTAAAAAAAGAGAGAGAGAGAGATGCTACATAGGTAGAAGCAATATTATTTAGGAATTGAATATGTGAGGTGAATGAGGAAGAGTCAAGGGTGACATGGAATCTTTGAACCTGGGTGACTGAAAAGATGGTGGTGCCCTCAATATTAATAGGGAAAGTTCACAAGTGAAGTGGATTGAGGTGTGGGAGGTTAGAAGTTAATAATTTTTGTTATGTTGTTTGAGAACTATCTAGTTTAAACTATTTTTAAACTATCTAGTAAGCAGTGACATTGGAATAGAGATCAGGAGAAAAAATATATATATATATATTTATAGGTGTGCATGTATATAAATATATGTATGTATGTGTGCATATATATATATATATATATATATACATAAATGATATCTGGATCTGTAAGTCATTTTCTTAGAGATGAGAATTCATCACAAGGAAGTGGATGAGGTCACCAAATAAGAAGGCAAAGAGAAAAAAGGGAAGGCGGCCAGGACAGAATGCTGGAGAAAGCCCAGAACCAGTGAAAGCCATGGATAAAATTCCATCAAAAGGGACCTCATGTAGTCAGACAAGAAGAGAACCAATAGGTAATCTAAGATCTAGGTGATTATCTGTGTAACTACATAATATTACATTTAGAAATTATCCAAATCACTAAATAATTATTTTGCTTCTATGTGAGCTGTTATAAAGACTATAGTTAGCACACATACATAATAATGTATATGTATATGTACATTTTTGTGGATATATATCTATATAAATATATATATACATTATAAATTATCAGTTTTATTAATAGATTTTTAAAATAATCCTACAAAAACATAGACAGAGCATCAAACCTGGAGTCAAGAAAACTTGGGTTCAAATTTAGCCTCAGACCTTTATTAGTTGTATGAACCTAAGCAAGTCACTCAATATTTGTTTTATTCAGTTTTCTCATCTGTTAAAAATAGCATCTACCTCCCAGGGATGTTATGAGGATAAATGAAATGATAATTTATCAAGTATTTAGGGTAGCTCCAAGCAGAGTAAACACGATATTCATTTTAGCTATCATTATTATTATCATCGCTATTGCTATTGACTATTCTTACCTACAGGAACCAGCTATGACTTTGGGTCTTAGTTTCTTCATCAGTTAAATGAGTCTAATTTATGGTTTCAAAACCTTATTCTATCTCTTAGACTCCTAGACTTTCTAGCCATCATCTTTTCTTATCATTACTCTTCTAGGGACATAAGCATTGGGTGATTTGTTACATCTGAGAAGAAGTATAGTGAATGCAATGATGGGTTTGGAATCAGTATATCTGATTTTGAATCTTATTCCTTACTACTTTGTGACACTGAACAAGTCGCAACCTCTTAGGGCCTGAGTTTCTTCATGTTGGACTGCAAAGCCACTAAGATTCCTTTCTAACTCTAAAATTATGAGTATCTTCCAGTTGCACTGTATCTGTGATGGTTCTTAGATACTACTCATTGTCTCATGACATAGTGAAATGACATTTGTAACCATCGTTGGTTCTGTTAAAATAACAGGAAAAGAAAAAGAGAACTCATTGTTGACCTCCAAAAGGAGAAAAATCCTTCTCTAGTCCTACAAGGTTTCCTCCCTAAAGAAGAAAAAGATGACTTGGTTTTAAAAAAAAAAAATTCTTATTCTTCTTTTTCATTCAGTCTCAGTGGAAAATGTCTGCAGCAATATTATGGAAGAGATTTGGGAGGCTAGAGGAAGAGACAAGGAGGGAAGGTGGGAGGATTCCTTTTCAAGTGATTAGGATAAGATTAGGAAACAACTAGGCTGGGGAAGTTGTGATTACTCAATCAACCAATCACATTTTATTTATTTGTAAACCAGAGTTTTTGTGTTAAGAGACTTAGTTGTAAAATCATGAAGCTTCACTGGCATCCTTGCTAATACTCCCAAATGGAGATGACTCTTCATCTCCTTTTCTTCCATCCTTTCCAACTCTTTGTGAGTCCCATTTGGGGTTTCCTTGGTAAAGATATGTTAATGGTTTACCATTTCCTTCTCCAGTTCATTTTACAAATGAGAAAACCAAGGCAGACAGGGTCAAGTGACTTGACAGTAAGTGTCTAATGCTGGATTTGAACTCAAGAAAATGTCTTCTTGCTCTAGGTCTGGCCCCCTATTCACTACCCCCACTCTTTTTCATTGGTTAGTCTTTAAAGAACTCTCCCCTCTACCTCTTTTTAGACTTGACCCCAGTGCTTTTCATGAGATTACCTTCATTTGCACTATATAAATCTTGATTAGACATAGTTATTTGCAAGAAAGTGAGCTCTGGGAGGGTAGGGATAGCTTTTCTCTGTATGCTACACAGAGTCTCTGGCACAAAGTTAATTATTTCATAAATGTTTATTGACTGACTGTATAAAACTTGAGTTTCAGACTGTATAAAACTTGAGTTTCAGATTGCATCAGGGAAATGCCTGTGAGATAGAGAAAGCTTATGGAGTGTATATTTAATCTTTGCTCCCCATCCCCTGACTCTTCACCCCTTTTCCTCTGCCAAAAGACAGGTATATTCATTTCTTCCATTTCATTTGGGTGGCTTCACCAACCAATAAATGGGTCAGGAGTTAGAATCAGAAAGAAGCACAGATTGTCTGGAACTCTGCTTCTTCCTCCCTGGATATTCTCTTAGCTGCATTTAAAGATCTGGGGCCTCATTGGGGTAAGTAGGAGATGATTTTGAGGCCTCCAAAATTTAGTCTTTGAGGGACTGTTGTGCTTCATAATATGCTCATACTGGCAGGCAGTAGACCATTTCCTAGCTTTGTCAAACCTTGTGTTCCAATAAATAGCTTCCACAGCCTTCAGGTCACCTCTCAGCCATGATGGCTTTCTCCAGTCAACCTGATCCATATCTGGCCACTGAACTCAAATGGCTTCAGAGGAGAAAGTGAGGCTGATGACTTAGCACAGCATCCCCTCACTCAAATCCATTTCACTAGCATGTCATGACATCACTTCCTTGATTCATGGTCCTCTTCAAACAATGAGACATCAGTGAAAGGAAGGCTATTCTCTTTCATTTTATAAGAATGGGGACTAGGTCCAAAGCAAAACATAACCCATATAACTTATACCCAGTTGACAACCATGAAAAAGTTTGTTCAATGAAACATTGCAGGTGGAATTTCTGCATCTTTGTAATGGAGAGTTGGGTGGACAGATTCTGGTGCATTCCAACCTTCATTAGTCTCAATCAATTCTTAGGTTTCAGTGCACACACCCAAGTAGAGTCTCCAAAGTCAACTGAGGTTATATAGATAGACTTGAAAGAAATTGAGTTTTGACCAGGCAGATAGCTATTTGGAGTTTTCCATCTCAATTGTATGTGTTCTGAGAAGTCATTTTTCAGATGGGGGGTTTATCCAGGACTGATGCAAAGTGAAGTGAACAAACCTAAAAGAACATTGTACACAAGTAACAGTAATATCGTAACAATGAATAACTGTGGAAGCCTTAGTTCCTCTGATCAATACAATGATCCAAATCAATTCCAAAGGATTCATGGAGAAAAATGCTATCCACCTCTGGAGAAAGGATTGATGAACTCAGGTTAGATTAAAGCATACTTTTCCACTTTGTTTCTCTCTCTTTTTTTTTTGCAATATGGCTAATATGGAAATGCTTTGCATGACTTCACATGCATAATTGATATCATATTCTCAGTGGGTAGGAAGGAGGAAGAGAATTTGGAACTCAACATTTTTAAATGAATGTTAAATTTTTTTTAAAGATGAGAAAGGCTAAATACCCACAAAATTTTTCTTATACGTACAAGGGATTAAATAAATATTTGTTGACTAAAAACAATGGACTTGCCTAGAGTCATACAGTCTTCCCCTGTGTAAATAGAGCCAGAGGAGTAAATCATAAATAATCCAAGTCTACACAAAGCAAATTTTTACTTGAACTTTTTGGACAAGGACTTCAGAAATTCATTTTATTGACTACAAGGACATGGCCAGAGTGGTGCTTCAGATCTATTTTGTCAATCAAGAAAAGCAGATAGCAAAATTTATGAACTAAAATGGAAGTTGGTTCAAAATTCGAAAGAATATCAGAGGTGATATCTTCCATAATATAAATACAAGTACAAGTACAAGGACTGTGTGTGTGTGTGTGTGTGTGTGTGTGTGTGTGTGTGTGTGTTTGTGTGTGGTATGTAGATGTTTAAATAAGAAACTACCTAACCAATTGATATTTTTGACAGACATCACATTTTGTCTGTCAAACTAGGTGCCAAATTCAAATCCTTTGCGGTTTATATTAGCTGTTACAAACCCCTGGAAATCAAAAGTAATTTGTTGAAGGGTAATTCTTGTTCTGTGCTATTTCCCATCTAAAGCAACTTAATAATCTGTGTCACTCAAGTCTGTTTTCTCTAGCAATTAAAATATGGCAATCTTCTTCCTGTGTTTTTTGCTCATTAGTCAGGATTCCCAGATGATTGCTAAATCATAATCTTGGTCTGTTTCCACCCAGTAACCCAGGGAAGTTTCCATGAAACTAACAAAACTAAGAAACACTTCATACTACTTTATAGCAACAAAATAAAAGGACCGTAAACCAGAAAATGAGGATAGAAACATCAAACATAATGAAAAAGAAATGTAAGTGTAATTAGGCCTCCCAAGAACAATGTTGTCCTGTTCACATTCCTTTTTAGTAAGAAAAAGGCAATAGATATACTTCCTGGGATTAGAGAGAGATATGTACAAGAGGATGAAGACACATCAGATTTCACCTCACCCTCCCTAACACCCCCCTTGCCTTTCAGAGTTTGCTCCGTTGGCCTGGTGGGAATAATCCCCAAATGTCTTCCTTTCATGCTACAAAAATTGGAAGAATTCTTCCCATTAGGGTCTGATTAAGCATTTCCTTCTTAAAATAACAACCTAGTTTCTTACTCATATGGACTTTTGTTCATTCACAGGTCAGCATTATGGAGAAGAGAGGGAACAGGAATAAAAGGTGATGGTACTTACTGAAATGTTAAAAGCTAATGCTACCAAGTCCCAAAGATCACAAGTATAGCATATCTTCTTAAGTTAGGAATTCTCCCTAGAAACTGTCCTATAGTTGAAATTGCTTGAAATCACACTTCCTGGGTTGAATAATTGAGTTATAGAACTGGATATAACAAACAAACAAACAAAAAAAAATGAAATGTTCAAAACTGAAGTCCTGTCATTTTGCTGTTCACAGTTATAATCTTTTGTCTAATAATTGATAATGATGACCAGTAGCTTTGAAATAATTAAGTTGTAACTAAAAGAACTTAAAATAATTGAAGTAGTATCCAAAAGAATCTGAAAAACTTCCACTCTCCTACTTATCTGGATAGACACTGATTCTATACATTTTGCTATCTGTGGAAGTATACCCCATGAGTAAAAAAACTAAAGGAAAAAAACTATTAAAGTCCTTTGAAAAACTAAATTATTATAAAACATTGTGTATTGTAGTCAGAAGCACAACTAGCTATGATTATATCTCCAGCAAATTGAGTAAAAGGGAAGGGTGGCTAGTAAGGACATAGGAAATGTTTATAGTTGAACCAATACATGCATATAATGGCATTACCTCTCTGATGTTCATAGTCTTCAAGAACAAGAAGTAAATATCATCCTCATCATCAGTCAACATCAATAAGACCCTGATGACTTGGGGGAAAGAGGGGTATCTATCCCCATGATACTGAAATAAAGTCCTTTTGCGCCTTCCTTGGAGGAAAGGGTGATAAGAGATTGGCTTTAGGGGGCAGCTAGGTGGCACAGTGGATAGAACACCAGCGCTGGAGTCAGGAGGACTTGAGTTCAAATTCAGGCTCAGACACTTAATTACTTAGCTGTATGACCTTGAGCAAGTCACTCGATAACCCATTACCTTGCAAAAATAAAATATTTAAAAAAAGAGATTGGCTCTAATTGTATACAAGTATGCCACAATTTTCCAAATGAAAAGAATTATAGCTGACATCTAAGTTTACATTTTAGCTGGAAATAGAATATATATATATATATATATATATATATATATATATATATATATAAAATACAATACAGATATGATCAATCTGAAAAAAAAATGAACAGACACTATAAACAAATGTGTATTTTTAAGGGCAGAGTCCACAGCAGGGAAGATGAGTTAGCAATTCATTAACTATAAAATTTGTGTCCTTTTTGGTATTCTACAAATGTACTTACTAGGAATTGCAGACTTTTCCCTTCATTGTTTGCATTAATTCATATTAATGAATGATAAATTTTATGTCAGGATATCATAAGATTATATTTTAAAGGGCAGAACATTAATGTTAAATGTGCTGATACTAAATAATCAAAACATGAGCCCTGCGACCTATTTTCCATTACAGAATTGCAGTCATAAATTCACCCACTTACAAATGTTTTTGTTTTTTTTCTCCCCCCCTACTAAGGGCATTGGCCTGATCTGGTTTAGTTGACTTTCATAAGGGATTAGAATTACATTTTATGTAGGTTCCTTTTCCTGTGACCTATATTCAAAAATGACTCCCCTACTGACTGAATATTCAAATATTAATATATTATATTATCATGTTAATATGTAAAATATATACAATAGTATATTAATTGATTCTAATACTGATATATGTTAACATTTTAATATGTTCTAAGTATTTTTAATATATCACCAAGCCTGGTACTTGAATAGCCAGTCTTGTAATCAAATCAGAGGATTATTCATTTTGAAAACAATTATTTACTTTACAAAAATGAACTATCAAAAATTCTTTAAAAATGGACCACTTAAGATCACATGACTTAGACCTCAAAGGGACTTTAGTGATCGAGTCCAACCCACTCATTTTACAGATGAGGAAATTGAGTTAAAATGACTTGTCACAAAGGTAAGTAAAAAAAGGTCAGAATTTGAATCCAGGTCTTCTAACTACAAATCCAGTGCTTTCTCAGTCTGCCAAGTAGGAACAGCTTCAAGTATGATCTTTACAAGATACAAGCCTCCATTATCTGATGACAGGTTCGCTTCAGTTTGGAAAAACTTGTCACCAAATTGGCTGCTGGCTGGCTGATGGTTTCCGACCATGGTAACTCTTGAAGATAAGCTGCAGGAAGGGTGTGATTTACATTGGTGGAGGAAATACCCACACCAACAAAGTCACAGATCCTGGAATTAGTGACACAGGAGTCACTGAACTGGGGCAACAATTGTGCATGAACCCACCTAAACCTCTGAGACAGTCCAGGTCACAGAATATGTGAGAATATGTCATTTATAAATATTATAGGCTCTTTGTGATTTCATTTGGGCTTTTCTTTTCAAAGATACTGAAGTGATTTCACACTTCTTTGGTTCAATTTATAGATGAGGAAACTGAGGCAAACTGGTGACATCACGTTAAATATAGGTAATTCTCCCATCCTACTTAGCTATTCTATAAGGAGAAACTAATGTGAAAAGACTGCCATGCCCATATAGATGTCCCCAAGGTACTCGGTGTGCAGTGCCAACCTGGAAACCTCTGAAGGCTGCCATCAGTCTGTATTAGGTCACACACGCTCCCTTGATTATTAGTGTAAAACACCCTGGTGATTCACACCGTGGAATGTTTGAGCCAAGGATGTCGCCTCATATACTGCAGGGAAATACGGCTTTATCTGGATATTATGTAATCTGTCTAATGTAGCAAAGTAATAAAGGAATTTGGTGCTTTAAGGGAAAAAAAGACCACCTCCATTTTTTGGCTTTTGCCAGAGGGTTCCCTGCGGGATCCTCAGCTGGGCAGGTGATGGATGAAACTAGGGTTAGAACAGAAGCTCTCAAGTAGGTCAGTTTTGTCAAAGAGGCTAACAGTGGGCCCTAGACATTAACCCTTGCCACGCGGGGCCTGTGATTGGCACCCCGAAGTCCCTGGGTGAAAGGTCCCGTCCGGCCGGCCGGCCGCATTTGCCCTGCCTGTGTCCCGGGTCTGGCATGGCAGGAGAAGTGGAGCTGGTGCGGCCCGGGGCCGGCTGGCCCAGCGCCCTTCCCCGGCCTTTGCAGCTTGGGGACCCTCCTTAGGCCGGGGCAGGTGTGGGCGGTGCACAGGGCGGGGGGGGGGGGGGGGGGCTGGATCCCACTTGGGCCGCCCCCCGACGTGACCTGGGCCCAGCGGCCCTCGGGGTCCCTCGGAGACCCTCCCGAGTGCTCGGCGGGCCAGGGCCCGAGGCCAGGGCGGCCGAATCCGGGCTCTGGGCCTGGCTCGTGCAGGGTGGGCTCCCCGCGGGGCCGCTCCCGCTCGTCCCCGCCCCTCGCCGCCCCGCAGCACCTCCTCCCGCGGGCTCGGGCTCGGCCGCGCGCGGGCAGCGGACCACGCAGGGAGGGCAGGGCCCGGGGGCCGCGGCCGCTTCCCGCCCGCCCTGCGCCGCAGCCTCGGGGGCCCCCGCCCTGTGCGGGCCGCGGGCCGGTGAGCCGCCGCCGGGGCCGGGCCTTTATATGCCGCCGCCGCCCGGCCGGCACGCGGCTCTGCTCCACCCCGGTGCGCGGCGGCGGCTCCCGGAGCTGCCCCGGCCCCGGCCCCCGCCGGCCCCCCGCGCCCGGCCCCGGCCCCAGCCCCGGCCCCGCGCCCCCGCCCGGCCGGCGCCCAGTGTGCCCGTGCGCTCGTGTCTGCGAGTCGCGCGTGAAGGGGTGTGTGTGCGCGCGCGCGCCCGTCAGCGCCGCGGCCGCAGGAGCCCCGGCTGTGCGCGCCGGAGCCCGGCTCCGACCTGGGCCTCCCTCCCCCGGGACGCGGACCCGGCGCCCCGACCCCTCCCCCCCGGCCCCCGGGCCCCCGGCCGGGCCACAAGATGGCGGGATCGGTGGCCGAGCGAGACTCGGTGCTGGTGAGTGAGGCCGGGGGGGAGGGCCGGGGCCGGGGCCGGGCCGCGGCGGGGCCGGGCCGGGGCGGCCTTGCAACCCAGCCGCGCGCGGCCCCCCGCCCCTGCCCCGCCGGGCGCAGGGCGGGCGTTAGGAGGGGGCGCACGTGCGGGGCGGCCCGGGGCGCGGGGGGCGCGGCGGGCGCCCCGAAGTGCCTCTCCTGTGCTTCCGTTTGTAGAAACTAGAAGACGGGCATTTCCACAACTCGCTGGGGTCCCCCGTCCAGGCAGACGTCTACTTCCCCAAGCTGGTGAGCCCCCTGCCCCGCACCTTCCCCACCGCGTGCAGCGCCCTCCTGCCCCGAGGAGCCGGGCCGGCTCCGCCACCCAGCTAATGCTTCTTCTGCCCCTTCCAGATTGTACCATTTTGTGGGCACATTAAAGGCGGGATGAGGCCAGGCAAGAAGATCTTAGTGATGGGGATTGTAGACCTCAACCCCGAGAGGTAAGGCTCCGCTGGTATCCTAGAATTTGTGGGGACTAAACTGCTTTTCTTCTTACCTGCTTTAAAAAAAAAAAAAATGTTTTTTGTATAAAGATAGGGATAGCTTATATCCAGAAAGTTTCAGGGGAGGGGGCACAGCTTATGTTCAGGAATTCAATGTAAAAGCTATCAATAAAAATAAGGTTTTCACAAAGCATCAGGCTCCATCTGGGGATGGTTGATGGGAGTGCCTAGAGGAGAAGGAAAACTTCTCTTTCCCTTCCAACTTTGTGGTCTGGTGCTTCTCTTGCTTCTGGATCCATTTCCTGCCCAAGGAAATGCCAAGAAACTACCACGTTCCCATGAAAAGAATTTCTGTGAATCCCATCCATCATTTCTGCAGACTGCTATTTTTATCAAGGATTATAAATATAGACACACATTTTCCCTTTGACCTATAGAGGGGGTTAGGATCCTTTCATCATTCTTTTATGTGTTTTTTGAAGCCAAGATATGATTTAAAGAACCCATTACTACGGGATTTCAATGCAAGTTGATTGTTGTTCCTTTAGTCAACCTCTTGGGGCTATTTCTGGTACTGAGAGTTTTAGCAGTGTTGGGTTAGAGTATATGTAGAGGCATTCCTTTGATTGGGGACTCAGGGGTACAGGTTGGAGAAAAAGGGAGACAGACAACCCCTTCAGGGAGAAATAACAAAAGTGTGGATAATTGAAAATCTATTTATCATCCAAAATCCCAGTTTCCATCAATAAATTTTTCTTTCCCTCACTCTGCTGGCAGGTAGCAGCATAGCTGATTTAGGAAACAGAACTTGGGTAATCTAGAAAGGATGACTGGTAATCCAAATGTTGATCTTTCAGTTTTGAGATCAGTTTGACATGTGGGGACTCCAACGACCCTCCTGCAGATGTGGCCATTGAACTGAAAGCAGTATTTACAGATAAGCAGCTGCTCAGAAATTCATGTATATCAGGAGAAAGAGGTGAAGAACAATCAGCAATTCCCTATTTCCCTTTCATCCCAGACCAACCATTTAGGGTAAGTCCAAAGAACAATGTAACACCAATTGCATGGGAGTTTTGTGCATGTAACTAGTTGGTGGGTGGAGAAATATTAAGCTGCCAAAATTTTCTGCACATTCTGAAAATAGGCTGTCTAAGAGTTGTAAATATTTAAAATTTTAATTATTTAGAGGGGTATTGTATATTAATGCTTGAAATAGTCACTATTGCTCTGTCGAATAAATTGGATGGGTCCCATGAACCACAGAAATGAATGTGGAGTGTACTAGGAATAGAAACTTTTCACACAAACATCCCTACTGCCCCCCCCATCAGACTTGATAAGCACATTCAAATGACTCTTTGAATTACTCCCAAGGATTACATATTTTAGTCATTAAATGACAATTTACTTTTTCATGTATTTCTACTTTTCTTTAGGAATTGTGAATATCATTTCACCAACCTATTCACTGATACCTCCCTCCTAGAGTTTATGCCCTTGGGACTGGACTAGGGAGCGATAGGGTAATTCAGTCCTACCTTGTGGTTTAAAATATGGGAAGCCAGTGATAAAGTTTTATGGTGCCTCTTGTTAGCATATGTCCTACTGTTGGCAGCTATAGTTTAAAGGCTCCATGTCTCTTAATTAGGGACTGACCCTTTGTATAGTATAGTAGATAGCACCATTGAACCTGGAGTCAAGAGGCTTGAGTTCAAATCCAGCCTCAGACCCTCATTTTATATCCCTGGGCAGGTCTCTTAACAGCTTCCTGTTAAAATAAGTTTACTTATCTGTAAAATGGGAATAATAATAATAATAACACTGACTTCTCAAAGTTGTTGTGAGGATCAAATGTGATCATCTTTGCAATATGAGTATATATGTACTCATAAATATATGTACATATGTATGTATGTATATGGGCAGCTAGGTAATGCAGAAGATAGAATACTGGTTCTGACCTGAGTTCAAATTCAGCTTCAGACCCTTGATACTTCTTAGCTTGGTAACTCTCAGGGCAAGTCAATCTGAATTGCCTTGCCAAAAAAAAAAAAGTAAAAAAATGCTACACATTATCATTATTATAACCTCATTCTGAATAAAATTTGCCTTTAATCTACTGATCCTCATCCCTTACCTAGAAATTCTAAGCATGAGATATATGAGGCAAGAATTACCTCTTCCCAGTTTAAAAATAGAGTCAAAACAGTATAGTGGACAGAGGGTTGTACTTGAAATCATGAAGACCAGGGTTCAAATCCCACTTGTGATGTTTGGCAGTATGACCAGGTACAAGTTACTTAATGTCTCTTGGCCTCAGTTTCTTCATCTATAAAATGGAGATAATACATACATGTAGTATCCACATTACATAGCCTCAAATGAGATGATGTTCAATAAGACTTTTGAAAACTTGAATCTGTAGAAATGACAGTAGTTACTATAAACATTAGAGAATGTGAGAGAGAGAGACCTGTCCAGGCTGATACCCATTCACCCACCAGATGTGGGACTGTGGCCAACATGAGGGATTCCAAGAATAGGGACTCTGGATGGGAGTAACTAAAGCTTCTTGACTGCCATTTTGAAATAGTCGACAATAAATTGAACCAGGATCAGGGCCTTCTGTGTTAATCTCACCTCAAGAATGATCCTAATTAAATGTGATTAATGTCATGTGTGGAATCTCTCCTTACATGGTGAATACCCATGTCTTAAGAAACACATTCCAAGAGACCATTAATTACAGCCTGCGGTAGATTATTTAAGGTGTAGTTAAGGAAGAGAGAATGAAGGCACAGTGTTTGTATGGAAGTAGCTTATTTGACAGAGGCCCTGATGATAAGGTATGTAAGGTGCTTTGCAAACCCTTAAAGAGTTATATAAATTTCAACTATTCTTATTGGAAGTTGGTCCAGCATGAACTGACATGTCAACTTCTTGACCAAATAATAGAATCGTTTCACTTCAGGAATGAAATTAGTGGTAGAAGTTAGGTGGGTAAACAGTGGTGGTATCAAATAGCATATTACCCTTCTGCCAAGGACATTATCACTTCCTTGGTGTCGGATATTTGAAGGCAGAGCAATTGTGGGTCTGTAAAATGTGCCTATTCATTCCTAGATATTACAAGATCATGTGTTAGACCAAAATCATTGAAATTGTACACTGAATTCATCATTTTGTTTTCCCAGGTGGAAATTCTTTGTGAACACCCACGATTTAGAGTATTTGTGGATGGACACCAACTTTTTGATTTTTACCATCGAATTGAAACACTGTCCTCAATTGACACAATAAAGATCAATGGAGACCTCCAGATCACTAAACTTGGCTGACTTTGGTGCCGTGCTCATCATCCCTATTCCAAATAGGAGCAGATGCCATCATCTATTGTCTAGAAGAACAATCCTACCAAGATATGGAAACTTAACAAAAACAATACAAACAAAAACAAAAAGACAAGCTTCTCTGTGTGCAGTTTAAACCCAAAATGAGGACTTGAACCATGGCACCCTCATGAAGAAAGCTTTTGGGTAACAGACACTGAGCCGTAGTCCTGGAGCAAAGTAATACATTTATGCTGGGTTTTGTCCCTAGAATGTGTTTGGGGTCGTTTGTGGTTTGGGACTTAATTGGCTGCAATGTCTTCATCTTTCATTTGCAGAGGGAAGTCTGCAAACAAAAGTGCTAAATAATAATAATAATAATAATAATAATTTAAACACGGTATACCGAAAAGCTTTTTTTTTTTTTTTGTGCAACCATTGTTTCTGCACTGAAGTAGATTCATGTAGCACAACCAATAACATTTTAGTCAGGGTATTTACATAGAATGTAGGTTGTTCAAGTTTTTTGCACAGCATAATATTAATAGAGTTTTTAAAGCTTTCTTGTAGTTTATTTATTTATACTCAGTGTATGTATTAGAAGAATAAGCAATGTTATTGAGTACAGAGAATAGCAAGTCATGAAGTTTTGAATGTACAAATGACTTAGGTCCATGGGATAAATTTTTATCATCTTTGAAACACATATAATTCTGTTTGAATAATTGGGTTCTGGGGGTATCTATCCTTTATACCCCTAAAATTAAGCTCCTTTGTAATAGTTGATATAAATGTTTTGGGGGGGGGGGGAGAGAACTTTGCAGTAATTTAAGTAAAATAATTTCCCATGCTATTGGTCATTACATGTCACATTTACACTGATTTTGCTCCTTTCTGTGAATCAACATGATACATAATAGGGCTTCCCTAAGGGTAAATTCCTACTCTTTTTTTTATTTTTGGAATTTATACCATAGCTCATTATCTAATGGTTCAATTTATCAAAAATACTTATGAAGTGATTGTAAAAAACAATTTTTTTAAATTGTATTTTACAAGGACTTTCAACTTATTATGAAGAGGATGTTTGTGACCTGATAGATAGCAAAGTAAGAATACCAAGAGAACTCTGGATTTTAAAGTAAGGTATTTATGCTGTAACACCAATAGCTGCCGAATTTCAAAGTCACACAGGTCTCCTTTCAAATGACACTCTTAGTAATTTCCTAACCAGTACTTCCTCTGCTTTGGCTTACTGTTACAGACTGACAGAATCAATCATCTTCTGTTTCTATTGATCCATGCAGGGGGAAAGGCTAGGATTGAGGCTCGATCCTGACTAAGTAATTTCATTTTGTTTAGTGTGGACAGAATTTTGATACCACCTGCTGGCTGAGCTGATAAACAGGTGCAGTTTCTCTAGGGAGTGGTAGTAGGTACTATCACAATGTTTAAGAACTGGACTCTGAGCTCCACCCTGTGAGGCTGAGCTGGTGGTATTGGCTAGAACTTCAGTATTAGTAATCTTCCTAGGGAGGGCAGAGCATGGCATGGGAGGAGTCCGAGAGCTTCAGTTTGACTCCCAGCACTGCTCCCTTGTGTGACCTTGGGTACTTCTCTGGCCATTTTTGAACCATATAATAATGATGGTTTCTACAATCCTAAGAGTGACTGCAAGGGTGGGAGTGGAGTGGGGGAGGTGTATTTATATATAGTTCAGATTTTGTTAGTAGAATATTGAGTCTTGTTAAGGTCATGTTTGCTTTTTAGTTATTTTACACAACATGCAGACAAATGGAAATGACCAGTTTGTTTCCATATGTCAAAAGAAGGTAGACAGTGTTTCAGTACCAAAGTATAATCTTTTTTTTTTTTAAAAAAAGCCAAATCATGAGGTTTGAGGATTCTTCCCCATCTCAGAAAGTGTGTAACACAGTCTTACTGTGTTATATAAGAAGATTATTTATTCCTCAGATCTACTCTGCTCTGAAGAGTTTTAGGTACTAGTTTGGACTATACTGCCTTTGATCAACTTTTCTCACCTTATTCTGAAGAGAATTTGTAGCAAGCAATCTATTTATAGCCTAACTGAGCTCTGCTCATCATTAAATGATCACCTTTAGAAGGTAACCCACCAGCTACATAATTCAGCAGAAAATAGAGGTCACTTGAGTGTAACCAGCTGGAAACTACTCAATTCTGCCGACTTATCACTGAACCAATTAACAGGTCTTTAGACGGATTAGCAGCAAAGGTACCGTGTTAACCCTTTCATCTCAACTCAGATATGGCCTTGAAAGCCCTTAATAAGCCTCTTCAGGAATGCATTTTAGCCATGAGAGCTTGATTTGAGTGCTGCTAAATTGAAAGGTGAATAATCCTGTGATTTTAATCATTTTTTTAAGCTTCAATTTGAAAATAATTTTTACCTCTTCTATGAGGTCTAAGGTGGGAAATGAAAATGAGAAGGTACAGTTTAAAATTTCACAAGAAAATGTTGTTATATAGATGTTATATACTGAATACCAGAGCCCTCATTTCAAAACATGATTAAAATCATCCCAAATATCAGATTAGACTAAAGAAAGAAAAATTAAGCTTTACCTAGGGTCCTTAGCCTCCTTTGTGTCATGAACCCCTTTGGCAATCTAGTGAAACTTAGGGACCCCTTCTCAGAATCATTTTTTAAAATGGCATAAAATAAAGTAAAAAGTTACAAAAAAGGCCAGTTATATTGAAATACAGTTGTCAAAGTATTTTTAAAAACAAGTTTACAAGTCCTTAAGTTTAAAACCCCTGCTTTAGACAATCTTATTTCCTTCCTACAATATGATGTCTGTAAAACAAAATTGAAATTGGTGTCTTCTCTTTAAATTATTTAAGGAACTTTAAGATTTTGTTTGGACATGCTTCCAGTGAAACAGACCTTCATATTGAACTCCTTGAGGTTCCCTCATAAAATTGATAGAATGATTTTCATTTTATTCAACCCCCCCCCAAAAAAGAGGGAAGGAGAAATGTTGCCTTGACATTCATGTAGAGATAGTATTCCTATAAGAGATTTTCAAAGAAACACTTTCTTATTTTCTTCGTGGTGTAAACTGTTGCTGATGTGTTATCCTATGTCACTGCTGAAAATTATTTGCACTAAAATAAAAGAGCATTTTGTACAAAGTGTTTTTCACATCTTCTAATTTATTTATTGAGCACCAAGTATGAAACAATGTTCTATACTCCTTTCTGAACTCCACCTAGTGATTTTATCTATGTCAGCAAACTGATCAAAGGCTAGTTTTTTATACTGCATGTATGTTGCAGATGTTTGAGAAATAGTGAATGGATGAGATCCTAGCCATATTTATACTGTTTTTGAGATCGTGTTTAAGTTTCTCTTCTTTGTTTTTAAAGCATGCTTCTGGGAATCAGGAGAGAAGCAAAAAAATAAATCTCTAGAGGGTGATAGAAACAATAAGCTTTGACTTTTTATTGCATAAATATCTGGTAAAACAGTATTTTGGTACATAGGAATTTAGCAAGTTTCAATCAACAGTTACTAAGCATCAACTGCAACTGTTATGTATACGTTATATTTAGTAGGCACTAAGCAGATGAAGGATCCAGGTCCAAGGTTATCTCTCAAGTGGTCAGGTATCTGGAGACTTGAAGAGTTCCAAAGCCAAAGGAGCTGCTATACTATTCCTGCTGGGTAACTTTCTGTATGAGTCGATACTAATCTTCACAGCTTTAACTTAAGCTGGGAAAGAGTTTTGAGGGAAAAGATGCTGTCTGTCAAACCCAAATGTGCTTCTCTCCAATTGGGAAAGTCCCCTCAGACAATATACCTCTAACACATGACCATATTAACTTCACTTCTCTTCCCCTCAAGGCTAGAATAGTAGAGGACTATATGGCTTCAGGTCACTCTAAATATAATAAAAGAATTGAATTATCAAGTAATGTGGGGGCTGTGATAGTTGTGACTGATTTTTTTATATCTGCCTATAAACATGACATTTCAGTGTTCATCCAAGGCAAGTCAGGGTCATTGTCACAATTGTTATCTTTCCATCTGCCCCTCTAAAATACAGAACAGAAAAAAAGTTTGCTTTACAAATCACAATTTTTTTTTAAACCCACAAGATTGAGGATGTTTTGGGGAAATTAATTTTGATTTATACCAAAAGATGAGGGTGGTGAGCCACACTATAATTAAGAAAAAGTAGGAGTGGTAAGGGGAGTATACTTTATGGGGCTGACAAAATTACTCTTTTGAAAAACTAAGTACTGGGTTACGTTTCTAGTCACTTGATATGTTTTCAGAGGTACATGTTTATATGTTGAAGTTTGGGAAACTTACTAAAAAGCATTTCAAAGGGAAACTATAAATTAATACATAGCATATTAGTCTTAAAATACCCTTCCATAAGAAAAGTGTAACTGAGTTGAAATGTGCTCCTTTGTATCCTATGTCAAAATACATTTATTTGCCTTAAGTGATATTCATTCTTAGTTATTTTAATTTAATGTTTTACTCCCAAAAGATTGTTTAGGAAAAAAAAAAGTAGAGAACTCCCATTCAAAAAGAAACAATTAAAATGGGTATATCCAATATACTCTACAATACCCAATTCCAGTACATGGGGGAAAAATCCAGATGTTTTCCCTGGCTTTCCAATCATCTCTTAGAAAAATATGGGATTATGTGAACAATAGCCAAGGTTAGGAGAAATCATTGTTTACTTGATATAGTAACATATACTATACCCAAATAACATACTTTTATGTAGTTAATAGCCTTTTCCTGTGTTTCTTGGATTTTGAAGAATATTTTGATCTACAAGTTTTTCATGAATAGTAATTAAATATTCTACTAGTAAGCCCTGCACTCCCTTTATGTGATGGTGTCCACTGAACAATATATACTACATGTCATAACTAAGTCTATGATGTTAACCCAAAATAAAATAGAACTTATTTTACTTGGATAGTAGACAATAGGAAATCTAGCTGACTAAGAAGGATGAGGAGTAGGAATGGGAAGGTCTGTTTCATCAATCCTATGTCAATCATAATTTGGGCAAGTCATCCATCTATCTGCCTTCCCATCTAGAAGATCATAGGATCCTATGATACCTGTTTATGAAATGAGATGACAAGGAATTCTATGAATACAAGATAATGTTTATTATGATAACATTATGATAATCCAGGGTCAATATAAATGTAAAACTAATTTCTTTACTAATTCTCTATGATTTTTATAATGAAAACTATTAAAAGTGCATTTCTTGGGGACAGCTAGGTGGTGTAGTGGATAGAGCACCAGTCCTGGAGTCAGGAAGACCTAAGTTCTAAGCCATCCTCAGATACTTAATAATTACCTAGCTGTGTGACCTTGGGCAAGTTACCATTGTTTTGCCAAAAAAAAAAAAAAAGCATTTCCTTGAGTGAATATTTTAAATTATTATTATCTAATTATAAATATGCAACTCTGAATACTGAAGCAAACATTAGAGGTATATTACATGGGGCATAGTAGCTAGGTGGTACAGTGGCTAGAGCATCAGCTCAGGAGTCAGGAGCATTAAATTCTCAGATACTCAATACTTACTTAAGCTGTGTGACCTTGGACAAGTTACTTAACCCCACCCCATTGCCTTGCAAAAAAAAAAAGTATGACTTTCAGAAATTTTTAAAGAATTATACTCAGAATTTTTTAGTTTTTATAAGAGAAGCATAGTGTCCCTAATGCAATGATAATGATATTCAATTCAGTTCAAGGGATTATTTTTTATTATTTTTTAAAGGAACCAAAGGTATGCATTAAAGGACTTGAAAATATGCGAATCCTACACCATATCTATAAACTATAAAGACACTCTGTGAGAGACCTATTAACAAAAAATGAATGAGAAATATGTTTATATATAAACATATATATGTATATATATATGTATATATATATACATATATATATATATATATGAGGTGGTATAATTTGTTGCTTTTTGGTTCTAAATGATCCTTACCCAAATTTCTTTCATGTTTCAGTCAATAGGAATAGACTCTAGGATCCAGATACTTTAGATAAGCTTAGAACTGATTACTCAAGTAGTTGACTCCCAATCAGTGATAAGTCTCATAGTAGAATCATGCCCTATAGTTATTACTTTCTTACTTCTATTTGTGCATTCTAATATCCTTCAAATTTAAGCCCTGGTAGATGGAGCTCTGACCTCAGAGTCAGGAAAACCTGGGTTTATCACTGACTCTCTGTCATTGATTCCCACCAACCTGCTTTCCCCAAGGCAAAAAATCCTGTAGTTAACATTTGGTATCACCTTATTGACATCCTTTGTCTTAGAGAGATAACGGATGTTCTCCCTAGAGATTTTAAAGCAAAAACTAGATAGAAAGATTAGAAGACCACTCATTGGAGACATTATAAAACAGAATTTTTAGGTATTGCTTGGACCATTTAGTACTTGATATCCCTTCCAACACAAATGCTCTATGATTCTGTTTGCTATTCTGTGATATAACAAGGAGAAACTGTTTCTATGACTTTTTTTTTAATCACCCTATCTGGTTGATTATTGATTATGGAGTAATCAACCATTTAGATTGAAAAGTAAAAATATAATTGTTTTTACACTTAGGAATCATTAATTTCATGTCATTGTCAAGATGACTTTTGACTAGTCAACTTAAAAAAATCTCTTTCTCTCACAATCCTTCTGTATAGACCAGCTTGAGACCTCCAGCCTCTACATTTTTGCTAGTATTGTTACTCATTACTGGAATATCTTTTCTTCTTTATTAGTTTGCTGAATTCCTACCCAAATATTTATTTGTTGATACATCCATTTATATTAGGACTAGGTCTCTCCACCTCCCCCAGGCTAGAAATGCAATCCCAATCCGGCATGAGATCTTTGATCTGCTTTGTCAATCACCCCTGGTTGGGTAGCCTGACCCTAGCCACATGGTATTAGTTTCTTTTTTAAGTTTTTTTTTCAAGGCAATGGGGTTAAGTGGCTTGCCCAACACAGCTAGGTAATTATTAAGTATCTGAGGCCGGATTTGAACTCAGGCACTCCTGATTCCAGGGCCAGTGCTCTATCCACTGTGCCACCTAGCCGCCCGGATTAGTTTCTGATACTTCATTGGCTTATTAATGACCTCAATGGATTCATCAACTTCAATCTCCTTGGCATCAGTGATTACAGAACTGAGCCACCACTCCTGCCTACACCCAAATTATAAAGCCAAATTCACAGGTCACTTTCCTCTACCAAGCCATTCTTGCTCATCTTACTTCACACTGGCAATAAACTTGCCCATAATACTTCATATCATATTATTATTATAACTCTCTCTGTAATACTGTATACTACAGACACTTGTATTTGTGTCAGATATCTCTATGAAATAATAAATTCAAGGGCAAGGAATTATGTCTTATCTCCATTTCTATATCACAAAATAGTACCCATCCCATATTTGTAGAATGAATTTATGGAGTCAGTCTTGGCTGATAATATATATGGGTTTCACAACCTCAAACTAACACAGGGGGTGGGGAGAGAGAGAGAAAGAGAGAGAGAGAGAGAGAGAGAGAGAGAGAGAGAGAGAGAGAGAGAGAGAGAGGAGAGAGAACTGCCAAATCTGGGCTATTCAACCAACTTTGATATCTACCTACCACCCATTTCTTACCTGTGGCTCCGAGAAGATATAGCATGAGCAGCAGCTACACTGTCAACCATCTCAGCAGAGGAGCTAAACCAGGTTGAGGGTAATTAATACGCCTCAAGTCTGTTGGTGAGTTAGGGGGATGTCTACATCAAGCATATGAAGACTTTTCCTGGCAGAATGGGCAGATAAGAACAATTTGTTCCAATGACCACGAAGGCTGTTGGAGCAGATAAAGAAGCCAAGGCCATTCACTGAATCTTAAGCCATTGCCAATCATTCTGACTTTTTTCCTTTTCCTGGTGTCTTTCTTCCGTGACTTTGGAAGAAAGAATGAAGCTGATGACTTTGTGCAAACTCTGCTTCACTTAAATCCGGTATCATTGGTCCTCTTGAAAAATGAAAGACCACCATCAACAACAACAGCTGCCACCACTACTACTACTCTCACCACTACCATACTACTGCTACTGCTGCTGCTGCTGCTGCTGCTGCTACTACTACTACTACTACTACTACAATTACTACTACTACTACTACTACTACTACTACTACTACTACTACTACTACAAGGTAGAGTAAGATGGAACAAAGTGAAGAATCTAAATGATTCTCTAGGAAGATTTGATGGGGGAGAGGACACTTTCATCTAGGGAGATGGGGGGGGAGAATCAAGACTTCAATCTCTATGTGCCCATTTGGGGTTTTCTTGGCAGAACTACTGGAGTGATTTGTCATTTTCTTCTCCAGCTCATTTTTAAAATGAGAAAACTGAGGCAAAGTTAAGTGACTTACCCAGGGTAACACAGCTAGTAAGTGTCTGAGGCTGGATTTGAACTCATAAAGATGAATCTTCCTGAGTCCAGGCCAATCAACAATCTATGTACTCAGCCACCACCTAGCTGCCCCCCTCATGGAAGAAATAAGATCTAAGATCTAGACTAAGAAGTCTAGAAGGGAAGGATGAGGAGGGAGATCTGTACAAGAGGAGAGAGATGGAAAACAATGAGACTAAATTAGAAAATAACTAGAAGTAATTAATTCCGGTCATAGACTGAGAGCCAAAAGAGGTCATAGAGTCCAACAGACTCATTCTACAGAATATGACTTGCACAGGATCACACAGATTACCCAAAGTAAAAAATCAGAATTTGAATCTAGATTCTTTAACCTTTTTTCTTTTTAAAAATTTTTATATTGTATTTTATTTTTTCCCTAATTACATATTAAAATAAATGGGGATTTTTTAAGTTTTGAGTTCCAAATTCTATCTCTCCCTGTGTTTCCTTCCTCCTCCTGTCCCTGAGATGTTAAGCAAGTAGATAAGAGTTTCTATTGCACCACTGATTAGGTTGTAGTATTAGTGAAGGGGACCTACCTTGACCTACCTTGTCTTAATTTAAGGGGGAAATTACTGAATAATTCATGCTATCCTAAAAGGGTTGTTGTTAAAGAGGGTAGAGGATTCTCCACTCTCTAGGGACAGTCAAGCAAAGATTAGACCATTTGATTATTATCTTTTGTAATCAAAGAGATCAAGACATAATATGAATAATGGCATGACTTGCACATTATGTTGATTGTAGTGAGGGGAATGTTATACAAAAGCATCCTTCTCACTCCCTCTTTCAGAACCATCTTCACTACATGTCCTGATCTAATAGGAAACAGGACTTCTTGTGATTGATGATCTGGATACAGAAGGAGACCTTGGGCTTTTGGGGTGGGATCTTTCCCATGTTAATGAGGCCAAGACCAAAGTGGAGAGAGTATTGGGTCATGATCTTCTGTTTGCAAATGACTGTACACTCAATGCAGCCTCTGAAGCTGAGATGCCTTCTTCCATAACAAAAGACAAGAATCAATGAGGCATTACTAATCACTACTATAATGCCCAGCATTGCATCAGTATGGTAATTTTTGAAAACAAAACTTGCAACAATATGGTAAACCTAACCTGTCTCTTGATAGTCTGTTAATAGGATGAGTTTATGGCAATAATCTTTTGATGATCTAATTATCAATAAGATGATTTTATGGTAATTGTCTTTCAACAGTAAGGTAAAACAAATCTGTCTCACAATGGACCACTTGTCAGTGTGGCACAATTGGCAACAAATTTTGAACAACAGGACAAATTTGTTGTAAAGAAAGTGCTTTTCAGGAACATACTGGACTGGTTTTTACACTCCAAAGAATGCATTATATGATTCTGGTAGTCATCCAAGATTGGAAAGGTGGGTTGGAGCCAGATTGTGAGGGGTCTTAAATGTCAGACTAAAGAATTCACATTTTATCCTTGCAGGTTTTTTGGGCAAGGGAGTGTTAAGTCAGACCTGTTTTTTAGGAGGATCATTTTGGTGACTACATAAATGGATATACTGGAAAGGGAAGGAAGAAAATAGGAACAGGGAGAACAGTTGAAGGATAATAATAAGGCAAGAGATAATTAAAGTCAGACTTTGGGGTGGTAGCAGCAAGAGTCAAGATGATAATAACAGTTAACATTTATTTGCATAGCATTTTATGGTTTGCAAAGCATTTTCTAAATATTATCTCAATTATACACACACACACACACACACACACACATCTCACTCCTTACAACAACCTTGTGAGGTAGGTGCTATTATTGGCTCTAATTAACAGATGAGGAAATGAGCACACAGCAATTAAGTGACTTGTCTAGGGTCACACAGCTAAGATGTTTCTGAAGGGAGGATTTGATCCCAAGTCCATCCTGACAACCGTTCCAGCATTCTATCTACCTCACTAACCTAGTGGTTAGAGAGTGTTTAGAGGTAGAATTAACAAGACTTTGCAACTGATTTTGATATGGGGAACAAGGAAGAGGAAAGCATCCAAAATGATCCTGAGATCTTTAAACTGGATGACTGAGAAGATGGTGGTGTCATGATTAGAGAAAGGAAGACTTAGAGGAGGGTCAGGTTTAAGAACAGAGGATAAATTCAGTTCTGAAGAACAATCTGTCACTAGGCCCTGGGGAAGCAGGTCCCTGAGATACCCAAATAAAAAAATGAAGCAATCTACACTCAGAGACCTTAAGTTTGATCAAGGAAAACAAGAAGCATATATATTTACTTATTATTTTACTTTTTTTAACAGAATAATATTTTTACAGAATAATGTAAGGGAGCTGGAATCAGGAGAGGCTTCAGGTAGGTGGTGCTTGGGCTGCCATCTTGAAGGAAGGGAATGAAGTCTATGAGGTAATGTGGTAAGAAGAAAGTGAAGAACAGGAATGGGGGGAAGGTCAATTAAAAGATTCAGAGAAGAGAGTGCAGGGGATGAACAAAGGACTATCTGGACTAGAGTCAAGAAAGAAGAGTGGAAGAAAAACTCAGCACTTTGTCCCTTTGGCACAAATCTGTCAGCCACAGATTTATTAGTTATCTATGTGAGCATGGTTGTTAAACAGAAGATAATGAGATCAAAAGGGGACAAAATTTCTACTATGAACTGAAAAGCTTACTAACCAAGCTATTTATCCTTATAAAGAAGTGTTCAGAAACAAAACAAAATTCTAAGAATACAGAATTTTAGGGATTGATTCACCAAGTAGAACTAATAACAAGTTAAGGCTGGACATTCTTTGTTTTTGTTTTTGCTTTTTTAGGTTTTTGCAAGGCAATGGAGTTAAAGTGACTTGCTGAAGGCCACACAGTAATTATTAAGTGTCTGAGGTCAAATTTGAACTCAGGTCCTCCTGACTCCAGGGCAGGTGCTCTATTCACTGTACCACCCAGCTGTCCCTAGACATTCTTAGAGATAATGTCTCCCTGGAAAACAGAAAACTTGGGTTTAATTTCTGACTTTACAAGCTGGGCGACTTTTGTAAAAGTCATTTCAACTTTCAAAGATACATATACTATCAGAGTTGGAAGGGGAATTATCCTCAGTTCTATAAATGTCTGTTCCTTCTTCATCAAAATGAAAGTAATCTTCAAATTACCTACCTCTTAGGGGTGTTGTATGGATTTCATTGTGGGTATCCTCTGAAGGATATATTCAGGGTCTTCTATTCTCTCTGCACTGTCTCACTTGATGATCTCATCAGCTCCCATGAATTTAATTTTCATTTTGCAGATAGTTATTGCTCCATCCATCAGCTTCTTTGTGAGCCATCTATTTGTCCAGCCCTGACCTCTCTCCTAAACTCCATGCTCACATCCTGAATTACTACTATGAACTGAAAAGCTTACTAACCAAGCTATTTATCCTTCTAAAGAAGTGTTCAGAAACAAAACAAAATTCTAAGAATACAGAATTTTAGGGATTGATTCACCAAATAGAACTAATAACAAGTTAAGGCTGGACATTCTTTGTTTTTGTTTTTGCTTTTTTAGGTTTTTTGCAAGGCAATGGAGTTAAAGTGACTTGCTGAAGGCCACACAGTAATTATTAAGTATCTGAGGTCAAATTTGAACTCAGGTCCTCCTGACTCCAGGGCAGGTGCTCTATTCACTGTACCACCCAGGGCAGATAGGGGTGGTAATGTGGTAAGAAGAAAGTGAAGAACAGGAATGGGGGGAAGGTCAATTAAAAGATTCAGAGAAGAGAGTGCAGGGGATGAACAAAGGACTATCTGGACTAGAGTCAAGAAAGAAGAGTGGAAGAAAAACTCAGCACTTTGTCCCTTTGGCACAAATCTGTCAGCCACAGATTTATTAGTTATCTATGTGAGCATGGTTGTTAAACTTCTTACCCAACTTCTTACCACATTACCACCCCATGTAAAATGGGGATCATAACAGCACCTACCTTTCGGAATTGTTGTGAGAATC
Organism: Macrotis lagotis; assembly: GCF_037893015.1. NCBI lineage: Eukaryota > Metazoa > Chordata > Mammalia > Peramelemorphia > Peramelidae > Macrotis > Macrotis lagotis. The sequence continues at coordinate 121,918,989 of NC_133658.1, forward strand.
AAATGAGAAAAATATTTTTAAAGTGTCTAGCATGTAGTAGGCACTATAAAAAACATTTATACTCTTCCTTCCCACAAAGCATCCTCTACCTACAATTCTAAGACAAGCCTGTTTTACCTTTTCACAAGAAACTGAATTTTAAAGCTATTAGGGAAGCAGCTAGGTGGTATAGTAGATAGAGCACTGATCCTGAAGTTAGGAGGACCTGAGTTCAAATCCGACCTCAGACACTTGATACCACCTACTACCTGTATGATCCTAGGCAAGTCACTTAACCTCAATTTTTTTTAAAAAAGGGGGGGGGGAAAGACATTAGGGCCTTGAGAAATCATATATTTCAGCCCACCCCAAAATCTATCATAGTTATTACAGATAGAGATATTATAGATATAAACATTATTATCGACAGGGGCATATTTTAGAAGAATATCCACTAGGTTACTTTACTCCTCTAACCCAGTTCACACTTAAGTAGGTTTACCAAGTGCTTTGCTACCTCTGCTTTGTGACATCTGGCAAAGTCACCTCAAAGGAGTGTGGGATAGTGCTGAAGAGATAGTGGCTTGCAAAAGAAGCTGATGGATGGAGCAATAATTCGGTCATGGGATCCTGTATTCTGGCTGTGCTTAGAGTCATTGCCAAGGTGAACTGAAGAGCTGGGAGCTGTCTCAGCTGTTTCTGCATAAAAAGATTGGAGAACCAGTCCTACCTACCAGGGGTTTAGAGATTAATGAGTAATGAGCTGCATATCTCTGACAGGGCATCATTTTCCCCTAGAAGATACCTTGGGACACCTAGCAACCATAGCCAGATGTGAAAACAATCATTTAAGTCTCAAGCTTGCTCATCCATGATTTCTGAGAGCTCTGAAAGTCACTAATTGTTTCTTTTCTTTTTTGTTAAAAAAATTTTCCTCACTGGACAGGAAAACTTTCAAATTCTTGATTTTAATCATCCTTGTCTTGGCCATTCATCCTGTTGCTTCATACACTGTGCTATTTTTGTTTTTTTCAGATGCACATTTTAATTTATGAATGCACAGCTAATGAAATTGTCCCCATTCCACCTGGCTTGTGCTCCCTTCAATTCACCCCAGTCAGCTCTTTATCCCCCAAAATCACACTTCTTTTTCATTGCTTGGCCTCAATTCTAGAGTGAGACCAGAAATATAGGAAACTTAAATTCACTGTCTTTCCATACTTCCACTAACATCTTATTCTGATGCCTCATCATGTTGTGGAGGTCACCTTGGGCTCTCAAAGGTAATGCCAATGGAAAACAAGTTCTGGAATGTTCTACTGACAAGTCAAACTAAATTGAGAGAGGTTCTTCACCATGTTGATTTTTATAACTACAGAAACTCTCAAACAACTCTGTGATTTATGTCAGAGAGGATTTATAAATGAAAGGAATGGACCCACATAGAAAAGGATGAATCTTTGAAGTAATAAGGCATTCTTTTCAGAACCTCTCTATGATGGAACAAGGAATATATTCACTCTTTTCCAGGTAGTGCTTTGGTCCCAGTAAGTACAAGATCCCAAATTAAAATAAAATCTGATAAACATACAGTCGTGTCCACGGAAGTGAAGGGAAGATATTGTAGAGAAAGAAACTGAAAGGATTGTCAACAGACTGGATTTGTTGGGTTATTGAACTGTGAGGCAAGGATATTCAAACCAATGAATTTGGAAGGGTGGTAGTAGTAGTAGTAAGAAAATTCAGGAGAGGGAGGGATTAGGGAGGGAAGGAAAGCAGTGGGAATAAAAATAATGATTTCCCTTTTGAATATGTTGAGTTTAAGATGTCTTGTTTGTGACCCAGTTATTAATGTCCAACAAACAATTCAGGATGTGAGCATGGAGTTTAGGAGAGAGGTCAGGGCTGGACAAATAGATGGCTCACAAAGAAGCTGATGGATGGAGCAATAACTATCTGCAAAATGAAAATTAAATTCATGGGAGCTGATGAGATCATCAAGTGAGACAGTGCAGAGAGAATAGAAGACCCTGAATATATCCTTCAGAGGATACCCACAATTAGTGTATTCAACATAAATAAGGATGTAACAAGAAAAAATGAGGAGTAGCTAGAGAGATAGGAGAAGAGTCAAGAGAGTGCATGAAAACCTTAAAAAAAAGAGAGAGTATACAGGAGAAGAGGATCTGCAAAGGTTGCAGAGAGGTTAAGAAGGATGAGGATTAAGAAAATACCATTAAGTATGCCAATTAAGAGAATTTTATTAATTTTGGAGAGAGTATTTTCAGTTGAATAAACTAGATCACAAGGTTTAAAAGAAAATGAAAGGAAAAGAGATGGAGGCATTGAGTGTAGGTGGATTTTAAGAAGTTTGGCCTTAAAGCAAAGGAGAAACAGAAATAAAGAACCATAGCTAATGGGAATGGTAGTACATAGTGATGACATTGTAAGTATAGGCAAGTCATGAGTAAGCTACAGGAAGGTACCCAGTAGACTGGAAGAGATTTCCATTTAGAAATCAGGGATGAAAGGGGGGGGCAATCTTTGGGATAAGTCAAGGGAGATGGAATCCACAGTATAGAGGATTGACCTCAGCAATCAAAAGACCCACTTCATCTAATGGAAACTAGGTTGAAGGAAAATAATAGGGGACAATTCATTGCTGAATGTGCTCATTTATTTCAGGGAAGTACAAGATAAAGTTTTCAGCAGAAAGGAGTGGTGGATGAAGGGAGGAGAAACGGTATGGGACACAAGGAAAGAAGAAAAACTTTGGAATAGTTGCTAGTTAGGGTGATAAAGATTACTAACATACATTTATTATAGATTCAGTCAGTAAGTTAAAAGGGAAGAAGGAAGGAAGGAAGGAAGGAAGGAAAGAAGGAAGGAAGGAGAAAGGGAAGGGGAAGGGGAGGAAGGGGAAGGGGAGGAAGGGGAAGAAGGGGAGGAGAAGGGGAAGAAGGGAAAGGGGAAAGGGAAGGGGACGGGGAGGAAGGGAAGGGGAAGGAGGGGAAGGGGAGGGGAAAGGGAAGGGAAAGGAGTAGAGAGATTAAAAGAGACTGCCAGAGTTGCTATGGTTAGGGTGAATTTGCTATGGTTAGGAAGAGAATGAATTTGTATAAATGTGTATCAAGCTAACCAGAGTGCTTTCATGGGACCCTATATATCTGAAAAGACTTCTGAAAGGGGAAATCATTAAAAATGTAAAGGTAAAGAAATAGGAATCTGGGGTATGAAAAGAGAAATGGAATCATTTCAGAAAACTTGAGTTTGAATCTGACCTCAGACATTTACTAGTCATTTGACCCCAAGCAATCACAGAAGATAATGGAGAGCATTCCAGGAATGAAGGACAGCCAGAGAAAATACCTGGAGTGAAGAAATAGAGTCTTGTTATGGAAACAGAAAGGATACTGTCTCTGGATCAAAACTCTGTTTAGAAATGTAAAGATAAAGAAATAGGAATCTAGGATATAAAAAGAGAGAGAGATGGATTCATTTCAGTTTAATCAGATTTCCGAAGATAGTAAGCACTTCTAAGCTGGGAAAAAGGAAGATTCAGATGAGACAGGTTACTGTTTACCTTCAAATAGCCTGTTTTAATTCTTGCAGGGTATGTTATTTGGTTTTTAAACAAATAGTGATGCTTCCAGCAGAGACCATGTTGAAAGTGAGTAGACAGATTTATCACTCAAGGTACCCAGGAGTGAGTTAGAAGTAGGTAATTAATAAGGTCTATCGTGACCAGTAATAGTGTACAGCAAATATATCAAACAAGAAGTTGTCCAAATGGATGGTTCACTATGTGAGTCATTACTCCCTTTCTGTTTTCATGCACCTTGTATATGAAAACCCAAGGTAGCTAGATAACATAAATGGATAGAGCTCTGAGTCTGGTATCAGAAAACTTGAGTTCAAATGTGACCTCAGACATTTTCTATCTATGTGAGACCAAGCAAAGCACTAAAGTGCCTTAGTTTCCTCAACTTTTAAATGAGAATAATAAGAGTACCTTCCTCACAGGATTTTGTGAAGTTATGTTGAGAGAAAATATCTATAAAGCATCCAGCACATACTAAGAGTTACCTTAAATAATACTTTTCCTCTTTCTTCCAAAAACAGCTTTAAAAACTGTGTCAGTCATCTAGTTTTGAAGGGATTTCCAAAATGAAGTAGTAAGACATATTAAAAAACTGGTAAGAAAAAAAAGTTGGGAAAGGGATCTCTTGTCAATGAAGGAGATGTATTTAGTGTGACATGACCTATCTTGATAAAGTCATTCTGGGTCTGTGTTATGATCTAGCTTTCAAAGATATTTACTAACCAATAAACTAAGGTCCAGAGAGATCAAATTCCTGTGCCAAAAACAATTTTTTTTTCAAAAAAATTAAACTGTCCCTTTCACTATCACCATCTACCACTCTCCCCTCCCACATTGAATAAACAAACAAAAAAAAATAAGTAGATGGGTTGGTTAAATAAATAAATATCAAAAGAACAAATCTAAATTTCTCAGTAGATATTATCTATATAATCTGACAAAATAAATCCCCTACATTAGCCTATTGTTAGCTAAGTGTCCTTCTGAATTTTAAGTTCACAATGGTGTTATTCAGGGATGATTATTACTATTATTATATTTATCAGACTTCTAAGTCTCTCCAAAGTTGTTTCTCTCTGTGATGTTATCATTATATGAATTATTCCCCTATTTCTTCTTACTCTGATCAATTCATAAAGATCTTCCCAAATTCCTTCAAAATTGTTCATTTCAATATTTTGTTGTTGCTTTTTGAGACAAGTAATAGTGTGCAGTTAGTAGGGTAGTAGGGGTGGTAGGTAGGGCAGTGAATACTGCTGAGTCTAAAGTAAAGAAGATCTGAATCCAAATGCAGCCTAAACTATGTGACCCTGGTAGCTAGATGACATTAACCCGTTTGCCTCAGGTTACTCATCTATAAAATGAATTGGAGAAGGAAATGGCAAATTACTCCAGTCTCTTTGCCAAGAAAATCACAAATGGGATTTTAAAGAGTCAGATACTACTGAAAAACAATTAAAAATCCCCAAAGCAGTGTGCTAATAAATGTTTAACAACTAGTTCTCTTGGAAAACTTTTGAGTGTAGTTTCCATTTTTAGCATTTTCTCCATTACTTTTTAAAGTCTAGACAATTAACAAAACAGTAAGTCAATCCTTGCAATGAGCTGGAATGAGCAGGCCCCCAACACATTTCATCATTTCAGTCACATCAGCTTTTTGTGATTCTATTTAGGATTGTCATGGCAAAGAGACTGGAGTAATTTGCCATTTCCTTCTCCAGCTCATATATACAGATAAGGAAACTGAGGCATACAAGGTTAGGTGACCTGCCCAGGTTCACCCAGCTAGAAAATGTCTGAAGCCAGATTTGAAGAGGAGTCTTCCTCGCTTTAGGCCCAGATCTATTTACTGTGCCACCTAGCTTGTCCTATAAGAATAGCTAACATTTATGTTACTTATTTTGTTACCCGCCATTGTGCTAAACACTTTACAAATATTATTGCATCTGATCTTCACAACAACCTTGGGAGGTGGGGTTTGTTATCATCCTCTTTTTACAGCTGAAAAAGCTTTATTTGTCTGATAGTCTCACTCTATGTCCCAAATGGTAAATTTCCATAAAACTACTTGCCTGGAAAAAAGATGCAACCCCACTTAAGACTGTTTCCTATAATCTGGAGGCTGAGAATCCCATAATAAGCAAAACTATTCAAGTAAGGTGGTGTTCAGACTCACCCTTTGGTTTGGTTCAGACTTGTGGAATTTGATTATGTTTCTTCAAGTATAACATCATCTGAGCTCCAGCCTCCAAAGCTGCTGGTTCCTGGGAAGAACATTCTAAAAACATTTTTTTCTCCTTTTGAAATGATGCTTTGATGGTTCCAGACAGTGAGTATTGGGAACATAAGCATTCCCTTTCTCTCCTCCCTTTCTTGAGGCACAATTCACTGGCAGCAATTGGCAAGCTGTCAATAGAGTTACTTAGAAGACTCAGGCTTAAGATACACCTGCTAGTGGTTTCTTTCTAGAAGCAATAAATGCCCATTCCAATTATTCATGTGGTCATTTCTACTTTGCATCCACAAATCCTGTGGTCTTTTTAAAATATATGACAAAGAGTGGCTAATATAACAAAAAAAAAAAGAAAAGTGTTAGATGTTGGACGGGATTTGGGAAAACTGGGACACTAATGAACTTGTTGGTTGAGTTGTAAACTGATTCATTCAGGAGAGCAATTTGGAACCATGCTCCAAGGGTGATAAAACTGTGAACACCCTTTTGATGTAGTACTACTACTTACTAAGTCTGTTCCAAAGAGATCCAAAAAAAAAAAAGGAAAAAAGGACTTATTTGTACAAAAATATTTATAGTAGATCTTTTATGGGGACTAAGAATTAGTAATCAAAGGGAGGCCCATCAATTGGGGAACAAGCTGTGGTATATTATTGTAATTGAATATTCTTGAGCCATAAGAAATGACATGCAAGATGATTTCAGAAACATCTGTAGAGACTTACATGAAATAATGTATAGTGAAAGTGAACAGAACCAGTAACAGCAATACTGACTGATGAGAAACTGAGAATAACTTAGCTATTCTCAGCAATATAATGATCCAAGACAATCTCAAAGGGCTAAAAGATCTAATGATGAAGCATATTTGAATAGAGAAAGCATGATATTTTTCATTTTTCTTATTTGAGTTTTCTTATACAAAATGACTAATATGGAAATGTTTTACATAATTCCACATGTATAAACTATAGATTGTTGACCATCTCAGGGAGGGGAAGGAGAGAGAGATAAAATGTGGAACACAAAATTTTCTTTCTTTTTTTTTTTTTAGGTTTTTGCAAGGCAAATGGGGTTAAGTGACTTGCCCAAGGCCACACAGCTAGGTAATTATTAAGTGTCTGAGACTGGATTTGAACCCAGGTACTCCTGACTCCAAAGCCGGTGCTTTATCCACTATGCCACCTAGACGCCCCGGAACACAAAATTTTAAATAAAAATGTTTTGAAAAATCTTTTTTTAAGTATCTGACAGGATAATTGTGTATTTTTTTCCAACTCATACATTTGAGATTACTTAAGTGTTTTCCTATCTGAAAGAAAGGAAATGGACAAGATCAGCACTTTTCAAATATGTCCAGTTTAGGGAAAACTTGGTGAAGGTAAATTTCTCTCAATTTACCTGTGGTCTCATTACTTGCCATTACAACCAAAAACTTTAAGAGAACAGGTGGGAACATTGGCCTGCTATTACAACCCTCATAAGGAACACCTGGTTTTCCTTAAATATCAAATGTTAATCATTAATTCATGCTGGAAACAAAAGTATAAAGTGGAAGTGTGGTGGAAAGATCCCTAGGGCATCAGGTAAAGTGATCTGGGTCTGTCGCTAATTTTCCTACATGTGACTTTTAAGCAAGTCATTTAATTTCTTTGTGCCTGTAAAATGTCTCACTACCAGATTGGTATTGAGATCAAATGAGACCATGTACATGAAAGCACTGTGAAAAATAAAAAGGGAAAACTAAATACAGGGTAAAACTCATTAATATCTTTATGAGGAAAGGAGAGAAATTTAACTGACTAATGGAACTATGATGAACCAGCAGATATCCCCTGACCAGACTTCAAAACCCTTTGCTCTAGACAATTTCTAGAGCCGAATTTTAATAACTGCAATCCAAGTTATAGACAGACTGTAAAATATTACAGATGAGAAGTAACACAGCAGACAAAGGGCAAAGATTATCATCAGATAACTGGTCATATATGTATATGTAGCTAGAGTGAGTGATAATCATGGGATGGGACAGTCAGGAGAATGCAAAGGTTCTGTGACAAACTTGTGGGAGGATGTGGATAAGCATCATATAGAATGGGCAACCAAGGATGGATTACAATCTGCATCTTTGGGTTGTACAGTGTAGGAAGGAGTAACCATACAAATGAGATGATTCCTACTCCTATAAGACTAGAGCAAGAGTTCTGTTCCAGGGAACAGAAGTCTTCTGGGATTATGGTAGGTAAGGGGGAGAGGGAGAGAGGAAGGAAGGGTTTTGTGTTTGGTGGGTTTTTGGTAGATTATAGGAGCTCAAAGAGACCTTGGTGGCCTCATTCAATCTTTTCATTTTTCAGAGGCAGAAACTGACACTAAGAGAGATGAGACAACTTGGCAAGTCACCCACCTGAGAAGCTGAAGAACTAAGACCCGACCTCCTGATTCTGAACTTATTTTATATTTTTAAATTTGTATGAAGGTCTGACACATACTGGCTATGACACTGGAAAAAGTGAGAACTTCTCAGTGCTGAGACAATTCTCTAAGACCATAAACTCTAGAACAGTGGCTAATCACCACTGATGAAGGGAGTTTTCTCATCAGGACTTCCCTGTACCAAGGAAATCAAAGGCCAGATCAGAGAAGGGAAGTTATAATTTCTGAACTGAATTTTTCTTTCAACTATCTTTCAAATGTACTCCTATCTTCACCCTGAGTATTGTTCCCAAGTGAACCAAGGACACTTTGAGAAACCACACTGCATAAATATCATGTCAGGAGAAGAGATCGGGAAAAGTTTTAGTAAGCAACAATCTTTCTAATTGTAACTTGTGTCATGCTCAATCGCCCATGCTAATTGCAGCCTTACTCAGTTGACTAAAACGGTTGGCTTACCTACCTTGACAGCTTTGAGTTCAAATCTGACCTTTTCCCTCAACTGTAAAATAGAAAAAATAATAGCACTTCCCCACAGGGTCACTGTGATGATCAAATGAAATAGTAGTATTAAAGCATATAGCACATAGTGTTTAGTAAAAATTATTTCTTTTCTTTTTTCTTCCTTGTTTTTGTTTTCTTCCTTCCTTCCATTCCTTCCCTCCTTTTCTTTACTCCCTCTCTTCTTTCTTTCCTTTCTATCTTCTTTCCTTCCTCCCTCTCTCCCTCCCTTCCTTCTTTCCTTCCATGAACAAACCGTGGGTCCCTAAGTCCCTATGAGTCATAGAAAGAAAACAGACCCCCCCCCCAAGTAGGGTATAGACAACATAGTTTTGTCCAACAGAGTCAGTACAACAAGGGACTGTGGGGTGGGGCAGAGATGAGACATACTTTTTAATATATTTTACACACACACACACACATACATACACATCTTAATTCTAAAAAAATTCTATTCTTCATAGTGTAAAAATGTTCATTGTGGTTTCCAATTGCATGTGTTAAACAAAGCCTCTCAGGTGTAATACCACAAAGGGCTAAGGTATGGGGTTGACCATTTTTTTAACCTAAAGCTCACAGGTATCTTGTCTAGGTCTTTCATCCAGGACCCAGGAATGGCCCCTTAGCCATAGGCAGAATATATGAGCTCAAATACTAGGAAGATGAAGAAAAGACCCCTAGGGCCACTGCAAGGAAGACAACTGGATGCAGGGATCCCATGAGAGATCACTGTCAGAGTTCAACACTTGATGTAAAGATATGAAAGGGTGAAGGGAGGCTACATAATGAAGAGGCAATGACCAATTTGACAGAACTTTCCCTCTGGTTTCTTCCCTTAAGAGCACAGTAGTGGAAGTCCAAGTTCTAATGGCAGAGAATGGAGCTACTTGAGAGCAGGGATGGCTGTTCTCTGGGCAGCCCTTGTCCTATATCTTTCTTTGGAGATAAAAACCAAATGAGTTTCACTCCTTGCTCTGGTCTCCCCGCCCTTGGAATTCAGGTGTTATTAGCTCAAACCGAACACTCCCTCTTCCCTCCCTTTAGATATGAACTACTCTTTAGTCACTGTTCTCAACTCCACCCCTGAAAAGAAATTTCTCAGTGTGCGTGGAGGAAGGGAGAAAGAGCAATGGAGAAGACAGTGTTGTTGACCTGACTATCTGACCCTCTGCCAGGCAGCAAGAAATCCTGACCCATATTTATCCAACATTCATTAAAATTTTTATTGCTGTTATATATTTGTTTCAGTGGGGTTTTCTAGGCAAAGACGCTGGAGTGGTTTGACATTTCCTTCTCCAGCTCATTTTAGAGATGAGGAAACTAAGGCAACCAGGGTTAAGTGACTTTGTCCAAAGTCACATAGTATTTGAGGTCAGATTTGAATTCTTCCTGACTTTATGTTCTGAACTGTATCCACTGTGCCACCTACCTACTCTTATAAAAACTGATAAATTAGTATTGTCCTTTCTTTCATATTCCCCCTGTGCCTCAGTCTTATCCAAATTTGTCAGTGATCATTTCTGCTTGCATATTAATTAGTCACTATTTCTTCTTTTTTTGCAATTTTTCTATTCACAAGTAATGTAAAACACAAATTTTTAAAGGTTATGATTAATCCTATATCATCTGGAGTCAGTCTGCTTTTTTTTTATTTAAGGCAATGGGGTTAAGAGTGACTTGCCCAAGGTCACACAGCTAGGTAATTAACAAGTGTCTTTGAACTCAGGTCCTCCTGACTCCAGGGCCAGTGCTCTATCCACTGTGCCACCTAGCTGTCCCCAGGAGTCAGTCTGCTTTAAAAGTACTAATTAAAACAAGAACTTAGATAATGTTTGGATTAGACATCTGCCTTCTCAAACAAAAAGGGAAGGGAAATGGTAAAGAGAGGAGAGGGGAAAAAGCATCTTTATTAAGTACCTAGGATGTACTAGGGGCCTTTTATAAATATTTGGAAGAAACAGTACTGTGCTGCATGAATTTTGAGTGTGGAAAGTTCACCACTAACAGGATCTATGTGGACCTCTGGCCTTAATTATCCCATCTGGCCACAGCAGCCCCAGTGGGGCCAGATCTCATTCAACACCAGCCATGAATGGTAGTAGCCCCTTTTGTTACTCTCTCTTTCCATTGCTGCTCCATCTCCTTACTCCTTCCTTGCTCCTGCTAGAGCTCTTCCATATCATCCTGTTTCCTCCCAAGTCTGCGAGTCTAGGCCATGGAGCTACTTTAGCATCAACAATGCCTGTTGTCAGGACAAACAGGTCTATCTAACTCCTCTCTAGCATCACTCTTACAATGTTGGAGAAATCTCATCCAAAACCCCCAGAACTTACTTCTCATTCTGGGAGCTCAATCTACCTTCTCCTCCAGGCAAGGGAGGGATAAAGTCAAGCACTATCCCTTTGAAACTCACCCCCTCTCCCATCCATAGACCACCAATCCTTCTCTCAGATGTCACCCTTGAATATACAATTCTCCATGGTCTAAAAGAACCACAAGGTTACCTTTGCAACTCTATCTCCACATACATAGTAGGCTCCTCCAAAATACTTATGGATTGTCATTGTTATTATCATGCCAGTCTTGGACAGTTACATGCCATTAATAGGTAGTAAATGTTCTACTTTTTTAAAAAAGTAAAGTAAAACAAAATATTTTACTTTAAAAAGTATGGATAAGAAGCAATATAAAAGGGAACAAGAGATGCTATTAAAAATCCCCACAATTTCTATCTTTGTTTTTTTTGCTTTTTTGCATCAACTAGGTGGTTCAGTGAATAGGGTACCAGACCTGAGGTTGAAAAGCCCTGACTTTAAATCCAGACATTTACTAGCTCTGTGACCACCAGTAACTTAACCCCCAATGCCTCAGAAACAATATTTGCACATTCTATAATTTTTTAAAAGACATCAAACTGCTTCCTTATCTGTAAAATGAGGAATTTGGATGAAAAATCTCCAGTGATTACTTAATAAATATTTGTTGACTAGCTTGGTGTTGACTCTAAGGTCTTATTAGGCTCCCCATTCTCCCTTACCCAGCATATATATTTCTCAAATCCAGACCCTTTTTTCTACTTGTACAACTAATACCTTAATTCAAGTCCTTATCACCTCTCATCTAGATTATTGAAACAGCTTCCTAATTGATCTGTTTGCTTGGTCTCTCATCACTCCAGTTTTTATTCTACACATAACAGCTAAAATAATTTTCCTTAAGAGTAGCTCTGATTATATTACTTCCTTACTTAATCAACTTCACTGCTTTCCTATTGTCTCAAGGATAAAATAGAACTTGCTTAGCTTTTATACTCCTTGACAGCCCTCCCAACCAACTTTTTGGTTTCATTACATGCTTTCCTCCTCCCACATGTTGTGATCCAAGCTGGCTTCCTCCTTCTTCTTCACATCACCCTCCCATCTGGAGCTTTGCTGTAGCTCTTCCACAAGCCTAGAACATACTTTCTCCTTACTTCTGCTTCACAGAATCCCTCTCTTCCTTTAAGATAAAATTGGGACTTCCAGAGCAGAGCCAAGATGGTGGCGCAAAGCTAACAAGCTCCTGGAAACTTTTCCTACCAAAGATACATAAAGCCTCTACTCTGACACTCACACTACAGATCCCACCAATAAAAAGAGAGGATTCAAAAAAGTGTTCAACTGCAGACATTGTGGAGGATCTTCAATGAAGGTCTGTTCCTTTGGGGGGGGAGGGAAGGGAAGAAAATTCCAGGAGGTGGTAGAGCTAGGAAAGCCAGCAGGAGGTTTTTAGCCACAGTGCAATCCAGGTCCTGACAGCTTAATAACAGAAGTCCCGGCAGCTGGATAGCAAGCCAGCAGGGAGGATCCCAACTCCAAAGCTTGAACCCTGAGAGCACCAGGGTAGAGGGACTGGGTTGGGAACAATCCTCTGTTAAGTCAGAACCTGGACATAAAGGAGGAAACAAACATCTGCAATGATAAGGCCTGGACTGCATAGGTAATATCTTGGCCAACAACAAGCGAAGGATCAGACTCCAGCCCCAGCAAAATAAAAGCTTGGATCTATACTCCAAATATCCCAGGAACAGAACTACAATAACAAAGATGAGCAAAAAAGCTAAAAGAGTGCTCACTATAGAAAACTACTTCACAGATAAAGATAACAGCAATGCCATGTCTGAAGAAGAAAACTGAAACATCACTCACAGGAAAAGTACCAAAACAGTCTATAAATTGGACTCAAATACAAAAGCTCATCAAAGAGCCTAAAAAAGAATTTAAAAACCAAAGAAGAGAAGAAGAGAAATGGAAAAAAGAAATGAAAGTCATGTAGAAAAATTGTAATATGTTGACCAAAGAAATCAGCTCCATTAAAAGTAAAAATAACCAACTGGAAAAGGAAACACAGAAGAAAATAAAATCCTAAAAATTAGAATTGAACAATTAGAAACTAATGAATCTACAAGACCACAAGATTCCATTAAACAAAATTAAAAGGCTGAAAAAATTGAAGAAAATGTAAAGTAATTTCTAGGGAAAATGAATGACCTGGAAAATAGATCCAGAAGAGTCAATCTACAAATCATTGGACTACTAGAAAGCCTGGACCAACAAAAGAACCTAACATCATGCAGGAGGGGCGGCTAGGTGGCGTAGTGGATAGAGCGCTGGCCTTGGAGTCAGGAGTACCTGGGTTCAAATCCGGTCTTAAGACTCTTAGTAATTGCCTAGCTGTGTGCCCTTGGTCAAGCCACTTAACCCCATTTACCTTGCAAAAACCTAAAAAAAAAAAAAAACCATCATGCAGAAAATTATAAGGGAAAACTGCCCTACTCTACTAGAACAAGATAATAATATAACAATTGAAAGAACCCACAGAACCCCTCCAGAAAGAGACCCCAGGATAAAAACTCCAAGGATTGTAATAGCCAAATTCCAAAACCCTCAAATAAAAGAGAGAATATTGCAAACAGCAAAAAGAAAATAGTTTAAATACAAAGACGAAAACAATCAGACTAGCACAGGACTATCATCATCAACATTGAAGGATCAGAAGAACTAGACTAACACATTTCGAAGAGCTAAGGACCTGGGATTACAAACCAGAATGTACTACCCTGCAAAATTCAACATATATTGTCAGGGGAAAAGATGGATATTCAATGAAAGATAGGACTTCCAGAACTTCTTGACACAAAGACCAGAACTAAACAGAGAATTCAATTGCCAAATGCAAGACTGACGAGTTACATTTTAAAAAAAGAAAAGAAAAAGAAATTGAAGAAACCATCAATAAACTCCCTAAGAAAATGTCTCCAGGTCCATATGAATTTACAGGTGAATTCTACCAAACATTTAAGGTACAATTAATTCCTATTCTACATAAACTATTTTTTAAAATAGGAGAGGAAGGAGTTCTGCCAAACTCCTTTTAGGACACCAACATGGTGCTGATACCTAAACCAGGAAGAACCAAAACAAAGAAAATTATAGATCAGTCTCCCTAATGAATACTGATGCAAAAATCTTAAATAAAATTTAGCAATGAGACTACAGCAAGTTTTAATCAGGATGATATACCATGATCAGGTTGGATTTATTATACCAGGCAAGCAGGGATGGTTCAACATTATGAAAACACTTAACATAATTAAACATATCAATAATAAAACCAGCAGAAATCATATGATTATCTCAAAGATGCTGAAAAAGCCTTTAATAAAATATAATATCCATTCCTATTAAAAACACTAGAAAGTTTAGGGATAAATGGAGTTGTCCTTAAAATAATAAACAGTATCTATCTAAAAACCATCAACAATATTATATTTAATGGGAATAAACTAGAGCATTTCCAATAAATTCAGGGATGAAACAAAGATGCCCATTATCACTATTACTATTCAATATAGTATTGGGAATGCTAGAAGTAGCAATAAGAGAAGAAAAAGAAATTGGAGGAATTAGAACTGGCAATGAGGAAGCAAAACTTCACTCTTTATAGATGATATGATAGTATACTAGAGAAACCGAGAAAATCATCTTAAAAAGCAACTTGAAACAATTAACAAATTCAGCAAAGTAGCAGAATATAAAATAAACTCAAATAAATCATCAGAATTTCTACATATGAACAACTGAACCCAAGAACAATATATAGAAAGAGAAGTTTCATTTAAAATAACTGTAGACAACATTAAATACTTGAGAATCTACCTCCCAAAACAAAACCAGAAACTATATGAACACAATTATAAAGCTCTCCTCACCCAAATAAAGTCATATCTAAATAACTGGAAAAATTCCCATGGTTAGGTCAAACTAATATAATAAAAATGACAATTCTACCCAAATTAAATTACTTAATCAGTGCCATACCAATCAAACTACCAAATAACTACTTTACCAACCTAGAAAAAATAGTAACAAAATTCCCCTGGAGCATCAAAAGGGTAAGAATAGCAAGGAAATTGATGAAAAAAAAATGTAAAGGAAGGTGGCCTAGCTCTCCCAGATCTAAAACTATACTATAAAGTGGCAGTCATCAAAACTGCTGGGTACTGGTTAAGATATAGAGTAATGGATCAGTGGATTAGGATAATTTCAAAAGAAACTACAGTAAATGACTGTAGTCATTTACAATCTACTATTTGACAAACCTGAAGACATCAAGCTTTGGGATAAGAACTCACCATTTCACAAAAATTGTTGGGAAAACTGGAAAATATTATGACAAAAACTAGGCATAGATCCACATCTCATACCCTATACCAAAAAAAGGTCAAAATAGGTACAGGATTTAGACATAAAGAGCAATAGACCAAAAAATACTCTATCTGATCTATGGAAAAGGTATAAGTTTATGACCAAAGAAGAATTAGAGCTCACTATAAACTGCAAAATGAATGATTTTGACTATATTAACTTAAAAAGTTTTTGTACTAATAAAAATCAGTGCTGCCAAAATTAGAAGAAAAGCAGAAAGCTGGGAAACAATCTTCATAACCAGGAGTTCTGATAAAGGTCTGATTTCTAAAATATATAGAGAATTACATCATATTTATAAGGTCATAAGTCAGTCTTCAATTGATAAATGGTCAAAGGATATGAACAGACAGTTTTCAAATGAAGAAATTAAAGATATATATATATATATATATAATCATATGAAAAAATGCTCCACATCACTACTGATTAGAGAAATTAAAGTTATATATAATCAAATGAAAAAATGCTCCACATCACTATTTATTAAAACAACAATGAGATATCATCTCACACCTATCAGATTAGCACAGATGAGAAAAAGGGAAGATGATCAATATTGGAGAGGTTGTGGGAGGACTGGGACATTGATGCATTGCTGGTGGAGTTGTGATTGGATCCAGACTTTCTGGAGAGTAATATGAAACTATGCCCAAAGAGCAATAAAACTGTTCATACCCCCTTGACCTAGCAATTCCAATTCTAGGTCTATATTCAGAAGAAATTGTAAAAAATGGGAAAAGTCCTACATGTTCCAAAATATTAATAGCAGTCCTTTTTGTAGTGGCAAAGAATTGGAAATTGAGGGGATATCCATCAACTGGGGAATGGCTACACAAGTTATGGTACATGAATATTATTGAATATTATTGTTCTATAAGAAATCATAACTGGTAGGACTCTAGAGAAGCATTGAATGACTTACAGGAGCTGATGCTGAGTGAAGGGAAGAGTCAAGAGAACAATGTACACATCAACAACATTAAGAGATGAACAAACTCTCTGGAAGCAACTCTTCTTGACAGTCCAGAAAGTTTGGACAATTGCATTAGACTGGTTATGGAGTATATTATCCCCAACTAGAGAAAGAAAGAAACAAAACAAAACAAAACAGGAAAAAAAAAGAAACACCCCTACAAAATCTGAAGAACACTTTATAAAAATTATCTCTTATGTATCTCTTTCCCTTAATCCTAATTCCTCATGTCAAAAATTACTAATTTGTAAATATGTTTAACAAAATATGAATGTAAAATGCTAACCTGACTGTTCCCTACTGAGGGGGGTGGTGGGAAAGAAGGGTTAAGGGAAATTTTGTAACTTGGAAATATGCACATTCAAATGGATAAACATTTTTTAAAAAAGGATAAAATTGGAGCACTATTTTCTGATTAAAGTCTTTCCTGATCTCCCCAACTGTTAGTGTGCTCCTTCTCAACTTACTTTTTTTTTTTAGGTTTTTTTGCAAGGCAATGGGGTTAAGTGGCTTGCCCAAGGCCACACAACTAGGTAATTATTAAATGTCTGAGGCCAGATTTGAACTCAGGTACTCCTGAATCCAGGGCATGTGCTCTATCCAGTGCGCCACCTAGCTACCCCTCCAGCTTACTTTCTATCTAACTATTGTAATGAGAAACTTGTATATATATTTGAATTTATTTATTTTATATTTATGGAGTACATATTCAGTAACTAGGTGATGCAGTGGATAGAGTATTGGATATGGAGTCAAGAAGACTTGAGTTCAAATCCAGTTTCAGACATTTCCTATCTTGAAGACCCTGGGCAAATCACTTAATTTCTGTTTGTCTCAGTTCTCTCAAATCTAAAATGGTGGTGATCCCTTGAAAAGTGCTTAAAATAATGCCACATTGGGGCCTCTCTCAATGCACATTTTCTTCCCCTTATGTATTTCTGTATGTACAGCTGATTTGCCCCATTAGAATGTAAATTCTTAGGAATAGGGATTGGTTCATTGTCTGTATGTATACATATATCTCCCTAGAGGTCTAGCAAAGTGTGCAGCACATAGTAGATACTTAAAAATTGATTCTCAAAGGTTAGGTCAGCAGAACAGAAGCTTGAATAGGCTCTTTCAAGCTGAAAAGACTTTTTGGCTGTCAGTGGATGGTACATTTCAGCATAGCTAAGTCCATAGAGACTCATCACCAGAGCATGCAATTTTCCCTTATGGAGGAATCACCTAGACCAATAAAGTCATAGATCTAAGAGTGCTGATTATAAAAATTAATAATTAAACCCTCAGGAATGAAATTCTTCTCATTTAATATTTTAAGATTAATATTTTCTATTTTATAATAAAACTTTTATCTTTTAAATGTTTATTTTGTAATTTTAGTGAAATCCTTAAATTTTATGTATGTAGTACATAAATAAATTTTACATAAAACATAAATTTTATAACTAAAATTATAAATGTATAAATTTGCTTTATTACCATTTGTCTTGGACCTGTCATTTAAACTTATCACTTGGGAATGGCTAGGTGGCATAGTGAGTCAGAACCTCAGACACTTGATACTAGTTATGTGACTTTGGGGAAGTCACTTAACACCACTTCCCCCTTAAATCAAAAAAAACAATCTTATCACTCTTTTATAGCTTCTTCCTTCCTAATTTTTACTTTCTTCTCTCCTTTTCATTTGCTTCAGTTTTCCTTCTATATAAAGTTTACAAGAATTCAAAGTCTTATTTAATGTAAGAGCATAGACTTATACATTTAGAACTAGAAACCATCTTGTCCAACACCCTCATTTCATCTATCTATATTTTCATTCATTCATTCATTCATTCACTCATTCATTCATCTACTTCAGATGGACTTTGCTATATGTTTTTAGTTGTATGAAATTTCAAGGATGTCTCCTCAGTCCTGCTATAAGGTGTAAAGATGCTAGGTGACATAAAGTGCTAGGCTTGAATTTTGGGAGATCTGAGTTCAAATTATTAATGTGATTTAAGCTCTTTTGTCTCTGTTTTTTCAACTGTATACCTGACATCTAGTTAGGTGCTTGATAAATGATTGTTTCCTTCCTGTCTTCAGCACTGTCTATATACATTTATGGTATGGACATATGTTCACTACATATGGTGTGCATATTCACGTGTGATCAGGAAAGAAATAGTAATTTATTGTTTATATATTATATATAATATATATGTACATGCACAAATATATGGTAGGTAGATGTATATATACATATCGGTATATATGTTCCATGTTACATGGGTATATATATATATATATATATATAACACATATATATATATATCTATACTTACATATTATATATATTTTTATTCCTGAGAATTAGAGTTTAAAAATCAACTCAATTATACTTCAAAAATATTTCATTCATTCATTCATTCAGCAAACATTTATTAAGTGTCTACTATGTGTAGAATTGGAGTATATGGGGGAGTTCAGGGAGGACTAGCACCTCTGATGTTAGGACTTGCCCAGCCTTTTTCAGGGCTGCTCATCCACCAACTTTTAGCTAGAGAGCTCCAAGAGAATATAGCATGCACAGGAGGCAACTGTTTTGAGAAGGTGGACAATACCAGGTTGAGAGTGTCCAACAGACCTCACACTTGGTGAGTTAAGAGGTGTCTATCCCAAGCATATGAAGACCTTTCCCAGTGGAATGGGCAGGTGTGAACAATTGATCAAATGGCCCAAGAAGTTTGCCAAAGCAGAGCTGTGGAATGCTTCAAGACTGGTCAGATCTGGAAGATGCCAAGGTCATCCATTGCATCTGAAGTCATCACCAGTCATCTTGACTTTTGTCTTATCATTGGACTTCAATGACTCTAGGAGAGCAATGTTGACAACTCTGTGGACCTGTACCTCATCTAAATCCAATTCACATATGAGTCAAAAGACATCACCCCTATGATTTTATACAAAGTATTTGTACCTGACTTGTGGTAGGTTTGTATTGGTCTAATCAGCCACAGCTGGGCACATCATATAGTGATGCCACCAGAGTGACGTTGTTTGAATCCTCTTCAAGAATGAAGGATAACTACACCTACTGTGAGCAGAGTATTGTGATGTGTGGCCTTTAGCTTCCTCCTCTTCTAAAACCTGTATGTCCTAACTGGAGCTAAAGAGAGGGTTCTTATTTTGATCTACTTCCATAAGAATAAAAGGTAACAAGATGCCAATAATTATAACATTAAGAGTTTATTTATATTTGCTTAAATGATCTTTAAAAGGCCCTTCTAATTCTAAAATCCTACAATTCTGTAATACCCCAAATACCTTTTTCTGCAACACCCTCAGTTTAAGACAAAAAAAAAAAAACAAAAAACTAAAAGCCAGAGAGGTTTTGACTAGCCCAAGATCACAGAGGTCATAAATGTCAGAGATGGGGCTTATCTGGATCTGACCAAAGTATATTGTTGTGTTTACAAGTCCATAAGTCAGATTTCAAGGAAAACGAATCTCCTCCTCTCCACCCCACCCCCCCATCTTCTACAAATACAAGCATACCTGGGTACCTGGGTTGAGAGAACACTCTCTTCTTTCAAACTCAGCTTGCTTGTTTTTAACCTAAGCTCTTGCCCCATTCTCACATATGCCTGAAGGTAGCTTCTGGGATTTGGGACAGAAGAAGTTCTCCAATCTCAGATCTCACTGATTCTGTGGTGAGGCTCAGTATATAAATCTAAATCAATTTGTCAACACTTCTCTCCCCATACTGCAATTATTTAAACAGATCCAGTAAAGTGAAGGGAGTTTACTCCCAGATGAAAAGGGTTGGGGCTGGAAAATTTGTGAGCAGATTCCTAGAGCCAGACCTGAAAGGGCATTTCTGGAATTTGAAACTTGTTTATTATTTTTTTTATTAGGAATTTGAAACTTGTAAAGACTTAGCTTTTAGTCTTTTTTTCCCCAAATATTCTCTCTCTCTCTCTCTCTCTCTCTCTCTCTCTCTCTCTCTCTCTCTCTCTCTCTCTCTCTCTCTCTTTTTAGGTTTTTGCAAGGCAAATGGGGTTAAGTAGCTTGCCCAAGGCCACACAGCTAGGCAATTACTAAGTGTCTGAGACTGGATCCGAACTCAGGCACTCCTGACTCCAAGGCTGGTGCCCCATCCACTGCACCACCTAGCCACCCCAGATATTTCTCTTTTTTAAGCAGTTAATATTACCACCAAGGACTCAGCACTCTTTTATATGGGGGGTGGGGGAGAGACAGAGAGAAAAGGAAAGAGGGGGAGGAAAAATAACAATCACTGGGACAATAACTAGAATAGGTTGAAGGAGTCGTTTACAAGTAAAATGATTCAGGGGTATAGAGAAGGTCCTCCCTTTGCCACCCAGAAGAGCCTCACACATTAGCTCCACAAAGTTTAATCTTTAATATAGGATAAAACCTTTTATTCCACAACTAGAAAAAAAAAGCTTAAAACACTTCTGAGAAAGATATGAAAGAGATTTAGATTTATGCAGAAATATAGATGACTGAGAGAGGTAGAGAAAATGTTATTGCTATTATTTAGTCATTTTCAGTCACTCTTGGTGACCCTATTTGGGGTTTTCTTGGCAAAGATACTGGAGTGATTTGCCATTTCATTCTCATTTTACAGATGAGGAAACTGGAGCAGCAGAGTTAAGTGACTTGTCCAAGGTCTTACAGCTAGTATCTGAGGCAAGATTTGAACCCAGGTCTTCCTGACTCCAGATCTGGCACTATCCCCTGTGTCACCTAGTTTCCAGTAGGGCTGCTAGTTGAGGAAATAAGAAGATTCTATCCACCTGAAATGATGTATGGGGAGATAAGGAAAAAGGCATAACTAAAAAGAAAAATGGCAAGAAAGGTGGTTTAGAAATGTGACATAGACAGTATGAGAAATTTGTGCCAGTTCAAACTTCACAGATTTTGCTCATAAAATGGGTGCAAGGAAGAGCAGGAATATACAACTGCAGAATTGTTGACAGGCATTAATGAAAACATATATGAATTTAGGAATCCAAGAGAATGTTTATCAGAATGGCTTCTATACTTTAATGAGAGAGACTCATCATCAATAAGTAGCAATTTATGTGCAAAGATTTCTCCAGAATATCCTTTTCAAGTCAATTTAAATCTTTTCTCTTTACTATAGAAATCAATTCCTTATTCTGGAAAAATTAAAAACTTTAAGAAAGAAAAAAAAACTTAAGAAAGAAATTTTAAAAAGAAAGAAAGAATGGAACACCCAGGCAGTAAGTGTTGCTATGGAAACAGAAAACTCAAGAAAAATGCTAACCAGAAATGCATCAGGTTGGTGGCATCTTTTTTTTTTTAGGTTTTTGCGTGGCAAATGGGATTAAGTGGCTTGCCCAAGGCCACACAGCTAGGTAATTATTAAGTGTCTGAGACCGGATTTGAACCCAGGTACTCCTGACTCCAGGACTGGCGCTTTATCCACTACGCCACCTAGCTGCCTCCTGGTGGCATCTTTGAACTTGGTTTGGAGATTTGGAGAAAAAAAAGATGCTGGAAGAGATGGATATTTCTTCCACACTGAGAAACAAAAGAAAGCATGGGGGTATTTTGGGGATGTTAGAGGAGCACATCCTAGCACAGAGCAACATTCCCCCATCCTGTGATCCCTTCCAGTAGTTGGGGCAGGAGAATGATCAGATTTGTGAGGTCCCAGAGGTCAAACTCAACTGATTTCTCTTCCTTCTCTTCCCAAGGATATAATTATTGCCCTTTACCAATCAAAAGAACTGTTCCCCCTCCACCTACCCACTGCTCATTGTACTTTGACTGCTGTCACTTTCCTCTCCGAGATAAAGTGAAAATTTGCTGGCCACTAATCCTTGTTTGATTCAGGCAGAGATTCAGTAAAAGATGTCAATCTCCTTAGAAAGACCAGAGACACATCCCAGCTTGAGAGTGGGCTGAGGGAAGAGAGCTGTGATGAAAGGGGAAAGAACTGATATTGATTCTATCTGAATTTTTCATAATACTAGAGATAGATCCTATGCTCCTACCCTTGGGCAAGTACAGATTCTCCATAAACCAAAGAGCCTATAAACAGGAATGAATTTTACTAGCTATAGTGATTTAAGATTTGTAAAATATCTAACAACCCTGGGAGAAAGATATTATTTTCTCCATTTACAGAGAAAGAAACGAGGCAAAAAGAGGTTCAATGTCTTGCCCAAGGTCAGTAAGTGTCTGAGGAAGGACTTGAACTCAAGTGTTTCTGATTTCTATGTACTGTACCATCTAGCTGCTCTATAATTTTATACAAATATACCTAGACCTACTAATATAATTTTATATATATAATTTATTTTATATATATTATATTATACTGCTTTATATTAAACATAAACTTATGTTAGCAGGTTTATCATTAATAATTACATTGGAATATAATATGAGCAGTTAGATGGTACAATAGACAGTGCCATCCTGAAGTCAGGGAAATGAGTCTTTCTGAGTTCAAATATGACCTGTTTTGTGTGACCCTGGGCAAGTCATTTAAGCCTGTTTGCCTCAATTTCCTCATTTGTAAAATGAGTTGCAAAAGGAAATGGCAAACCATTCCAGTATCTTTGCCAAGAAAACCCCAAAAGAGGTCACAGAGAATCAGACAATGACTAACATATTGTCTAGTCCATGGGAATGGGGTGAAATTTTATCAAATGTAATTTTAATTGGTATGGAAAATTCTAGGTAAGGAAACTGGACACTTCTTTTTGACTTAAAATCTTAGGAGATTTATGTAAGGCACTGAAGGCATTAAGTGATTTCTGCCATGGTCACATAGCCAAAAATGTGTTAGATGTGGGACTAGAACCCAGAATGTTACTAGTTTCAGAGCTAGGTCTCTAGCCACCAAGCTACGTGGTCTCAAATGCTTTGCTAAACCAGTTTCAATAACTGTATGCCAAAAAAAAAGAACAAAAATTTAAGGAATTTCCTGGTGAGATTTTTAGCAGAAGTTGAAGGTCTTAGAAAGGCCAAAAGTAAGGGACATTTAAATGGAAAGGGGGAAGCAAACCTTCAGATGCAAAAAAGACAGTGTCCATAGAAGAAATGGTCTGAGGTTTAATCAGCTCCAATACCCCTTTGGGACCTCACTCATCCCCTCTCTGCTCTCAATGATAGACTGGATCCTCTAGAGAAGTAGCTGACACTGCCATCATGGTCCTAGAGATAACTGTGGATTTTTCTTCTTCTCACAGGCTCTTCTGCTCAGAGGTGGTCACTTCAGGCAAGAGGTAGGAGAGACATAGTCTCTCCTGAGTGACAAAGCCTTCCAGGCTCAAAAGCTCTTTTGCTCAGTAAGGTCTTTCTTAGCCTGATCAATTCCAATTCAATCAGTTCTGCCTCCTTTGAGAATTTTAGGCAAGTGAACTAAGCAACTTGTACCCTGGAGGCAGGTTCATTGTTTCACTGATCTTGTCATATGCAATTGAACTATTTGAGTCAGTCCTTATCCCTATTTGTTAAACTAGGAAAAGAGAGATGGACTGCACAATAATAAAATTAGATTTCTTGTAAATTGGGTCCAAGGTTGGACTCAAAGAATATTGATAACTCAGTGTTACTGTGGAATGCTCCAGGGATCTCTACATGTTATTATTGTTCAGTCCTTTTTGACCCCATCTGGGGATTCTTGGCAGAGGTACTGACTAGAGTGATTTGACATTTCCATCTTCAGCTCATTTGACAGATGACGAGATGAAACTGAGGCAAACAGTATTAAGTGACTTGCCCAAGCTAATAAGTGTTTGAGGTCATATTTAAACTCAAGTCCTCTTTACTCCAAGGTTCTTCAATCTATCCACCCAATCACCTCTACTTCAATAGTTGATAGACCTTCTAGTCTTCATTTCAATATCCCTATCCTTTAGTCCTCCACAACTACCCTTCCACTTTTTCTAATCTTAAAATCCCTTCCCCCCACCCTCTTATGTCAGGATAGTCTGATACTACCTGTTCTTGCTAAAAGCAGCTTGGCTCTTAATAATCACTGCTTCATTTTCTAGATATTCATTAACCATCTTTTTTAATTATCTGTTCTAAAATTTTCCCCAGGAATCAAAGCCAAGCTCTACGATTTGTAATTTGAGGGCTCTGTTCTCTTTTCCTTTCTGAAAACTGGGTCAACATTTGTCTTCTCCAGTCCTCTATTTCTCCCCTTCAAGAAAGCTTGATGATGAGAAAAGTATTCACCACCCATGAGGGCTCAGGCCCCTCAATACTTCTCCTGACCTCCTACCCCTCTCCAGAGCCTGAGGATGGTCAAGAAGTGGGAGAGGCTCCACCACTAGAAGCACCTTCCCATCTTGGCCTTCCCTCTGTAGTCCTGCCTGTTTTACAGATCAGAGGATTTGAAGAAGGATGGTAGCAGCCCTGTTCTGCCAGGATGAGAACCACAAGACCTTCCTTAACTATAACTATATACCTGGCTACCCACTCCTGAAACCCTCTAGGCTCCACTGTCTCTCCTGCCTCTCATTCTGCAGTGTTCTGCATGATTTTCTTAAATTCTTATTATAAGGATGTTTTCATCTACCTCATCACTGTTCCTGTAATATTTCCAGTCCTTTTTATGGAGCATTACGTCCTCCAATTAGAGTGTGAGTTCCTTGAGAGTAATGTCTTAATTAGCATGATGCTTAGTTTGATTAGAACTGCCTTAATTAGCACAGGGACCAAGAACAAATGAAAGGCTATGTGTGTGCTGTTTTGCCTATGCAGATTATGTGTGTTCAGGTGGGTATGAGTAGATGTGGCCTACAGGAAGGTATGAATATTCTCCCTCTACCCTTATTTAGGGGAAAAATTGACTCCTGGCAAGAGAAAAGCAAGAGATTGTACCACTTTAATCTCCTTAAAGAGAGAGACCAGAGACTGGCCACTTCACTCTCCTTAAAGAGAGGCAGTACCAGAGTAGACATATCTATTCACAACCAGAATTATGGTGAGTCTAGGAAAAATCCTTTTTAATTTGAAGCAAGAACTCTCAGAAAAAGGGGCCCAGTTCCTACTCAAGAGGAAATAACCCAAAATTTCTGGTGTAATAAGCTGGGGATAGGGATATGCTCAACATGCCAGCTTTTCTATATGTTGGTTTCTGCCTGGAGTCCTTCTCTCCCTTTAGGGACTTGAAGAGAGTCTGGTAATGAATGTCATTTCTCTTGAACGTAAAAGTTAAAAGAATAGGATTTCCCTTCTTTCAGTCAGGAAGTTCATCTGGACCAAGTGATTTGAATTAATTATACAAACTGAACTTAAAAATTATCCCAAGCATACCTTTTTTGAGTCAGTTATTAAACATATACCAGCATACCTTTGGATAACAAAACCAAAGACCATGATAATAATGAAGACTAGATTTAAAAAATAGACAGATAGATGACAGATTATGCTTAAGGAAGTTCAGTGTGTTAACACTAAAGTTATACAGTTATACAGAAAAATAGAAGGGATAGATTATGATTAAGAAATTTCAGTGTTCAGGATCATGGAGGTGGAAGTTATAGATAATGGTGAGAGCTAAGATATAACAATTCAGGGTTGGCTGAGGTGGAGTGAAGATACGTAGGTCATGGGAGTTGTGTAGGTTGATGAACTTGGAGGTAAAAGTATTCAAAGTAATATCCAAGGTACATGTCTAAGGATGAATCTGGGAATAGAGAAAGAGAAAAAAACACACACACTTAAAAAAAAGAAGGAATAGTAGATACTGCAGTGATTAACCAGATTCCAGGTGTAGGAAAGCTAGAGAGATTTGGGAGTTTTCCTGAACATGGACGAAAAATATTCCTCCAACACCAGAGAACACTCAAGGAAAAAAGCATTTTTTTTCTGTGATCCTCAGAAAGCAGTTTCCACTATCTTCTAGTTCCACCCTTTCTGAGATGGCAACTAGTCTAGAAAACTGTGGTCATGTAGATTTATCCTATTAGAATCTTGGATCTAGCCCTAATTCACTAGGAAATTTTACCTTCTCCACTGGTCTGCTATATTTCCATGAACTTTAGCTATTATATACTAAACTATATACTTTACTCATGATCAAAGAGGTAAAAGCAGTTCTTTCTCCCTAGATAGATAGATATGTAGATAGATAGATATGTAGATAGAAACAATTATCATGAGGATTAACCATGTGCCTCAAGTCATCTTCACCCAATCAAGGGGGCAAACCCCAACCCAAGTGATTTCAGGCATAATCCAGCTGTCTAGACCCAGCTCTTCCCTATAAGTCCTTTACTTGTGCCAATTATGGTATTTAGCGAATGTCTCTAAAACCATCCTTCTCATAAACCCTCAAGAGGGTCCCAGTCATGGCAGTTAGGGGAATTGAAATAGAACACCTGGCACCTGGATGACCCAGACCATCATCATTGTAATCTGTTCAATTCTTTTCTGGCATGTCTTTGCCTGCAGAATGCAGAATAATGGAACTAGTCCTAAAAAAGACCACTGTTCTCTTACAGGTAGATATTTCCTTAATTAAGTTACTTAATTACTCTTTAGCAATTCCACTCTCAGATTTGGGAGCACAGAACAGCAACTTTGATGCATACTTCCTGATGACACAACCTGGACATATTCATCTGTTCATCCATCTAATCTTGCACTCAAAATATTTTTATTGAATGTCTCCTATGGACAAAGTATAAGAGTTGATACTAGAAGAGATATAAACACAATTAAGATATACTCCCTTAATTTAAGAGCGCTTATGCTTAAGGGTGGATATCTAGTAGGGATGATAAATTATGCACATATATAATACAAGTTAAAACATGAGTGAATATAAATAGAATTGCTATGAGAACCATTAAAGAAGAGACCACTTCCAACTTTTGGGGGGAAGGGTGGGAAGGGTAGGAGAAAGTCTCCTAGAGAAGATGAATAATGTAAACTGGACCTAGAAGAATAAGAAGAAAGTCAACAAGTACAGATGTAGAGGTGGGTATTTCCTCTTAGAAATGAGTGGAAGGAATTAACCCAGACTAAATGTTGACTCTTGCTTGTGGAAGGAATGAAGAGCAGTTGCTAGGCAGTTCCCAGAGGCAATGGGCAAGGGTACTAGCAACCAAGCTAAGTATTTTCTTTGGTATTTTGCCAGCATCTGTTAAATGAGTTGCAAGTCAGTGATTTACCCTGGAGGTTGTTTTTCATAAGAATTCAGTTGTTTTCCAGTCATGTCCAACTCTTCATGACCCCTTTTGGGGTATTCTTGGCAGTGGTACTGGAGTGGTTTGCCATTTCCTTCTCCAGTTCATTTTGTAGATGAAGAAACTAAGACAAACAGGGCTGAGTGACTTCCCCAGGGCTACAGAGCTAATAAGTGCATGAGTCTGGATTTGAACTCAGGTCTTTTTCATGCCAGGCCTGAACTCTATCCACTGTGCCACAAGATGTAATACAGTTTAACAATTCTGCTAATTATCCAGGTAGTGACTGCTTTATCCAGGTAGTGACTCCTTTCTGAGGCTGATTTATACCCATTCCTTCTACCACTAAGACACCCTGGACAGTAACTGACCTTTCATCCCTGGACAATAATTGATCTTCCCAGTCCAGGTGGTTGGTTCACCCTGTCCTCAATTTCCACTGCTCCAAGGAATGTTAATTGGGACAAATGCAAGTCTCAGGTCCTTTGTTGACAGTCAAGTCAAATAGCACTAGACTTGGAGTCAGAAGAGAAATGGAGTCCTAGCTCTGCTCTTCACTAGCTATGGGACTTGAGCAAATCATTTTACTTTTAAGAGCCTCATTTCCCTCATCTGTAAAATAAGAAGACTTTTACTGACTACCTCACAAAATGACTATTTTTTAAAAGTGCTTTGTAAGTCTTCAAGTGCTACAAAATGTGAATTGTTAATGTTATGTAAGGGATCCATGCTAAAATTATTTGCTATTATCATAATTTAAAATTACGTTTAAAGACAACAGAAAAAAAAAGACAAAGATTCTGAAGTTTAAAACCTTTAAATCAGAATTATACATCACTGACATCATCTCCACCCCACAACAGGTTATTGTTGAGAAAAAGAAATGCTACAAATCAGTCAAATTATCTTTTTAGGAAGATGTCCTATGGGGAAGGAACTGTTGGTCTTTAAAAGGATTCTTTGAAGATCTTTGAAGAAATTTGATATTTTGGGGCAGCTAGGTTTCACAGTGGATAAAGCACCAGCCCTGGAGTCAGGAGTAGCTGAGTTCAAATCCAGCCTCAGACACTTAATAATTACCTAGCTGTGTGGCCTTGGGCAAGCCACTTCCCCATTTGACTTGCAAAATCCTAAAAAAAAATTTATCTTTCTTGACCCTCTTTGGAGAAGAAACTAATTATGAAGAATGTCTTGTAAATTCAACCTGCTACATTTTGGCCATGACTCACATGTAGCATTCCTAGGATATCATTTTTCTGTGCTTTCTTTTGTTCATCAGGTTGTATCCTTATGGAGCTAATTTAGCAAAGGAATCAAATAGGCTGACAGTTAGAAGTAGTCATTTCTCCTGAATTAGTATGACTTCACACCTTGTCATAAAGAGCCCAGGTTATGGTTTTCTGAATCTGGAGGAAAAGGTCCAGGGTTGCTCCCTTTCATCTTGCTACCTTTCAATGGCACTGTTTGCCACATAAATAAATATTCTTTCTCATTAAGAGAGCAATTCTAGTTTTCCTACCATCATGTCATGGGTTGAGAAATTAATACACATATTCCATTGTGAAGAGGGAGTATGACCTTAGTTACAAAAATAACTTGATTTAGTGTGGAAATAATATGACAGACTAGTAGGGGAAAGAAGGAATTCCCTCCCATATTTATTCAGACTGCAGCTATTGGGAATAATTAAAATAATGAAAGAACAACAGAATAAATCAACAAAACCTTTAACTTTAACTTGGTCATTTCTCTCAGAGAAGGTAAGTCAACTGTATTTGGATTATAAACACATTCATTTCTAGAGGTTAATATTTTCATATTTGCCTTTTGTCTGATAGAGATTTAGCATTATACATTGTTGCCCTAACCCACAATAAATTTTTCAGGGACATTGAATCAAATCTAACTCTGAATGGGCCCAATTTTGGAGTTAGTGTCCACCAAACTGGTAGATACCTTAGATATTTGGAAGTTATGAGCTGCATGACCTTGGGGGAGTCACTTAATTCTGATTGTCTTGCCATCTCCAGTCATCCTAATTTATACCTGGCCACTTGACACAAATGACTCTGGATAAAAAAATGAGGCTGATGACTTAGCACAACACTTACCCTCTCAAATACAATTCTTGTGCTTATCAAGCATTGCTTCCCTGATGTCATGTTCTTCTTTGAGAATAAAGAACATCACCATCAACATGAAAAACAAAAATTGGGAGAAAAGGGAGGAAAGCAGGTTGAAGTCTAGAAATAGGGGAAAGAAGTATTAGGGAAAAGAGTTTGAATAATGAATGCTGATCTCTTAAGGAGCTCTTCCATAAACTAAAAATTGTGAGTACTTTATCTGTCAGGCTGCATATTCGCTGACTGGTTTGTAACTATAACAACTAGCAGATATTGTCACATGAAGGAAACACCATTCCTCCAATTTCCCAAATTTATAGCCTCTGAGTCATCATTCACTCTCCACCCCATTTATCAAATCAGATGCCAAATCTTGCCATTTTTACCTGATGACATCTCTAGAATCAAACCCTTTTCCTTTACTCCCAAAGTCTCTGTCTTGAGTCTCTCACCACTTACCCAATGCTAAGTCACTTTCTATAAATACATATGTGACCATGTCACTTTTCTACCTCAACCAACTTCAGTACTGCCACTAGAAACTTCTCTATTAAACTTTGAAAGTCTTTCAAAACCCTGACCCAAATAGTCTTTCCAGCCTCATTGCTTGCATACCACTACCTAACCTCCTACATTCTGAGACCAAGTCAAACTGGACTTTTCTCTCCTCCTCACATTTGACGTTCCACTTCCCATCTTCCTCTTTTGCACTACCAGTTATCCCCCATACCTGCAATACTCTCCCTCTTTATCTCATTTCCCCAAAAATCAATGATCATTACAGATCTTTTCATTATAGCAAAGGCAGTGTCCATCATTTAGGGAATAGTTGATGAGTTACAGTATATTAATGTAATGAATTATTTACATATAAATATAATTATTTTACCTAAAGAAATGATGAAAGGGACAGTTTCAGAAAAATCTGAGAAAACTTGAATAAAATAATGCAAAATGTGGAGATGTAGGGGCAGCTAAGTGGTGCAGTGGATAGAGCACCAGTCCTGGAGTCAGGAGGAACTGAGTTCAAATCCTAAAGCACTTAATAATTACCTGTGTGCAAGGTACAACATGGAAACAAAGTCAAGACTGCCGGAGTGCTATCTGTGGGGTGGGGGTGGGGGGAGGGAAGCAAGATTGGAGGAAAATTGTAAAACTCAAATAATATCTTTAATAAAAATTTAAAAAAAAATTACAAAAAAATAATTACCTGTGTGCCCTTGGATAACTCACTTAACTCCCATTGCCTTGCAAAAATAAACAAAAAAAAAAATGAAATGAAGAGAACCCAAAGAACAATTTATATAGCAACAACAATCTGGTTTAAGCACTCTGATCAAAGCAATGAACAACTATCACTTCAGAGGACTAATGGTGAAGTATTTTTCCCATGGAGGAATAATGGACCTAAGGCATAGAATGAGATATACATTTTTCTTTTATTTTATCAGCTTTAAAAATTGATGTTTGGGGGCATCTAGATGATGCAGTGGAGTCTAGCCCTGAAGTTAGGAGGACCTGAGTTCAAATTTGGCCTCAGACACTTACTTATCTAGCTGTGTGACCTTGGGCAAGTCACTTAACCCCAACGCCTTGCAAAAAACAAAAACAAAACAAAACAAAAATTGATGTTTGATTTTTACATCTCTTAAGTTTCCCCTGTAAGCCTCCCTCTTCTCCTTCCAGAGAGCTATCTCTTATTTTTTTTATTTTCCATTTATTAATGTCTCCCCACTAATTCTACCTTCACTGAAATTTTCTTAAATGAAAAACCAAAGTTATTAGTATACATATACATAGTTCAGTAAAACAAATTGCTACAGAGACATATTTTTAGATAAGGCAAATGCTTTGTTCTGCTGCACTATATACTTACTTGTTAAAATGATTGTATTTTTCTTTTTTCATTTTTGGGAGAGATTTGGCAGGGAGAGGGGAAAGTTAGTGATAGCACTACCAAAAGGCAGAAAAAATAAGAAAAAGGAATCATTGCTTTTTTAAATACAAAGAAGTCAGAAGAAAGTTAAGAAGGAAATGGACAATCAGAATAGCTTAGAAAATAATATGCTGAATTTATTATATTTTTATTTAAAAGAATAAACTATAAGATTCATTTCATATATGATATTTTTTCATTTTCTACTATGTATATGGAAATATTATTTTAAGTGTTTGTTAACTCCTAAATACAAAAAATTAAATTGTATGAATTCTTGCTAAGAAATTTACCAAATCTCTAATGGATCATTTTGTAGTTCTGAATGTATATGTTAAAACTAGTATTGTATATGTGTTCAATGTTATAAATATGTTCTTCCTACTGAGCTTTGATTTTAGGATTCCAGTAAAGGTTCAACAAACACAGACACAGTTTTCTTGCTAATAAATCTACATTCAATGTATCTTGGCTGACAAAAACCAAGTTAACCTTTTTCCATTGGTTCAATGTAACCTCAAGATTCCAAGCTCAAAGGATGGCTAGGTTGCACAGTGGATAGAGCACTGGCCCTTGGAGTTAGGAGTACCTGAATTCAAATCCAGCCTCAGACACTTAATAATTACCTAGCTGTGTGGCCTTGCGCAAGCCACTTTAACCCCATTTGTCTTGCAAAAACCTAAGGGAAAAAAAAAGATTCCAAGCTCAAAGCCTTCAATCTTTTAACTTTCTTTTATGTACATTAAGAATTATGAGACAGCTGATCAGAAGGCAGTTAGGTGGCTGACACTGGGCTGGGGTCAGGAAGACATGAATTCAAATGTGACTTTTCTAGTTCTATCATCCCAAGAAAGCCACTTAATTTCTGTTTGCCTTAATCCATTGGAGAAGGAGATAGAGAAACCACTTCGATATGTTTACCAAGAAATGTGGTTGGGAAGTCATGAAGAATTAGACAGAACTGAATAGCCAGTATTATAGATTGTCTCCAAATGACATTTGGATATCTTTGGGAAAAGATTCTATGAGATAGAGAAGTTGTGTAATGTATTTTTCATTGGAGTCCTCTAACAATTAATTAAATTATTAATAACAATTTGGAGGATGACTCCTTCTTTGACTCGGAAACCACTGTCTATTTTTATTTAGAAGTAATGATAATGAGTTTAAAGGCACATAAAATATAAGAGACTTAAACTACTTTCCCAAAAATGTCACAATGCAATTGCTCATGAAGGACATCAATCACTCTAGCATTATCATTCAGGTCTGTTTTATATATCTGTAAATGACAAAATAAACCATGAATGTAGAACAGGGTCAAGGATTGTGATAATCACTGAAGCTGTAAAAATGGTCTATTGTTTCCCCAGAAGCTTGTTCAGTAATGTCAGAACTGATAACAAAGTTACTCTTTCACTCCTACAACTTCTAGGCAACTTTTGTTAATTCTTAGTCAATACATTTTTTTATAAATGTTTATGTTTTATTCTCATATAAGTTGTAAATGTTCTGTGTAAAGTACATAAATGCATTTAAAAGTTCCTAATATACAGCATGTGCTTAATATCAAAAAAGCCTATCTGGTTGACATATAAGCATGCAACTGGTCTGTTTTCAGAAGGTTCATTAATGTTCTTGTCTCTTGATAATAGATAAGTAAAAGCCTTCTGTTAAGAAAAACAAATTCACCTTTGCATCTGCTTTTTTTGTTTTAGGTTTTTGCAAGGCAATGGGGTTAAGTGACTTGCCCAAGGCCACACAGCTAGGTAATTATTAAGTGTCTGAGGCTGGATTTGAACTCAGGTACTCCTGACTCCAGAGCTGGTGCTCTATCCACTGTGCCACCTAGCCACCCCACATCTGATTTTTAATTATTTCAAGCACCAGGATGAAGAATTTAAACCAATACTTGTGACACATTCATTCAACTTCAATGCTTTCCTGTCTTTTAAAAAAAAACAACTAGTTTTAATTAGCTATTTTGATAATGCTGTTCTGTTCTTCAGTATGTTAATAGCACCCACTCTTTCTCTTTGGCATTTTATCCCCACTTTGGGTATTTGTTTTGTTGGATTTCATGCAACCATACAGGTAATGCAACCATCTCCATAAGTTACCTCTATCTCTCCTCTGGTATCTTTGTTTCTCTATTCTATGTTTATTTCTCCTTTCTCTGAACATTTAATTAATGCTCAATTGTTTATTTTCTTTTTTACACTAATTTGATTCTTTCTGTTACCTTAAGGTTTTTAACTCTTGCCTCTAACTGTTGATTAAGGGAATCTAGAATTTCTAACATACTTTTGTTTTCTAGATTCTGTGCCCACGTTTCTCTTTGTGATCTTTAATTGGGTAATTATGAGATTGTTTTCTACTAGACATGCCTTTTACATATAGATATGAATTTCCAATGCCTGTCTGAAGGATTTCATTAGCTCTCTCCAGACAGTTCTGTCTTATTCCTGGATGGCTTCATCTTTCCTTCTATAGTCTTCACTCTGACAATGACAACTTCAGGTCCTGAACTATTTTTTATAATTTTTTGGCAAACATCATGGAAAAATATATTTGTTCATGATGCTGATAACAAATACCAATTTTTAGATTTTACATTGTCAAACTCAAAAAAGGATCTTTCAAAATTCTCATAGGCCTAACTTCTCAAAAATCATGTGAAATATTTCAAGGCTATCTGTGTAATTGTTTCAATATTGTGTAACATTTATGAACCTCAGTCTTTCTAACTTTTCCCTTTTCAAATTTTAATTGCTCCCAAATTTCAGCTTTTATTTCCTCTAATCAAGGATTATAGATCATTGCCTCATATTTGTCTGTACTACAATGTTGTATGAATTGGAGTTAACAAAAAGCAGTACAAAGCCCTTACTTAAAACTGGTAAGGATCTATTTCTAATTTTGTAAAATGCAATCATATCTTCAGTCAATCACATGCACTCATGGTTTTCCCACTGTAGTGATATCTTTACTGAAATATATTTAGCAGGTAGGATCATTGGTATTTCTATTCATGTAACACAGGAACATGGACCACCATTTGCATGCAGACTTCTAGAAAGCACTTGAGACCCTGTGCTGCCTGATCCATTTCTTTGACTTTTAAAAGTCACACCACACTGATCTAGATGCTATTTTAATCAGTGTTATTGCCAGACCCTAACTGGTTATTATTTCAGGTCTCCTACCAAGTCTGCTACAATATCAGCCTCAGAGCACTGCTTCCATCACCCAAGCTGCCCTTCCGCTCCTTTGCCACTCTCCCACACACTTTAATTTTGAAGATATTATTATTACTCTTGTTATCTAATTATATTTTTGATGAATCATAGCATCACAGATTTAGAGAGGAAAGGGTTGTTCAAAACCATCTAGCCCCAACAACTTTATATTACAGATGAATAAAATGAACATTGGAAAGTAAATAGTAAGTGGTAGATCTGGGATCTGAACTCAGTTCTTTTGATTCCTAAGCCAGAAAGCACTTTTTCCTCTTTCTAAAACAACCAAAGGATGTCACTTATGATATTCATGATAATGACCTTACTCATATCATCTTTTTAATGAAATTGAGATAGAAGGTTTGCTTTTATTTTATATTTACTCTTCTATGGGCTATTGTGCTTCACTAGAACATATACTCATCATCTATACACTTACCAAACATATCCTTGGGAAATATCAGACAACTTCAATAAGAGGTAGGGTGATAGAGGTGGCATATACCTTGTCTTATTCCTAGATGGTTTTATTATTTTCTGTTAGTTCTATATGTTTTGAAAGCTTTACATTCTACAAAGTCGGATTATGAAAGTTCTGTTTAATAACATCTATTTAAATATTATTTTTCAATTTATGTGTATCTATATCATGATCAAGTAATTATGGGCAACAGTTTGTTGATTGAATTATCAATGATATTTTGGACCTTATATTTGTGATATGTTGTTGGTCTGTGGTTGTTGTTATTGTTGTTGAGTTGTGTTTGACTCTTCATTTTGACTTTTTATTGGCAAAGATACTGGAGTGTTTTGCCATTTCCTTCTCCAATTCATTTTATAGTTGAAGAAACTGAGGCAAACAGAGTTAAGTGAATTGCCTAGGGTTACACAGCTACTAAGTGTCTGAGGCCAGATTTTTCATCTGTTAGTTTATAAAGGGAAGTGAGCATTGAATATAAGATTTTAGCCACATGATTACTATTATTACTCTGCTGAAGACAATGAGACAAAAGAAGCCGACCCTTTTCTTTAGAGGTCACATTCCCAAAAGTCTGAATCTGGTCCACAAGTATCCTTTGTTGAGAAAGGCTCCTTAGTGGAGATGGGGAGGATTTGATGGCCTCAGTAGCAAGCTGTTAACATTGCAAATGCAAAATAAGACCCATGAGGAAATGCTCAAGGAATCAGGAGTATTTAGGCTGAGAACAGAAAACTGCAGAGGAAAAAAAGCTGTTTTAAGACCCATGTACATTTATGGGGAAGGAGACTAACTATCATGCATCATTTCTTTTAAAAGAACAGAATAGGGGCGGCTAGGTGGCACAGTGGATAAAGCACTGGCCCTGGAGTCAGGAGTACTTGGGTTCAAATCCAGTCTCGACATTTAATAATTACCTAGCTGTGTGGCCTTGGGCAAGCCACTTAACCCCCATTGCCTTGCAAAAAAAAGAACAGAATAAGCTGTCTCCACACCATGTTACCTGCCTTCTTGTCAAATTCCTTGTCACCCTCTCCTTGGAATCCTGGACTCTGCCTCTGGAAACTGGGTTCTGATCAGTGAGCTTTCAAATCTTGTCCACAACCAGGCCTCCACACATCTTCACAGACATCTCCGAAGTTCACTGCTGAGCTTATCCTCTCCCCAACCCCTGCTTTCTAGTTCTCTTTTATCTTTTGACTTCCCCATTAGAATATTAGCTCCCTGAGAGCTTGACAAGATTGACTTGTTTGCTTGTATTTATTTGTATCACAGAACATAATGTCTGGTATATAATAAATACTTTATCAATAAAATGAAATAATAGGCTTGAATTATAGTCTGATAGATTTAGATTATCTAGGAAGAAAGATTTTCTGACCAGGGAATGGGAAAAACCTCTGGAAACAATCAAAGATCTACAAGTCTTTGCAAATAGAGCAGATTTTCATTAGTTTGGGAGTAATACAGGTGTGGCCAACAAGTTCCTCATTTCTATAGTTTAATGAGTTTATCATATAATGATCCATGCTCCCTCTGCTGGTTCATCCAGACTCCAGTCCTGTTCTTTTTTCCTAATTTTCCCTTTGCCTTTATTTTCATCCTTTAATGATTCAAGGTTTCATGATTTCATCTGTATGAATATTGTCCTGTCAATTCAGATCAAAACCCCTCCATGCTTCTATAAACAATATGGTGAATTACTATGGTCCAAAAAGTTTATTATCTGGCCAGGTTGGAAGGGACTTAATGTCCACCTAAATATAGTTATCCAGCCACTGTATGAAAGCCACTTTTAGATGAAAGAGTAGGGGGGAGGGGAGAAAAAAGAAGGAATACCTCTTGAATGAGCACATTTCACACTGGGAAATAGCTCTACTTATTGAGAGGTTTGTCTTCTCAAACCTAAATTTGCTTCTTTACAACTTCTAAGAATAATAGTTGTATATACCAAGGGCTTATTAAGCATCTTCTCTGTGGAAGGTCCTGCACTTGACTGTGCTGGTCTTTCCAAGGGGATATCACAGCACACCTGGCCCATCTCTAGCCTAGCTGAACCTATAGAAAGAGATGTGATTACATGAAGATTTGAGAAGGTTGGAGCAAGCACTAACAACTAAAGACATCAGGAAAGTCTGATCCTGTAAGAGATGAGCACATGAGCTGAGCCTTAAGGGAGGCAAAGGGTTCTAAGACATCAAGGTGATGGGAGTACATTCTGGGTTAAGAGACAATCTTTGCAAGGGGGAATAGGCAGGAGGAGGAGGACTAAAAATTTGTGGAACAACAGATGGGTCAGGTCAGTCTCCCTAGAACATGAATTTTGTGAAAGGGAGTAATATGTAATAGGTCTGGGAATCAGTCTAGAAATTAACTGCTGTTGAGTCTTTTCAATCCTACCTGACTCTTTATGACCCCATTTGGGATTTTTTTCCCCCAGCAAAGATATTGGAGTGGTTTACCATCTCCTTCTCCAGTTCATTTTACAGATGAAGAAACTAAGGCAAATGGGGTTAAGGGACTTACCCAGGGACACACGGCCAATAAGTGAATTTGAACTTAGATCCTCCTGTCTCAGGGCCAGCATTCTATCCACTGTGCCACCTAGCTGCCCTCCAGATTTTGATTATAAAGGGCTTCAAATACATTGCTCTTAGCTTTACTCTTAGAGATCAAAGTAAAATTGTTCTTCCACATGGCAACCCTTCAAATATTTGAAGATCACTATCATGTAAGTCTTTTCTTCTCTAGGCTAAACATCTTTATTTACTACAAGTGATCCACACAAAGCAGGAATGACCTTTCAACCACCCTAGTTGCCCTGTAGTTCTCTTCAGTTTATCCATGTCCTTTCCAAAACAGTAGACTCCAGATATTGCCTGAGTGACTCCCAAGTAAAACCTATAATTGAATCTATCAAATGTTTTCCATGGTAATTGTTTCACTTGACTCTCATAATGATCCTTTAAGCTAGTAACAGTCTCCATTTTACAGATGAGGAAACTGAGTCTGAGGTTTGTCTGAGATCACACAACTAGAACACAGCACAATCAGGACCTAGATCCAGGATTCTGAGACTGGACCTCATTCAAATCAGAACCCTAATTATTTTGCTTATATAAAAGTTTTATTTTGTACATGTTCAAACTCTAACATGGAGGAATCCATGTAGGACCAGCTTCTGGGAAAAGACATTCTTTGTTCACCTAACATGGGTAAAAAAGCTTTCAACTGACTGTAGGTGGAATAGTCTCTCTCTCTCTTCAATGTCCAAAGGGATTGTAGTCCTTATTTGCCTTACATCATGGGTTTCATGAACTGAGCTGAGACCCCTTTTTTTTATCTTATCATCCTGAGAAACAGGTTGGGGTTTGGGGGTTTTATTCTAGTCTTGCTTGTTGTTCTTTTTGACTTTGAGAGAATGACTCCACAAGACTCAGATGAGCCATGGCAACTCTGGAGGTAGGATTTCAGGTTGAATGTTCCTTCTAGGCAGAGAGAAAGCTCTGAGAAGCCAGGGAGTCTAAGGAATTGACTATTCTGGACTTGAGGGATTATATGTGTCAATGTATTGGGGGTGGGGGCTGTATATATGTTCTTATTATTTTGAAAGAAATATTCCCTTGAAAAGCTAACATGACTGCTAAGTGGTTAATTGGAACTGGGGTAAAGGAAGTCCCTTAAAGCTGAAAGAACACTATTAGTATGGGTTGGTGTCAATAGCAAAGAGACTGATGTCCTCAAACTCCCCTTAAGGTATCCAGAAACCTTGGAGGAGAGGTGAAATGTAACCTCTCTGACCTTCAGGAAGTCTGGGCCAGAGTGAACCCTCTTACAGAAAGATTAAAAAGACTGGAAGAATCCTTAAAAGAGTATAAATCAAAGAAGAAAGTATCATTTGTACTCCTTTCACTTCCAAAAACAGACATTAGACTTCCCATTTGCCCCAAATTAATTTCAACATCTCTCCCTCTTTTTATTATTTTTGTTGTTGTTACTTGTTTTCTAAGAGGGTCAATGATGCTGCAAGGAAAATGTCTTGACTTGTGTGAGAATTGGAGATGAGTGAGGTAGCCTCACTCTCTGCTCCAGTCATCCAAGTCCAGTGGCAAGACAAAGGTCAAGACAATTGGCCTTGGCCCAGCATGCACCAGGTCCTCTTACTCATTTTATATCCTCAATAGGGAATGTGCTCACAAAGGTAGTTCTAAATCAAGATTTGGAAAGTAATAGATGCACCACAGCAAAAACTGAGTCTATTAAAAATTAGTCTTTTTCTGTTAAGCCCTGCAGTGGTGAAGATGGATCAATGGTCCAATGATTAAAAAAAAATCCAGGTTAGAACTGAGATGGTCCTCAGATCAGTTTGATTCTTTTGAAATACACATGACACCTGTACTTCTGCCTAGTTTTGACCATAACTTCTGAGATTGAAGTTTAAAAACAAAGTGGCTCTGGGCCCCTTTTCTGATAATGAGAATATCTATTCTTGGGAGCTTTTCTATTTAGTTGACTTTGTTGGACTCATATTTTGAGTATCTGGCTCAGTTAATAGGTTATGATTATCCCAGGAGATAATCAATCAGTTATTTGCCTAAGAGCCTATGGGATAATTACTACTTTTTGCTCTTTTCAGTGGTACCATGACCCTAAATCTGGAATCAGGAAGACCTAAGTTCAAATCTGACCCAAGACACACTAATCAGCTGGATGAACCTGGGCAAGTCACTTGAACTATTTGCCTCAGATTCTTCAACTATAAAATGGGGATAATAATAATAATACTAATTATCAAAGTTGTCTTGAGGATAAATGAGATAATATTTGTAAAGTGCTTTTAACATGAAGGCATTATTATAAATACTAATTCCCTTACCTTGTTTCCCCTTTATTAGAGTTGGAGGCAAAAAAAAAAAAACAGAAGGAAATAGCAGTGGTCACCTCCATGGACTGCTTAAGTATTGGGCTAGCATCATGAGAATTAGTTGAATAAGTTGTGGATTGGTCATCTAATACGGAGGTCATCAAAGACTGTCTCAGGCTCCATTCTCCTAATCACATCTCCCCAATTTTCTGAGGACAGGAAAAAAAAAACCTAATCATTTTGAAGATTTCCAAAACATGGACTCCTATTTTCCCATAATTCTGATATTTTCTCTTGATAGAGTCTAGAGAACTTAAAAATATATTTGTGGATGTGTATTCAAATTGCCTGGACAATCAAAGTTTTCTTGTTCCCCCTTCTTTTGGGATAATTGTTATGCTCTATCCTGATTTAATCTTAATTTTTTCTGCTTCCTGCTCAGAGCTCAGATTTCAAAGAAATACAATAGCTAGAAAGAAGGAAACAAGAAAGAAAGGATAATGGCAAATTTGGAGGTAACCAGTTTCAATGATGTTTACCTCCTCCTGATCTTTACAAGAACTATATGACATCAAGAAGGAAAAGAAAAGAATTATTAATATTAAATTCCTTATGAATCAACATCAAAGGAAAATGTTTGAGTCCCAATGGGAAGATTAGGCTTTGAAGACATAGCTTTCATTCTCAGAGTATAGAAAATGATTGGCTGGAAAGAGACCACTGCTAGCATTTTGTACAGTGGAATGCTAATGAGGCTCTAAATCTATGGTGTGTCTGTCAATATTTCTTGATTTACTGAAGCCACTGTCACAAAATCAGCAGTATGTTTATTTCTCACCTTCAGAACATGTACACTTTATTTCAAAGGCCCTCTCCTAAATCAGTAGAATACTGGCAAAAGTTTGCATGGATGCTATTACCCTTAGAGGTCTTCATCAAATGCTGTAGCTAAATTTATAAAAGAGGACTATGGGAGAAAAAACTAAGACTGAAAAAACTTCAAATGGAAGCTAAAGTCCTTCCAGTTTCTTGCAAAGGGGACAGGGCTCCTTCAAGGAGTATGAGTCATTGTATTTTTTAAATGTATAACTTTTTTTAGGGAAAAGGGAAGGGGCAAGTTGTAAAAATCTGCTCCAAAAACCAGATTTCAGATACGCAAATGAAGGACACAGTTGGAAGCTGATGAATCTTATAACAGGGGTGTGGGTATGAATGTCTCTGGTTGTTAATGGGGGATTCCAAGACCCAGGGGTCAGGAATGAGAGAAATGAAAGGAGTACCTTATTTAGGAAGCCTCTGTAGTATTTGGGGCTTGATGTAATACAGATATTTACAATTTTCAAGTAGGAGTAGAAGAGGGTCTTAACATTTATCCAAATTGTGTACCATTTATCTACCCAGCCAGGCGGCACAGTGGATAGAGCATAGGGCCTAAAATCAGGAAGACCTGGGTTCAAATATTTCCTCAGAGAAGCTGGGCAAGTCACTTAATATTTCCTTAACTGTAAAATGGAATGATAATAGTCACATAAACCTCACAGGGTTGTTGTTTAATAATAATATTTGTAAATGTACTTACTAGAGTTCCTGGCCCATGGATAATTGCTTATTCTTCCTCTTGCCCCTTACCCAAAATATAATGTTGGGAAGTAATGGTGGGAATATAGGCTGTAACATATTACTATTTAATTATGTAGAAAAAGTGGCATAAATAGATAATGTCCTACAAATACCTAAGTAAACCAGGAGGTTGGTTGGCCATGTAGTAAGAAAGAAGGATAGCAGATGTGCAACTCAACTACTACATTGATATCCATATAATGTTAGAAAATCTAAATACTGGCATCCAGCACATTGAATATACCCATAATTATAGAAGTGTATGGACAAGAGTCCCACAGGATAAGAAGTCGTGAATAGATTGCCATCTGTAGGAAGGAAGGAAATATCCATACCAATAAAATCATGAACCTCCTTAAGAGGGTAATGATGTGGGGTAGACAAGTGTTATAAACCAGAAGTGGTTAACAATTCAGACATGGAGACCACATCTGTCAATCAGCCAATTAATCTGTAAGCATTTATTAAGGGTTTAAATGTTTCAGGCACTAGAGATACTAGA
The DNA here is from genome assembly GCF_037893015.1 of Macrotis lagotis. Lineage (NCBI taxonomy): Eukaryota > Metazoa > Chordata > Mammalia > Peramelemorphia > Peramelidae > Macrotis > Macrotis lagotis. Next base: position 121,961,409 of record NC_133658.1, read on the forward strand.
GAGATTTTCAGTAGAAAATGAGATTACATTGTGCTTGGGAGGTAATGTTGGCAGAGAATTAAGTATAGAAAAATAAAAAGTATACATGGATTGAGAGGTACTAAAAACTGGGGGAAATCAAGAAAGGCTTATTGAAGGAAACAGAACTTGATTTGAACCTTGAAAGGAACTGGTTGTTTCAAAGGTGAGAAGGAAAAGAAGTGGAGTAGGAGATAGAGTAAGTGTGGTGTCCAACTGAAGTATGAGTAAAGTATTATAATAGAAAGATCCACTAGAGTCACACTATGAAGAGTACATCCTAAAGACAATGGAGAGTCACTGAAGTTTCTTAAACTATGACATGGATGGGCCTTTAGAATATGAATCTGGTAACCATGTAGTCATATGAAAGGGAATTAATCAGGAGGCTATTATAATAGTCCAAGTAAAAAGGTGATGCAGTCCTGGACTGGAGTGATTATGAGAGTAGAGAAAAAAGATGTTCCAAATGTAGAAGAAATAGAATCTACAAAACTTAGAAACTGAACATGCAGAATAAATGAGTAGAGGGTTGAGGATGAGTATAGATTGTGAACTTGGCTGACTGCAAGAACAGCAGTGGCCTTGAAAGAAGTAAGGAAGTTAAAAGGAAGGATGTGTTTAGGAAGAAAGATAATGAGTTCTCTGTTGAACATGCTGAGTTAAGTGGATAACAGGAAATTGATATTCTCAATAATGAAGGATATAATAGCAGAGCAAGCAGCTGCTCTTGATGAAATCAAGTCACCTCGACCAGATTAATTACATTCAAGTAATTTAAAAAAATGGCAGGTGGCATTAAGAGGTCAATAATGTTTGAAAAACTATGGAGACTCTTTCAGGGGGAAAGATGGACATTTAACAAAATAAGAGATTCCAACTTTTCCTGATGAAAAGACCAGAGCTAAATAGAAAATTTGGACTTCAAACAGGAGGCTAAAGAGACATATGAAAAGGTGAAAAATGGAAAAGAAAAGGAAAAAACTGCTCTCCAATGAGATAAAACTGGCTACATCCTCACCTGGGAGAAAAATTTTCATAACTCTTGAGAACTGCAACTCTATTAGAGAGAATATACTTAGCCAGAAGTAATGAACACTTATGACTTGTCTATGACTCTAATAGAATGATTTTAAAAACAATATTTCCTTTAAAAGGGAGGATGGCAAAGAGATGGGAGGATGGAGGAGACTGAATGGGGTAAATCACATTACATGAATAGGTACAAAGAACTTATTGCAATAGAGGGGAAGAAGGGAGGAGGTGAGAACCGCCTGAATCTCACTCTCATCAGATTTGGCTCAAAGAAGGATTAACATATGCATACTCAGTTAAGTTAAGAAACTTACCTTACCTTTCAAGTAATAAAAGGAGAAAGAGGGAGGTTGGGAGAAAAAGGGGAACTAACAGAAGGAAGGGAAGGAAGAAGGGGCAAAGGGAAAGGGGAAAGAAAGAGGAGGGGGTTGGATATAAAGGGACAAACATAGTGAAGGTAGTATTCAGAAGCAAAATACCAGGGATATTTTGGATAAAATGAAAAAAGGGGAAAATACAAACTGGAAATTAGCATGGAGGGCAATAAAGAGTTAATAATTATAACTATGAATATGAGTGGGATGAACTCTCCTATAAAATGTAAGTAAATAGCAAAGTGGATTAAAAAACAGAAAAACTATGGAGAATGGGAGATATATCAAAAAAGCTGAAAAGAGATACTAAAGAAGAAAATAATGACAAATGTCCTGGTTTTCAAAAAAAGAAGAGAAAAGTGTTTACAAGCTAAAAACCAGTGAATTCACATGAGAATTTTTTTTTAAACGATCATTAGAGAGATACTGCAAATGACACCATATTGGGAGGGATAGCTAGCACACTGAACGACAAAGGCAGGATCTAAAAATATCTTTTGCAGGATAGACTGCATTATGTTGAATCTAGTAAGATAAAATTCCGTAAGGATAAATGTAGAGTTTTAATTGAAATAAAAAGAAATAAATGAATAAACAGCTTGACTAAAAAAGACCTAGGTATTTTAGTGGACTATGTATTCTGCCTTACATAAGACATAGATCCCTGGAATAGGGATATGATAATTCCTTCTGTTTTCTACCACCTCTAAAACAGTGGCATCAGTTTTGCGTACCATAGTTTAAGAAGTCCTTTGATAAACTAGAAAATTTCCTTGAAGAGGACAACCATGTCACATGAATATCTATTGAAAGAACTGGGAACAGGGGCAGTTAAATTATGTACCAGTTCTGGAGTTAAGAGGACTTCAGGTCAAATCCAATCTCAAGAGACTTACTAGTTGTGTGATCCTGGGAAAGTTACTTAACCCCAGTTACCTCTTTTTAAAAAAATGAGAAGAGAGGATTTAAAAAAAAAGGAAAGAAGAGGAAAGGAAAGGAAGGGAAAGGGAAAGGGAAAGAAGAAAAGGGGGAGGGGAGGGAGGGGAAAAGGGGGGAGGGGAGGGAGGGGGAGGAGAACATGAATTGAGAATGTTTAACCTGGAAAGTAGAAGATTCATTAGGAACATGATATCTGTCTCTACATATTTGAAGTTCTGTCATGTGAAAGAGGGAATAGACTTGAAACTATCTGACCCATGGAACAGTCAGGAAAAAATGGGTAGAAAATATAAAGAAGTAAATTTAAGTTTGAGGGCATTTCCTTGCAATTAGAGTTGTCCAAAGTGAATTAGGAGGGAGGAGTTCCCCCTAAATGCAGGCCTTCAAGCAGAGACTGGATATCACTTTTTGGGTAGATTATGTTGAGAATTCCTTTTGAGATATGAGTTGGATTAGATGGCAACTTAAATTTCTTTCAACTCTAAAATTCTGTGATTCTGAGGAGCCTCTAGGGCATAAACGTTATCTAGCAGGCAATTGGAGATTTGGAGCTGGAACTCTGAAGAGAGATGACAACTTCATAGAGATGATCTTTGAATCTATGAGCTGATTAATTCATCAAGCAAAAAAAGTAAAGGGAGGAAAATCTAAGGCAGAGCCCTGGGGTATACCCACGGTTTGTCCAACTAGGACATGGATAATGACCCTTCAAAGAAGATCAAGAAGAAAAAGTCCAACAAGTAGAAAGACAGTCTTTAAAGATCAATGTTGGGGGCAATCTGAGCAGGATTAACATATGCATACTCAGTTAAGTTAAGAAACTTATCCTACCTTTCAAGTATTAAAAGGGGAAAGAGGGAGAGGGAGGGAAAAAAAGGAACTAACAGAAGGAAGGGAAGGAAGAAGGGGCAAAGGGAAAGGGGAAAGAAAGAGAAGGGGGTTGGATATAAGGGGACAAACACACTGAAGGTAGTATTCAGAAGCAAAATACTGGGGAATATGGATAAAATGAAAAAAGGGGAAAAATACAAACAGTGGATAGAGCATTGAGAATTCCTTTTGAGATATGAGTTGGATTAGGTGGCAACTTACATTTCTTTCAACTCTGAAATTCTGTAATTCTGAGGAGCCTCTAGGACATAGAAGTTATCTAAAAGGCAACTGGATAGAGCACGGGTGCTGGAGTCAAGAGGGCCTGAGTTCAAATCCACCTCAGACACTTAATAATTAACTATCTATGTGACCCCGGGCAAGTTACTTAACCCTGTTGCCTTAAATAAAATAAAAACTAAAAAAAAAGATCAATGTCATGAAAACCCAAGGAAGAGAGACAGTATTCAGAAGGAGGAAGTAGTCCACAGTATGAAACACTACAGAGAGATCTGGAAAGATAAAAGCCAAGATCAAGGTCAGTGGATTTAGCAATAAAGAAATTAAGGATGACTTTGGAGAGAACAATTACTGTCAACTGCTGCGCCTAAAAATCTGATTGCCAGGAGCTGAGGAGTATGTGGGTGGTGTGAAAGTGCACTAATGTACCATTGATAGAGCTGTGAATCGGTCTGGCCCTTCTGGTTGTTGCTCAGTTTCAGTTGTATCTGACTCTTCATGTCCCATTTTGAGGTTTTCTTGGCAAAGATACTGGTATGTTTTGCCACTTCCTTCTCCAGCTCATTGTAGATGAGGAAACTGAAGCAAACTGACTTTCTCAATGATATACAGTTAGTAAGTGTCTGAGGCCAGATTTGAACTCAGGAAGATCCTGAATTCTGTCCATTGCACCATAGGTGCCCTATCCATTCCAGAATCAAACTCAAAAAGTCACTAAACTGAGTTTATCTTTTGATCTAATAAAATACCTCTATTAGTCATAGACCTCAATGAAGTCAAAAACAGAGGGGGGGAAGGGACTCATATTTACAGGCTTTCTTTTATAAACAAAGCACTAGAAACAATCACCTGGAGAATGGACAAAGTTTGGTATATGAATAAAATGAAATATTATTGTACTGTAAAAACTGACAAATATGATGAATTCAGAGAAAACTGGAACATTAGTATGAACTAAAGTGACCAGAACCAGGAAAACAATTTATAAATTGATCAAAATAAAGGGAAAAAAAATTAAGACTTCAGAAGAATGAAGCATTTTTCCTACCTCTTGGCAGAAAGTTACTACACTCAAGGAGCAGAATCAAGCATACCAATTCTGACAGAGACAATATGTTGATTTATTTTGCTTGGGCATATTTATTTTGTTACAAGAAAGGACTTTCTCTTTGGAAAATGAATGGAGTTGGGGTAATAAAAATGATGCAAAAAAAGAGTATGAAAATATCAACATTTTAAAAATATATAGAAAAGAGCAGAAAGAAATTCAAAGCTCATAGACAAGCAGGACAGTTTTGTTACTGCAGGGTGAAATTTAATATACAACTTCAAAATCTGTATATTACAAAAGTTCACAGTTTCACATAGTATTTTATTTTCTATCCTTTGTATGTTGAATTCTCCCTCATATTATGACGTCAATTATCATCCCTATGCCTATATCTCCACACCAACCTCTCCCATAACCTCCATTTGTGTGAATCCTAATACCTCAGTGTTTACAAAACTGCAATCATCTTCCCTAAAACAAGTTCTTTTAAGTGAAACATTAGTGTCATACTTTTTTTCTTACTTCCTAATCAGTTCCCAAATCCTAAAAAATATCTCTCATGTACATCTTCTCCTTTCCACTCTCACTGCTACCACTCTGGTCCAGACCCTCATTACCTAACCCCGGACTCTTATAATAGCCTCTGAACAGTTCTAATTTCTCAGTCTTTTCCATCCTATAAGCCATTCTTAACATGCCTTACTATATCACTAGATGGTTTAAAATAGTCAGTGGTGGGGCAGCTAGATGATGCAGTAGATACAGCACCTGCCCTGGAGTCAGGAGTACCTGAGTTCAAATCCAACCTCAGACACTTAATATTTACCTAGCTGTGTGGCCTTGGGCAAGCCACTTTAACCCCATTTGCCTTGCAAAATCCTATAAAAAAAGAATAAAATAGAGATTCCTTAGTCTGTTTTTCCATAGGTTGGCTCTAATCTGCCGTTCCTCTTTTAATTTATGGTGTGAAGAGGTCCTCCAAAAGGAGGGGGTCCTCACTGAGTTTTGACCTGTGAGAATAAATATGTGTTAACCTTCCCAGAGTTTGTCCTAATCAGGGACAAAAGTTACCAGAGGTTTGAGGCTTAAGGAAGAGCAAAACAGAATTGGTTAACCCACACATTTATTGATATTTTTCTTTAAGTTGAGAATTATACAGGCTTGCATAGAGGCTAGAAAGTCAACACCCCCCCCCCAAACAGAGCCCAACAGTGGGGGTTTATACAGTTTTAACTATCAGAAGGTGGGATTTGAAACATCACCTCCAACTTGTCCAATCAAAGAAGGATATAGCCCCCAATCCAGGATGGGATAGGGGCAACTGAAGAAGAGGTGGGGGGGCAATCCAGGAAGAAGTAGGGGCGCCAAACATCAGACATTCCAGTAAAAGGAATGTTGTATCCTAAAAGACCTTCCATAGTATGGAACCAGGTGTAGGACTATTTTGATGGGATTAAGAAGGCAAACCTTTGCTCTGTATACAACTGAGACTTTCTCAATTTTACAATTGCTAAATTGATCTGATTACCAGTAGGCTTTCTTTAGTGTCTGTGTGTTGACCTCATTTACCAACTCTACTCTTTAAGATGCAGAAAAATGATTCAAATATGCACTTCCCTTTTGCACTTAGACTGCAATCAAATTGAATTATTAGCTATGAACTATTAGACTTCTTACTGCTATCTCATGCTTTTGAATACTCACCCAAACCCCTGGATGTGGAATGGACTCCTCATCATCATCATCTCTATGATAATTTTGTTATTTCCAAAGCTTACCTCTGGTTCCATCTCCTCCATGATGCCTTCTCTAATCTTAGCTAGAATTGATCCCTCATTCTTAAAATTTCTCAGACCAAACTGACTTCTCTTTTACTCTTACAAATGTTTTAAATTATTATTATTTCCTCCACTAAAATAATTTTCCAATGCCTCAATGTGGCATAGAAGTGACCTTGCATTCTCTAAGGTAACCTCAGTGGAATGCAAGTCTTGGCAGTTTTCCTCAAGTTGTAAAGACTTTGAGTACTTCAATACCAAACAGACCTTATGCTATCCAAGTCCAGCCTACCTAAGTTTTGAAAGGCTCATCATCAAAACATTGTTCATTGAGTAATGGATTTTTCTGGCCACAACAACCCACAAAATAGTGTACAATGCACTGCATTGGTAATAGAGCTTCAGATCTATGAATTCATGATTGTTTTGAATATTAAAGTATTATATTTATTTGTGCACATTTTCTTTCATTTATAAAACATCCTGAGAACAGACAGAATCTTTAGCAATGGCTTTTTAAATTTAATTGCTTGGTCAACTGCTGTTTGGACACTTCTAATTGGATGACCTGCAGGTACAAACAAAACTCATTCTCTTTTCCCCAATCCACTCTTCTCCAAACTTCTATATTTTCATCACAGAAAGAAAACAGTTCATAACCTCAGAGACTTCTTAACACTCCTTCATACCCCATTCAATCATTTTACCAGTTTTGTCCATTTTAACTCTACATCTTTCCCATTTATTCACTTGACACTAGCAAAGTCACCCTGGTCTCTTTTTTACCAGGACTATTATAATAACTTCCTAATTGATTCTTTCTAATTGATTTCTCTAACCCTTTCTAATTCAACTTTTTTAAGTTTTGGGGGTTTGGTTTTTAGGTTTTTGCAAGGCAATGGGGTTAAGTGGCTTGCCCAAAGCCACACAGCTAGGTAATTATTAAGGTCTGAGACCGGATTTGAACCCAGGTACTCCTGACTCCAGGGCTGGTACTTTATCCACTACACCACCTAGCCACCCCTCTTTTTTAAGCTTTTAAAAATTTTTTTTATTTATTTAAGGCAATGGGTTAAGTGACTTGTCCAAGGTCATGCAGTTAGGTGTCTGAGGTCACATTTGAACTCAGGTCCTCCTGATTCCAGGGCCGGTGCTCTATCTACTATGCCACCTAACTGCCCCTCTAATTCAACTTTCACAGTTGCCAACATTCTTAAATACTAAGGCACAATTTAAAGACTAGTATGAAAAAGTTGTATTTTACTGTTCTACTTGGTCTCTGAGAGCAGAAGTAGAACAAGTAGGGAAACAGAAGGGGCTATTTCACTCTCATATAAGGAAAAACGTCCTAATAATTAGATCTTTCTAAAAGTACCATGGACTGGTGAATGAGAATCCATACCCTGTTACCAGAAGACTTCAAGCAGAAGCTGAAGGGATATTATAAAGGAGATCCCTGTTTGAGGAGATAGACTAGATGGATTCAACAATTAAACTCAACAAGTCTTTATTAAGTTCCTGTTTTTTGTAAGATGACATAAGAGGTGATGGAAATAAACAAAAATAAAAAAGAAACAGACTTCTGAGGTTGGTTCCCCACTCTAAAATTCTGCCATTTTTCAAGCATCTAAATCACTCTGGCTCTTATTGACTGGCCAACAACAGATCTCAAGCCAAATCTACCTTAGTCATTGTTTGAGTCCTGATTGGTTCAATTTGATGTTTATCTTTCATTCCCAAAGAAGACCATGACATCAGGGAATTGAGGCCATGACATGCAAGTTAGTTAGATTTGAGAGAGGGGATGTATGCGTCACTTTAATGACTGAAAGGCCATTGTCTTAGCAAACTGAGACCTGTTAAACACCTTAGCTTTAAAAGATCAGTCTCCCACTCATCCAGGGCTATCTCCAGTCATCCTGATTCATATGGACCCAGATGGTTCCATAGGAAAAAGTGAGGCTGGTGACTTTGCACAGCCCTTCTTCCTCCCCTAAATCCAATTCACTTGCATGTCATGGTATCAACTCTCGGATGTCATGATATTCTTCGAGAATGAAGGACAAACAACATTATGCATTGCAGGACTGTATTGAATGCTCAGGTAAGGCATGATCCTTTCCCTAATGAAGCTTAGAGTCGGATAAGAAAATATGACATACATAAATCACTATACTAGAAAGACTAAACAGAAGAGTTGGGGGGCACTAGGAACGAAATTTCCTTGGAAGAAGAAAGCAAAAATACAGGACTTTTGTTTAGTTATGCAAGACTTGCTAAGGAGTAAGAAAAAGAAAGGCAAGAAAAATGGAGAGAGGAAGGAGAATGGGTCCTGTCAAGAATAAGCATGCAACTGAGACACTTTAGGAAACATCTGGAATGACAAAGAAGTACAAAACTAGGACTATCAGGTTTGCATAGTTGTTGGGCTTGTCTAAAGATCACTGGAGCTGAAGAAGGAAATGGCAAATAGCTCCAGTGTTTTTGGTAAGAACTGAAAAAAAAATTAAACAATAAAAATCACTGGAGTTATCACAGTCATAAGCCGTTTCTTCTCTAAAATTATTGTTTCTTTGAACTTTAAGGACAGGCCCTTGGTATAATGGAAAGAGCACCAGATTTGACATCAAAGATCTGGCTTCAAATTCTAGTACTGTTACTGACCACTTGAGTAATCTCCAACCCTTCACTTCATATTTCTGGGCCTGTTTCCTCATCTGTAAAATGCATAGGGTTGGAGTATATGGCTAGGGTTCTTCTCAGCTCTAAATCTGCAAGTTTTTGAATTGAAAAACAGCCTCCAGTGCCTAGAAACTGGGAAAATACTGAATAAAGCCACAGACACATTTCCCTGACAACAAAATGACTTATGATTCAGGAAAAACAAACATGCCTAGATAATGGATTGAAGATAGATTGATTAATAATAGAAAAGTCTTTATAGGGCTATGCAGATTGTAGTACTTGTTGGAACATCTATCTGAATGTGCCCAGACGGATATCTTTGGGAGATTAATTCATGCCTGGGAATAACAATTAGTATGAACCTTTCAATACTTAAAGAAATGAAATTTCTCATTCACCATAAACTGCTGAGATTATGATTATTTCCTAAGGAGGCAAGCCATACATATACACACATACTGTGAGCATATATACCCCAAACAAAATAAATTTCACTATCCACTAAAAAAGTCATTCTTTCACTGTTTACTTCTTGATAAGCCTATCAATAATGATTCAAGTGAAATAAAATTCTACATGATTTCCAAAGACATCAGACACTAGTTTTTGTCAGAGGATATCTTAACATTATTGGTATGTATTACCAAACACTATGCAGTATCGACTGGTTGTGAATTGGTTGCCATTTTCTTGACTGCTTTCATCCTGAGAAGAGGCTGAGAAAAATATTTCCTGAGCAAAGAGAACTTAGAATTCTGGAGCAGTTTTGAAGCTGAAAAAGGATAGTTTTTTTTGAGAGGGAACAAAGAAAGGAATCTTAAGGGTCAGAAGAATAAATTGAATATAGTAGGTATTTAAATATTGCATGAATTTAATTTATTGATGAAAGGATATGTAAATCTACCACCATTTCTTTCAAGGATAAAAAGACTCTGCCTCTTTCAGGTCAGGAATTAAGTACTATAGGGGCAAGAATCAGGACAGAAATTTAGCTTAGGAGAATATGTCACAGAGCTAGGCCAACCTGACACCTTAAGCATCAAAACTTAAAAATATATGTCAGTAGTTTGAACTAAATCTGAGCTTAACAATGAGTAGAAACATTAGAAACAGCTGGTGGTATAGTGAATAGAATGTGGACTCTGAAGTCAGAAGATCTGAGCTCAAATCCACCTTCAGGTATACTAATGCTTAACCTCAATTTCTTCAACTGTAAAATGGGTAGGCTTGTTGTGAGAAACAAATGAGATCTTTTCCTAGGAAAAAGCTACAGTTCCAGGCAGATATTGTGTGCTCTATAAATTCTTATTTCCTTGCCTTCTCCAACTTGTCCTGCCCTCTGCTGTTATTTTACTGGAATTGGGGACATTTAATAGGCATTCTCTCAACTTCCCTCTTCTGTACTTCAAACTCTGTCTTCACCTATCTTCCTATTTCAGAGGATGAAATGTATCACTCTACTCCTTGACAAGACTGTGCCTATGCCTTTAACCTATTACCCTTCTCATCCTCCCATTTCCTCCTGATCTTGATCCATCAATCATCCCCTCACTTAACTTTAATCTTCTTCTATACCCCCTACCAGGAGGTGGCCCTCCGTTCTCTCTCTTCCACTCCTCTTTCTCTCTCTGCCACACTTGTAGAAAGAATAACATTGTACTTACTGCTTCCCTATTCTCAACCCATTCACATTTCCACCTTCTTAAAAATTCTCTAAGGCATCCATGACTTTTTAATTCACAAATCTAGTTGCCTCTTCTCAATTCTCAACCTTCTTGACAGTTTTGAAGCATCTGCTACAATTTATCACATCTTCTTCCTTGATGTAAGGGGGAAACATGCTAGATTTGAAGTCTGAGACCCTAGATCCAAATCCTAGTTCTGTCCCTGACTACTTGTGACGGGTTGGGAAAGTCGTTTAGCCTTCCTGACTCAGTTTCCTCATCTGTAAAATTAGGAACTTGGATTAGATGCCCTCTGAGGCCTCTTCTATCTTTAAAACTATGATATGGAATCCCTTGATCTGAAACATTATTCTCTCTTAGTTCTACTTTCTGAGCATTCCTTCACACTAATCCCTCCTTCTTATGGCTCTGACCCTCTTCTCCCCATCTCTCCCTTGACAATTTCACTTGCTCTCCTGACTTCATTTTATTTTTCTCTAGATTTGGAATTTCATAAGTGTAGGAAATTCCTTGTGAAGAACCCCCTCTTTCTACACCATCCCCACTCAAAACAATAAGCAACTGCTCTGCAACTCAATCTTAAGAGGGTTGCTGAGAATTTAAATAATTTGTCATATGTTATTCATCCTTCATTTTCAAAGAACGTCAATGATATCACAATATTGGAGTCAAGATTCAGGGAATTCAGTTGTGGCTGATCAGTTCAATAAAAGTTCAGAAGGCACAATTGGGCACAAGTGGTCCATTAGAACATTTAGAGTGGGGCAGCTGGGTGGCGCAGTGGATGGAGCATCAGCCCTGGAGTCAGGAGTACCTGGGTTCAAATTCGGTCTCAGACACTTGGTAATTGCCTAGCTGTGTGGCCTTGGGCAAGCCACTTAACCCCATTTGCCTTGCAAAAACCTTAAAAAAAAAAAAAAAGAACATTTAGAGTGGAAGTGTTTCTAGATTGGCATAACTTGTATTTTTGTGTTTCAATGATTTTGCCTTGCCCGTGGAGTACAGCACTTTCTCTGATACCAGCATGTTATGTTGATGTCCCATACTAGCGATTCCCATGTCTCACAGTCAATAGTAAAGTTCTTCAGAGACACCTTGAGAAATGAGGATATTTGCCACTTTTGTCCACCACGTGAGCATGTAGCTTGTGCAAGTTCTCTATATTGTCTTTGGGTAAGGGTGGGTTTGGTATTGGAATGTGGCCAGACCATTGGTATTGTGTTCTCTTCCACAGAGCTAGATTACTTGGCAGCTCTAGAAAGGACTTCAGTGTCTGAGGGTGCCTCATCTTGCAAGGTAATCTTCAGGATCTTCCTGAGATAATTTAAGTGGATGAGGTTCAATTTTCTGGCATGGTGCTGATAGACTGTCCAGGTTTCATAGGCATCTGGCAGTGATCACCTGAGAGTTCTGGAGTCCTTAAGTTTGGTCTTCAGCCTTCTCCCTTCTTCTTCTTTCCCATAGGTTCTTAGGTTCTTCTAGAATCTCCCAAATGCTAAGCTAGCTCTGGCAATGTGTGCATCAACCTTATCCTTTATGTGGACAGCCCAAGAGAATTTACTGACAAGTGAAGTGAACTTATCCACAGCATTCAGAATTTCTCCATTTCATGTACCCAAAAGCCCCATATATGGATGGTGGCATGCTGGCTGGTTTAGAACCTGTGTCAACCAATCTTTATCAGTAGCAAAACTTGAGAGTCTTGACTTGAAGAGCATTATCTCATTTCTAATATGCCATACTGCCTCACATAAAATGGGTGTCCCAGAGACATCTTAAACTTACCACACCTAAACTCAATGCATTATCTTTTCCCAAAAAATTCTATTTTTTTTAACTTTCCTGTATCCGTTAAAGGCACCACCATCGTGGTCTCCCAAGCAATTTTTCCATCTTCTTCACTCTCATGCCCCTACTGTTGCCCAAATCTTGCTGTTTCAACCTTTTACAACATTTCTTGAATCTGGTGAATTCTTTCCACTCATATAGCTAACCCCTTAATATCCCTCATTAAATTATCACAGCTTTTCCTTCCTAAAACATGGTTTTCTTCATTTTCCCTTAGTCCTAATTCCTCATATAGAAAATGACTAATAGGTAAACATGCTAAACACAAATGTACATGTACAATGCTCACTAGACCAGTATAATGCCTGTCACATAGGAGAAACTTAAATGTTTGTTTATACACACTCCTCTCCATTAAGGACCCCACCATCCTTCTAGTAAGGCAAAATTACAACTCAGTTATCTTAAAGCAGGAGTTCTTGATCCAGAATCTCATTTTCACTAATCTCTATCCAAAATCTAGCTTCTCCTCCCATTGTGAATGTAGTCAATATAACATTATTCTGAGAAAAGAAGATTGACAGGTTCTACTCGTCTGACAAAGGAGTCCATGACAGAAAAAGGGCTAGGAATGCTCATCAATTGTCACATCTTGCTGATTCTACCTTCATAACATATTTTATATTCACCTATTTTTTCTAATCTCATGACTAACTTTCTTTACTCTGACCTTTAGCACCTTTCACCAAGGTCGTTATAATTACTTCCTAACTGGACTCCCAGCTTCCAGCGTCTTTCTTATCCAATTCAATCTCTGAAGAGCTGCCTAAATAATCTACCTATAGCTTAAATCTAATCATGTTACTTACTCCTCCCTTCTAGAAGGTGGTTCTGTTCTACGGCCTCTAGAATAAAATCCAAACTCTCTGGTTTATCTATCATTCAAAGTCTTTCATGATCTAACTCTAATTGATTTTCTACTTCTAACGCTTTGCACTGCAGCCAAATTTACCTACTTGCTGTTTCCTTAACTTAGCATTCCATATCTCCCCCCTCAACCTTGTTTTTTTAGAAAGTGTTGCCTAGAATGTATGTTAAATTCCAAATGAAACCCCTCCTCACACTTGCCTCTTGACTTCCTTTAAGGATCAGTTCATGTGCCACCACTTTTGAGAAGTCTTTCCTTATTGTCTCAGTTGTCAGTACTTGCATAATTCAAATTGTGTTGACTTTACTTAACTGTAGACAGTAGAATGTAAGTACCTTGAGGGCTGAGAGGTTTTCATTTTGTTTTTGTATGTTAACATCTCATACCATGCTTTTACTAGGTGTAAATAGGACCTTAGCCAAATAAGGAATGAAGTATTTTGATCACTGGATGAAATCAGATTATATCATACTGGAAATACATTAATATTAACTGAAAGAATCAGACATGCCCCAGATCCTGTTTTTATTAGAGCATTCCAACAGGTGTCTTCCAGTAGGAGATTTCAGCAACAGGCCAAAGTAGGAATGGAATGGAAGCAATGTCCTTGGGTGAGTGAAGGGGAGAAGAATTAAGTTCTCTCTTTAGTTCCCAACTTCTCACATTGATAAGAGCATAACATTGTAAACTATGAAAGGTTGGAAGATTTGAGTTTCTAAAAGCTAATTAATCTGGCTGGTTGATTGATAATTAATGGGGAAAACTGCAGATGAAATCTCAAGAGTGATAGTATTTTTTAAAAGTCTCCTGGCTCCTAGAATCTTGAGTGGAGAAATAGTAATTGACCTCAGGGGACCTAACTCACTTCTGGGAATGGGAGGTAGGAGAATGTTGAAAGTAGGGAGAAGAGAGGTATTAAATTACCTTCCTAAAGGAGTGTAAGTCTTAGGTAGGACTCTGTGGAAAAGAATGACAATCTGGAATGTCAAAGAATTTTTTTTAACTCCAAAATTAAATTTTAATTCCAACAAGGATGCATTTTTCAAAAGGATCATACCTGGCTAGAAATTCCATACAAATGAACAGACACTACCTTGACAAAACAGGAAAGCAAGAAACAATTATATAATACAGAATAGACATTCAGTTGGTTCAATCAAGATAAGATATCCCTTGAACAAAAATTTTATTTCCAATATTATGAGTGTTTCAGTCAGTCCAGTATAACATTTGGTGGTAGTGTGTTCCAGAAGGGATGTCTGATGTCACCTTTACTGTGGGAGGCTACTGCTGGCTCTTCAACGTTTCTACTAACCATTCCATTGCTTCATCAAGGCCAGTGCCTTTAGTTGCTGATGTTTTGTAAATCTGCCATTTTCGGTCCTTCAAGGCAGGGAGCCCAAGTGAATTTGCCATCTCTGTGGGGGTCATGGCCTGTTCCACATCCTGTTTGTTTGCAAACACCACTAAAATCGCTTTCCTTAGCTCTTCTTCCTCTAACATGGCGACTAACTCTGACTTGGAAACTCCAATGCGATCTCGATCACAGCTGTCTACTACATAAATGACTGCATCTGTGTTTGAATAATAACATCGCCAGTATGGCCTGATACTTGTCTGTCCTCCTAAATCCCAGACTTGAAATTTAAGATTTTTGTATGTTACTGTCTCAGCATTGAAACCAATAGTGGGAATAGTAGTAACAACTTCTCTAACTTGTAATCTATACAAAATGGTTGTTTTTCCAGCTCTATCGAATCCCAAAATTAAAATTCTCATCTCCCGAGTTCCAAACAGACTGGAAAAAATAGTTGATAAAAAAGCCACCCATGGTGCCACCACGGCCGCTCCGGCCTCCTCAGGCCCGGTCCCCAGCGAAGCTTCCCCAGCGGCAGAGGCCACTTCCACGTCAGTCAAAGAATTTTTCTAATAACCATTCTAAATTCAGTTTTCTTTTAAGGTGAGTTGATGAACCATTTGAATCTTTTATTTGTTTCTGTATCTGTCATGAGTTCTGCATTTTCTATGGGATGAAATAAAAGTTCTCATTCCAAATCTGCATGTGCTACCATTTGTCCAGGAATTACCCACTTTTGGGGAAACTAGACACAAACTATACCTTGAATATGTTTTTTCCTGGGGTTAATAAATCAAAAAGATAAAATATCCTTCATTGGTCAGCCCTCAGGATAAAATCCTGTCTGTATGAGAAAAGTTAAGAGTTACTTTTTCTATGATGCAACTCTAAAACTTTATGAGGTAACTTTAAAAGTGCGAATTTTTGTAGAAGTAGCTTCAGAAAGTTTGTAGCAAGACTCATCTAAAGGAAATAGAACTTCCCCATAAACTATTCTGAAATGGGAAGTCACTCCCCTGCCCTTCCCCCCCTCCAACTTTTCCTAGTTGATCACAGGTTTGCACATTGTACTCTTTGGATATGACGCTACATTGTAAAGATCAGCAATTTTAGACCAGAACTTTAGAACCTAAACTCTTCCACAATCTAATATAATAAATAGCCAGGGCAAAGTAGCCAAAAGAAAAAGTAGGAGAGGCCCCAACATGCTGTTGACCAAGAATGGCATTATGGTAGAGTGGATGAAATTTTAGATTCTGAAAATAGAAAGTGTATATACATACATATATATATATATATATATATATATATATATATATATATATATATATATATATATATATTCAGATTCCTTCTCTAACATTTCCAATCTATATGTGACCATGATATTAACTGACTAGCCTAGAGTCACAAAGTAAATGTCTGAGAACTGGACTTGAACTCAGATCTTTCTGCCTCCAGGTCCAACATTTTAGGCACTGTATTCAGAAGTTTTCACATGAACCTGCCTGCTATTCCTATTTTATGGAGAACTCACAGGAAAGATGTTCACATGGTGGTCAAAAGAAGCAATACAAGGACACTCTCAAAGAACTTCGGAATTGAGTGACATAAGAGACAAATGACAAAGCATGGTGTGCCCACATCAAAGATGGCACTGTGATCTATGGGCAAAGCAGAATTGCAATAGCCCAAAAGAAGATGTGCAAATTTAAAGATATCACCACTTCAAATGTTCATATGAACTACTTGTGCTCAATCTGTGGTAGAGCCTTCCGAACTCACATCATCTGATTAGCCATAGTTTGACATACTGTACACTGACCCTAACATAGTGATGTCATTTTTATCCTCTTCAAGAATGAAGAACTACAACTAATGTAACCATGAACCAGTTATTTGTTCTCCAATCTGTTTTCTTCATCTGTAAAATGGGAATAATATCTGTATTGAGAGGTCATTGAGAGACTTAAATGAAATAATGCATGTAGAAAAACTGCAAAAACTTTGAAATGCTATACTGGATAATATTGGTATTAGATGAGAAGTACTCCTCTAGCAAGGTGTTAGTAGTTATCAAAGATCCTTTCCTTAACATATCTGATAGTGTAGATAGATGAGTGCTGTCAGAGACAGCAGAGACAAGATGAAGGCAAAAATTCCCAGAAACTCATCTCCCCAAAACTCCAAAAGCCATCAAATTATGACTCTAGACAAAATCTAGAGGGGACACAACCCACAGAAAGACTTAGTGATACAATTTTCCAGTCCACGACAACTTAGAAGATCCCCAGGAAAGCTCTGTTTCCCTGGGCCAGGAGTTGGAAACAGCCACGGTGCCCCAGGCCAGAGAAAACCAGCTCCAGCTTCCAAGAACAGCTTTTGGGGCATCTGGGCTCCTGGTGGAACTTAGGTCCATGGTAGAGGGGGCAGTTTCCAGACTTCTTGGCCCAAGGATCACCAGGACAGCTTAAAGGGGTGATCAGAGAACTTCAACACCAAAGGATGGAGCCCTGGCCAGCACCAGCCTCAGTATTATACTCAACTCTTCCCTCTCAGTCTTTCATATCCAATTTCTTTTCATTTCTATCTCCTCAATTCTCATTTACATCTCGCCTCCACTCATTCATAACTGTAGGTCATAACTTTTAACAGTTCTCTGGGTGAAGGTAATAGGCTTCTAAGTGGTCTGACTGCCTCGAGTCTCTGCACACTGCAATATATCCTCCACTCAATTGACATTTTCTGGTCTGACCCTGTCATTTCCCTATTCAATAAATGCCAAGGGCTCCCAATTACTTTCTTTTTTCCTTTGTTTTTTTTTGTTTGGTTTTTTGCAAGGCAAACGGGGTTAAGTGGCGTGCCCAAGGCCACACAGCTAGGTAATTATTAAGTGTCTGAGACCAGATTTGAACCCAGATACTCCTGACTCCAGGGCCAGTGCTTTATCCACTACACCACCTAGCTGCCCCTCCCAATTACTTTCAAGATAAAATAATCATCTTGTCCCTTCTCACTTTTCCCGACTTTTTTTAAAATTTGAACTTTTTTTTTTTTTAGGAATCAAAAATCTAGCTTCTCTCCCATCCTCTGCAGCTCACTTAAGAAAAAAAATCCTGTTACAAAAATATACAATCAAGTTTTTAAAATTCTAACATTGGTCATGGCTCCAGAAGTGTCTCATTCTGCATTCTTTGACCTAATCCCTTCCTTGGAACAACTAGGTGGCACAGTGGATAAGAGTGCTGAGCCTGGAGTCAGGAAGGCTCATTTCCCTAAGTTCAAATCTGGCCTCAGACACTTACTAGCTATGTGACTCTGGGCAAGTCACTAAATCCTGTTTGCCTCAGTTTCCTCATCTGTAAAATGAGATGGAGAATGAAATAATCTTTGTCAAATAGAATCACCAACACAACTGAAAATAACTGAAAACAAATCCCTTCTTTAATCTACCATCCCTCTTATTCCCTTCATTTTCCTGTTGTGTCCAAATATTTACATGCATTTTTCCTTTATTTAATCAATTCAAATGAGTTCAAGCATCACATGCTTCCCCAACCTCTTTTTCTGTACAGATTTCTACTTGTATACCCTGATGATGTGAGATTTAACCTTCCTCTCCCTTTTCCCTCTTTGGTGCATTCTTCCCTTTACATTCTTTTTTAAAATCAAGACATAAAAAAATAATCACTTTCAGGTCTTCTGCCTTAGACTCCTTCAATGATACAGTTCAAAAGGGACATGCATCTCCTTCCAATATTAGATTATAACCAGGTTATTCTTTAGCTCCTTATATTTGTTCTTTCATATTTGATATTCAATTATTTCAGTCATTTCTTACTTTTCATGATTCCTTTTTGAGGTTTTCTGGGTAGATATTGGAGTGGTTTGCAATTCCCTTCTTCAACTCCTTTTATGGATAAAACTGAGGCAAACATGGTTTAATGACTTGGCCAGTTACATAGCTAGCAAGTGTCTGAGGGCAGATTTGAACTCAGGTCTCTCATGTTCTCTGTTTACCTTTTTATATTTCTCATGATTCCTGTGCTTGCACTTTGAAATTTCTATGCAGTTCTGCATTGGGAATGCCACAGAGCTGGAGTTTACTTCTGAACTTTTCTTTGCTCAGTATGCATTCTGGGGCCTAAGACTCATGCTCATACAAGAAATAGACTGTGCCCACAGAATATACATTCTAATTGGTGAAAATAACATGTAAATAAATGATGCATGTGCAAAGGGGGCCTGACCAATGGAAGCCCATGCTCAGAGGATGTGCAGCAAGCCTGCGGTCAGCCAGACAATGATGTTTTCCCAATGTCTCTTTTTGTGGCCCCCTTATCACGTAAACAAGAGGGATAACAAGTTAAAGTGTTTTCTTCCTCCTTCCTGGCAAAGCCTCTGGTACAGAGGCTTCAGATCTTAATCTCCCCCACTGGGCCTAAACATGGATATGAATAAAGGACTCTTGTTTTTTGCTTGTGTCTGTTCCTTATTTTAAGTGAGGGAGTATTGGAAATGTTCCTAACCTTGCAAGCTTCAAAAGGTAGAAAGTATGAGCCACTACAAATCTAGTAACAGGCGGCCAGCCAGAGTTTGCTATCAACCAAGGCTCCAGTGCAGCCCTTAAGGATCTCTGAAGACTGGGAGCCAAGGGAAGCAGTAGCCAAGTCCCTCACACACCCAATGGCTATACTAAATTCAGAGGTGAAGTTGGGGCAAACCTCTTTGTAGAAACTGCTTTAAGTTTGAACCCATTTGCCCCAGGAACCAAGATGGTATAGAGCACACCTTTTCATTGTTCAGGTGGGGAGAACTCATTTTATAAGCAGTTCAGATACTATCTTTTGCAAGAAGGTGGTCCAATGCCTCCAGTTGCTAATACCCTTTATGCTTTATATATTTGTATTTTATTACCCTGTATGTCACTCCCAGATTCAAATGTGTTATGGGATTAGAACTTGCAGTTTTGAGTTCACCATAAGGGAGACTATAAGCTCATATAATATACTCATGAAAAAAATACTGATAACATTTTGAAATCATTGATATATATAGTTTGTAGGATTCATCCCTGCCCCCCCTTTTTCAATTGGGACACTTGCCTTTTTGATATTTCAAGAACACTGGCAATAGCTTAGACATCATATCTGTTAGTTCTTTCCAATTACTAGACAGTTTGTTTTATACCTACCTCTTTGCAGCCACAAATCATGCTCTGTCCTTGATGTTTATTGGTGATAAGCAAATTTTTGTAATGATAACAAACCCAATTCACAAGTAATCTTTTGTACACAAGTGAATGGATCTGATATGCTAAAAATGAAACCATGGAAAACTTTCCAAATCACCTCTAAAAAGTTGATCAAGTCATAAGACAAACAATTTGACCACTGTAGCTATGAAACAAATGTGACCACCAGCAATTTGACTAGTAAATCAATGAAATGGGAAATCTCTGAGAAGATTCCCATGTAGTAGACCTCACACTCATAGAAGTGTCAATTTTTTGTTGTTTTTTTTTTGCAAGGCAGTGGAATTAAGTGGCTTGCCGAAGGTCACACAGCCAAATAATTATTAAGTGTCTAAGGCCAAATTTGAACTCAAGTCCTCCTGACTCCAGGGCCAGTGCTCTGTACACTGTACCACTTGGTTGCCCCCTTAAAACTTAATTTCCAAGCAACTTTAGACAATTTAGTTTTTAGATTTTGTGTCTGGAAAGGATCAAACTTCAGGTTTCTGGGTTTAAGTGATGATTTCCCTTCTAAAGAGCTTTCTTCTATTGAAGTTCTGGATTAGAAAATGTCTCAGCTGCCATCTTATCTTTAAAGTTCCCTTAGTCTCTGTGGCCCCATCAGCTTGGAACATCCCTTTGACTCCCTTCTCCCATTAGTGAATTCTTCCCAGCACCTTCATTTTGAGGAAAGGTCATCCACCCTTTATTTCTCTTCCTGTTCTTCTGACTCAGTGGTCTAATTACTATTTTCTCAACTTATAAGTTCCCTCAACCCCTGTAAACTTTTCATCCTGGGAAGTCTTTCTGTTCCTGTTCCTCTCATTAGTAAGTTCTTCCCAGAAATTCCTCTTTGAGGAAAGATTCAGTCTAGTCATCTTTTATTCTCCTTCAGGCTCTACTTCCCTCAATTTAGCCAAGCTGAATTTTCAGCTCCCTTTTTATGTGTAGTCTTCCACCATTATAATCTAAGTTCCTCAACAGCACTGGTTATCTCTCTTTTTGGCTTATATTTGTATCCCCAGTACTTAACAAATTACTTTGAATATGGCAGCTTCTTTAGCTATTTCTTGTGCTTATCCATTGAACAAATATTAAGCATTTACCAATGCACACAGAAAGTGATGTTAAAAACCCAAATGTACAAAGACACGCATATTTAAACTAGGGTTAAGAAATTTTCATTTAAACTTTTATTTTGGTAATATGAAGTATAATTCTTTTGTAGTTTGCTACTCAGAATAGGCAAAGCAAATAAGGAGGCAAATATTAAGTGGCTTCCAGTGTCAGGCCATGATCTGAATGAAAGGGATACAAAGACAAAAGGCAAACATTTCTGTCCTTAATGAGTTTGTTTATATCCTAATGAACACACACACACACACACACACACACACACACACAAACAGACACAGCAGGATTTCACCATTTCTTTACTTGAGCCTTGGAGTCCCATGGGCAGTGACTTCAAGTTCAGTCCCTCAATTCCTTATTGAGTGGGGGGGGGGGGGGGGAGCAGGAGATTCTCTCTTGCAATGCCGCCACAACATCATCAGAGTAAGACCAAGTGAACCAAGGCACGTCAGGTGCAACCCTGAGAGCCCAGGTACATTGCATCAATCAGGGAGACTACAGCCACCAAAGGACATAAGTATCAGTAAACTTCTAGGCCTATCCAAAAGTGGAACTGACTACTTCAGGAAAGTTTCCCATCAACAGAGATCTTTAAGCAGACACCAGATAACCACTTGAGGATATTAGAGATTAAAACTTCAGCAAAGTGTTGAGTAAGATGAGCTCTCAGGTCCCTTTTAGCTGTTGGGGTCTATGATTATGATAAACAATACGTTTCATACAAAGCAGATAGGAAGGTCACCTAACATCTGTCTGCCAAAGCTTCCTCATCTGTAAAATGGGGATAGCACTTGCCTCCCAGAGCTTTTGAGATATTTGTAAAATGCAAACCTTAAGTGCTATATAACTTTTATTACTACCAATTTCAGTTTATTCTATCATTCTAATTATGTATTCCTAATGTAGCCTTCTACATTAGAACCTATTTCCTTTGTAGCTTTCATCATTCCAGGAACATTAACATAGGTTTAAATTTTATTTTAACACTGTATGGAATATTACTTTGTTTTAAGAAATCATGACTTGATTTCTTTCTTAATAAACATGTAAAGACTTGCAGGAAATAATGAATGGAATGAACAGAAACAAGAGAACATTGTATACAGTAACAGCAATATTCAATGAACAACTATGAACAAAATTATTCTGAGTATTATACTCAAATCAACTACAAAGACCTACTAAGAAAGATGTTACCCACCTCGAGAAAGTGGTAAAAATTAGTATATACAGCATGGTTTTACATACATATCCATGTTTCTAAAGGTGGCCTTCTCCAGGGCAGTATGGGAAGGAAAAAAGTACAAAGTGCATGGCAGAAAACAAAAAAACTTGGGAAGCACAGATAACCCATAGTATTACTAGTTTTTTTAAAAAAGTAAATTATGAAATTAAACATGGTTTCATATTGAATCATTTGTATTGCTATGGAAATGTTTTTTCTTTTGTATTTAAGTTCAAAATGAGTAAAAAATTAAAAGTTGTAGTCCTTGTTTGCTTCTATTTTCACATTTTAAAAACTTCTTTACTAATCATTCTTTTCAAGATCAAATTAAGGATAGAGCACCAAGAGCCTAGAGTCAGGAGAACCTGAGTTCAAATGTGATCTCAGCCACTTACTGCCTAGCAAGTCACTTAACCCCCACTAACTTGAAACAAAAAATCAAATTAAGGTAAAAAAACTTTGTAAATGACTTTGAAAAAATTGGTATGAATATCTTAATAAGCAGTGTGATATACTGCAAAATCTTAACTTAGGAGTTGAATTTGGATTCCATATTTGTCTAGGTCAGTCACTAATTTCTGGTGTAAACTATCAGTTTGAGTTTCCTTATATGTGAAATGAGGGGATTGGAATAGATCAATTCAAATAGAAATGGGGGCCACACATATTGACAATCAGGAAAATCTGTGTTCAAGTACAGGATAATTCATTAAATCTCTTACTTACCACCTACAAGCAGATTTTGAAGAACATAGAAAACATTTCTTCTATTATCCCTCATCTTTCCTTTCTTCCTTTTGTGATTAAACTCCTAGAGAAGGTTCCTTCACTTCCTTTCCTCTTACTCTCATAATTCTTTAAGGTCTGAATTCAGACCTTATTCAACAGAAACTTTTTAAAAATTATGAAGAATCTAAATTGCCAAATATGATGGACTTTTATGCTCACCCTTCTTAGGTCTTTGACAACAGATCACGGTCTTCTCCTTCATACTCTCTTCCTAGGTTTTTCATGATACTCCTTTTCTAATTTATTTACCTATTTTTTATTTTTTCCTGGGTCATCTAAATCATACCTGCTAACCATGGGTACCAGGCTCTGTATTGGACTCCCTTTTTACTCTATACTGAATTTCACTTAGTGATCTCATAACTCTCATGGATTAAATTATCTCTTGATTCTCAAAATCTATCCAGTCTCACCTCCATCTGCCTATTGTACATTTCTAAATTTTAAACCCCAAATTGAACTCCTTTCCCCCAAAATCTTTCCCTCTTCCTAATTTCTCTCTTATTGAGAATACTATCATTTTCCTAGCCCCCTCTTCCCAAACTCAAAATCTTGACCCCCCCCCGCCTCTGTCCCATATCCAAATCTGTGGCTAAGACCTATCAATTTTACTTTTATAACATTTTTAGCTTTATAACACTTCTTAGTTCACTACCACCCTAGCGCAGATCCATATCACCTCATGTCTTTAAAGCTCTGCAATAGCCTGCTATCAGTCTCCCTTGTCTCATCCCACACCAGTTTATCCTCCATTAGGTTGTCAAATTGAGTCTGACCATTTCACCTCACTACTCAGTAAACCACAGTGGCTTCATGTCTCCAGGTTCAAATATTTTGATTCGGATGGGATGAAAATCCATCATTGCCCCCCTCCCTTCCTTCTGAGTCTTCTTTTTATCTTAATACCTACATAAACTTTATGATCCAGTGACAAGAGGCCGCCTTGATATTACTTGCCTAAGACAAAGACAGTCCATGGCCCAACTTCGGACAATTTTTTTTCCCCAGTTACATGCAGAGGAGTTTTCAACCTTCATTCTTTAGTAGACTTTTGAGTTCCACATTTTTCTACCACCTTCCCTTCCCTTCCCTCCCCCCTCCCCATGGCAGCAAGCAAACTGATATAGGTTGTGCACGTACAATTGTGTTTAACATATTTCCTTATTAGTCATTTTGTGAGAATTAGAACTGAGGGGAAAAACATAAGAGAAGGGAGGGAAAAGGTGAATCTAGCATGCTTTGCTCTGCATTCAAACCTCATTTGTTTTCTCTGGATTGTCCTTAGTCACCTGCTGAGAGGATCATCTCACCATGTTGTTGTTAATAGGTCCAGTGTTCTTCTCAGGCATTTTTAATGGCTGTTCCTCTTTCCTGGAAGGCTCTCCTCACTTCCTTAGGCTTCTTTCAGGTCCCAGGTAGCCGATTCTGATGGTCCTTCAGGGCCTCCCTGCTGATTATCTCCTCTTCACCAGGTAGCTGGTTTGGACATTGCTGTTTTCACTATTTGCTTCATCAGGGTGAGCCCTTAAGAGCAGGGTTTTCTATTTTTTAATCTCCAGCCCTGAGCAAGGTTCCTAGCACATGTAGACACCCAATATTAAATGTTTACTGACTGCCCGAGTTCCAATGAAATTACAAATTAGTCTAATCCCATCCATGATTTAATAATAAACTTTCTTAAAGGATAGTGCCCATAGAGCATTTAAAAGTTGACTCTTTTTTTTTGATTTATATATAACACAGATGTATGTACACGGGTGAGTTCATAGGTAAGTCATCCCTGTGTTCTTTTCTCTTAGCAGAACAAACAGGGGCAACTCAATGGTACTTCCCCCAGTCTGGGTGGGGGCACTGCGGTGGGAGAATGGAAGGGGTGGTGCTCTTTCACTGTCAGGGGCATACCTTTGACTAAGGCAATCATAGAACCATTTGTTGCCCTACTAGTTATAGAGAAGTCATGGAAACAATCCAACCTCCATCAGAAGCTATTAACAATTTAATTTTTCCTTCAAGAGAAATGCTGATTTCAGTTGTACAAATATCTCTACTGTGGACTGGATATTTCAAGTAGGTGTCCCTCGAATCTAATGCTGTAATAAAATGAGCTGAAGTGTAATGCTTCCAATGGTGGTTCAGCTATGCCTCTGATATTAAATATGTTGACTATGGACAAATGACAGACAGCCTAAGCATTGTTGTGAAGCTCAAATTAAAAAAAAAGTGTATAAGCATTTAAAAATTTTTAAAGCATTATATAAATGTCAATTACTACTGCCATCATCAGTGTTATAATGGTCATTTTAACTCATTAATAAAAGAAGTAAAACTGGAATCAAAGTCATTCTCCTATTGGCTAGAACATATTTGTGAGAGCCTGGGACTTTACATAAACAACTTATGACAGAATCAAGAAATCTGAACCCTTATTTCCAGAAGTCATATTTTTAGATCTCACTTCTTCAATATTTTATATATGTAAATAGAATTTTTTTGCAGTAGCCTGAAATCTTAAACCTTACAGTAAATCTCAATATGTAAGCAATAAATTTGACACACAAAATCCAATGAGAACAAAAGGCAAATTCAATAAATAGGTCTTAAGTATCTGGAATAGTTTCTTTTGTAAAAGAAAAATGTATTCTTAGAATAAAAACAATTTAAGTCAATGAGTTGATTTTTCCCTTAAAAAACAAAAAACTTTTCAAAATAATTCAATGAGTCCACAATAATTTTTGTCTGAAACAGTTAATCCTTCCTCATCTTCTATTTTATGAAGTCATTGAGAACTGAATGAATTCAGATAAGCAGACACATAATGGCCAAAACCAAATTTCTTAGGATAAATTGGCCCATTCTGTAAAAAGAACAAGATTAGAAGCAAAGTGGAACAATAAGGTGTAATAGAAATATAATGGTTAGAAAGTCAAGTCTTTCTCTGCTACTCTGTGATCTGAAGCAAGTAATTTAATATTTTATCTGTATTCTCATTTTTTTTTAGGGTTTTTTTTTGCAAGGCAAATGGGGTTAAGTGGCTTGCCCAAGGCCACACAGCTAGGTAATTATTAAGTGTTTGAGACCGGATTTGAACCCAGGTACTCCTGACTCCAGGGCCGGTGCTCTATCCATTGCACCACCTAGCCGCCCCTATTCTCATCTTAAAATGAATTGAATATAAATGGGGGTCTAACATAATAAGGCTATTAAAATTTTTAGGAAATAGCAAAATATGTATTTAGTGATATGCAATAAAAACTATTATACACAATTTGGAAAACAACAAGACAAAAATAAATGTGACTTAGCAGAAGAGAATATTAAAAGAACTGTAGTGTTATATAGTAGCATACTAAGATGGCACTGGATGAGCAATTTAACTCAAGGATCCAATATAGTCTTAAGAAAAGTATAATTGGGCCACTGACTCTACAAGTGTCTTGGATAAGACAACCTGGGTTTATGATATCAATGACCTTAACAATTTAGGGACTGAGGAAAGTCCTAAGGTCAGTTTTTCCCCCAATGTCTATCCATCCATAGACCCCATAATTTGTCATTTTGCACCAATTCCTGAATTCTACCTCACTCAAGAGAGGTAAGGGGTTAACTGGATCATAGATATAAATGTAAAACTTGGCAGAGAACCCAACCTCTAACTTAACTTCGATGTGAAAGGGATGGGGGGGGAGGGGATTTTGAGTGACTGGGATTGAAAATGTCCTAAAAGCTATATAACCACATGGACCTTAAGGTTATTTACTGTCTCTAGCTTAAAAGAGAAGTTACTATAAGTATTTATATTCACTTATTTTGAAATCTGCAAAGCATTTCTTTTCAATTCAGTTCAACCAAGCATTTATTAAGTACCTACTTACAGTGAGGCACACTCTCTGCTTTCAAAAAAATTACTTCCATTGGGAGATATAGGCAAATACAAAGACCACACAAAGTTATTATCATAGAGAGCAAGCACCAATAACTTAAGAGGAATAAAAAAATAAAGACCACTCAAGTTTTGCTTTGAAAGAAATAAAGAAAATCATTTTATCAGGGAGGTGATGCCATTACAAACATCTGAATTGGTTTTGAGTTGAGGAGGTGCTATGCTATGTAACCAGTTTCTTTTTCTTCTTCAGAGCCATCTGGGTCCAGTGGTTAGATAGGAAGCAGGACTAGACTGGAGATGGCCCTGGATGCAGTGGATGAACTTGACCTTTTGGCTAGGTCTTTCCAGGATCACAGTTTAACTGAGGCAACATCCAATCAGTCATTAAGTTAGGTGAAAAAGATGAGAAAGAAATAAGGAGCCTCTAAGAGGAAGACGTAAGGAGAGAATGCCTTTTTTTGGCAAGGGAGGTAATGGACACAGAAGTAATATCTAGGCCAGGAAGGAGCATATGGGTTGGTGTGACTGGAACAGCAATTTTGCAAAAGGGTATAACATAAAGTAACACTGAAAAAGCTAGGGAGATAAAACTTAAAAGACTGTGGAAGGCATCAAATGCCGGGCTAAAGAATTATTCTGGAGGCAGATGGAGTCAATGAAGATTTTTGGGTAAAAGGATGACAGTAATATGGAGGTAGTAACAGTACATTCAGAGCACCTGAACCAGAGTTCAAATCCCAGCTATGCTACATATTTACTTGTATGACTCCAGGCAAGTCATTTAATCTCTTTAGATGTCAGTTTTTTCATCTATAAACTAAATAATAAGACTGGATGACAACTAAGGTCTTTCCAAGTCAAGAACTATGAAGCTACTGATTCATGTTTGAAGAATTTCAATTTGGCTGGTGTGTAAAAAAATAAGTCTGAAAGCAAGACTAGAAACTGCTGCAACAGTCCTGGAAGAGGTGATAAGGACCTGGGAAAAGGTGGTGGAGGAAAGGGAGTAGATTGGAAAAGATGTGGCAGAGATTTGGCAATGGAATGGATGAAGAACTAAAATGAAAGTTATGAGCCTGGGCAAATGGAAGATGTAAATGTATTCAAGAGGAAAAATGTTGAGGGGAGAGGAACATTTGGAGGGGAATATAATGTGTTCCATTATTGTAATGAATTTTGAGATGTTTGAATTTGAAATTTATCTGTCCAACAGTCAATGGGTAATAATGGAGAAAGTTAAGGGGAGAAATTAGTGCTATATTTTTGTGAAAAGCATCAGCAATATATTATAGAACACATGGAAATTGATGGTGATCATTGAAAGAGCATAGAATGAGGGTCCCTGATGTTTTGTTTTGTTTTTTTAGGATTTTTGCAAGGCAAATGGGGTTAAGTGGCTTGCCCAAGGCCACACAGCTAGGTAATTATTAAGTGTCTGAGACCAGATTTGAACCTAGGTACTCCTGACTCCAGCACCGGTGCTTTATCCACTACACCACCTAGTGGGCCCCCTGATGGGAGTCTTAAAGGGTACCCTCATTTAAGTGGCTAGAATCAAGTTTCCAGCAAAGGAGATATTTTCAAATAGATAGGAAGTCAAGGAAAGGCTGAACAAATTGTGGTATATCAATGTGATGTTATACTATTGTTTTTTGAGATACAATATGACACAAACTTCAGAAGAGCCTGGAAAGACTTGCTTGAAGTAATTCAGAATAGAGTGAGCAGAATCAGAATATTATTCAAACAGAACACTGGGATGATTAACTATTATGGACTTGTACATTTCCACACTATGATAATCAAAGATAATTCTAAAAGACTTGTGATGGAAATTCCCATTCATATTCAGAGAAGGAATTTCAGAGTTTAAATGCAGATCAAAGCTTGCCATCTTAAATTTTTAAAAGTTGCCTTTTGTACTGTCTTTTTTCCCTATTATTTTTTCTCTGGATTTGATTCTACTTTCACAACATGATTAACATGGATCTATGTTTAGTATGTTTATACACATATAGTTTATATTAAATTGTTTTCTGTTAAGTGGAAGAGGGGGAGGGAGAGAAAAAATGTACAACCTCAAACCCTGCAAAAAATGATTGTTGAAAACTAATACTGTATGGAGTTGGAAAAAAATAAATATTAAAAAAAATAGGTAGGAAGACAACCAAAAGTGTTATGAAAACCAAGGGATGAAAGACTAAGAGGAAGGTATGTGTGATGACAAAAACTTCAGATGGGTAGAACGATAACTGACTGAAAAAAGGCCACTGGATTTAGCAGTTAAAAAAAAACATAGTTACCTTAAAGAGAGCTGTTTGATGGTGGCCCACTCAAAAACTAAACTATAAGGTTTTCCAGGCATGTGATAAGTGAAATAAGACAGATAAGGATAAATGTCAGAGAAGAAATACAGGATCAGAGTTTGTGAAAATATGAGGATCCAATGAAGGCTTCTGAAGGGCAGGAGATTGTTGTTTGATCAATCAATAAATACTTATTATGCATCTACTAGGCACTGTATGTAAAGTCAAAAAAAATCAACAAATAAAGAAATTGAGGAAAGAAAAAAGAGAAAATGCTCAGGTATGTCTATAGAGATGGGTGGAGACAGGGATCATTAAGTACATAACTTTCTCCATGAGCCTGCTTTCCTAGACTTCATCATATCTAGGAACTTAACAATCTGAAAGATGAAATCAGCCCACTAACTCGTTCTTTGTCAGATCATTTTCTACCCAAGTTGCATCATGTTCCCCTCCTCTATTCTAATTTGTGAATTTTACAGTATCATTAAACTATATTAACGTTAACAGTATAAATTAACTTTATTAAAATGTATTAACATGTTTGCTTATATTGATTTTTCCACCCTAATTTTTCAGATTTTATTTTTATTATTATGTTTACAATTAGTACATATGCATATTAACCTGATTCTGCTTTGTCATCACATGTCACACAATATTTTTGTGCTTCATATTTGCCATTTTGTGTGGCACAATAATATTCTATGTTTATAATACAATTTGTTCAACCATTATCTAAATCACGAAAATCATTTTTATCATTTAACAAAAAATCCAGATAATTGAAACTTTATTTTAGAGTTTTTAATCTATTTTTCTTTAAATATTGATACCCCTGTTTCAACAAAAATTGGTTTCCAAAGTAAGCCTATGCATTTTAAAACATTCTGGGAAGAGATGTAATAATCTTCAACAGACAATAAAAGTAAAAAAGTGCTGCAAAAAAAAGGTGAAAAACTCCTACTTTGGATTAACATTTCACAATAAGTGCAATATCATCATTCAGGAGTGATTCTAAGTAACCCCATTTAGGGTTTTTTTGGCAAAGATACTGTCATGGTTTACCATTTCCTTCTCCAA
Organism: Macrotis lagotis; assembly: GCF_037893015.1. NCBI lineage: Eukaryota > Metazoa > Chordata > Mammalia > Peramelemorphia > Peramelidae > Macrotis > Macrotis lagotis. The sequence goes on from NC_133658.1 coordinate 121,991,810, forward strand.
CTTTTTTTCTAATTTTTTTTTCTCTGTTTGGATTTGATTCTTCTTTCACCGATGAGGAAATGGATGCAAACCCGGTGAAGTGATATGTCCAGGGTCACACAGCTATTAAATGTTTGAGACCAGTTTTGAACTCGGGAAAATGAGTCTTCCTGACTCCAGGCCTGGTGCTACCCTCTCTTTGAGCTTTCTGTAAGGGCTATGCAATTCTAATGGTCAGAATATAAGAGTCATCTAGTTAAAAAAAATCTTCATGCTTTAGTCATAAATAAAACACTAAGTGAGTTCAAGGATAAAAGTTTTCTCAGAGTGGAACCCTGGATTCATGATGTGGCTATTCCTTTTTTTTGGATGGCTAGCAGAGGGTAGTTGGATCAAACTAATCCACACTTCTTTTACTGAGGTTCTACTCAGAATCTTACTATTTAACACATACATTTTTGGATAATATTCTTTTTTTCTCCCCAAATCTGTTATTTTTTACATTTCCTCATAGTTTGTAATAAAATGCCGGGTGGGTTAGATGCAAGAACGTACACTGCTGAACCAGCAGGGGGCAAAATACAATAGGAATAAATTAGAGACACTTGAATGACTTTCCTCACTACTCAGGGAGCAGGAAAAAAAAAACCGTCCGTCCACCAACAGACAAAGATGCAAACTCTATAGGTCTTACACGGACTGGGTGGCAAAAGACAAATGTTCTACTGGAGCTCTCAACGTCCGCGTGGATACATTGCAGAGGAGGGGATCATGTAGGAGAAGCTGCTTTCCCCCTTCCACTAAGGAACTCGGCGGCTGCCCCGGGATGGTTTTCTCATGGTTTCCAAAAATCTCTTCAATTATTTAAATCCCCTTTGCCGGCTGAAGCACGTGAGTCAAGCACGATAATCAGCACCCGGTACCGCGATCTAAGAGAAGGCTCATCCTGAGCGATTACAGTAATCCGCGTCGATATCCAGGTAATTCGCTCCAGGACCCGGCTTCTCGGGGCGCAGCATTACTTCCTGGTTGCCCCGCCTCCCATTAGGGGATCCAACCTCATCTCACCTTTTCCCTCCCCACTAATTACCATCAATAATGCAAATAATTTCGCATTGAAGTCCCAGCCTAGAGTGTTCTCCTCGCGCCCTCCCCCACACGCGGCGGCAGTAGCCCCACGCCTCCTCCCTCCCCAAGGCAGGGCCAGCCCCAGCCCCAGCCCCTCCGGCCCCTGCCCTGGAAGCCGGCAGCCTCAGATCCACTTCCCTTTTTATTTTTAAACCCGGGGCTTCTCGGAGCGGTCCAGCGGCTTTGGAAGCACTGCGGAGGAAAGGGCGAGTCCTCGGGGAGGACTCTCGGGTCTTCTCTGGTCCCATCCGGGGCCCGGGCGGCCGAGGACAGGAGCCCCAGGCCGGAAGCGGCGCTTCAGCCGTTGCTTCTTACCAACCGTCCGAACCGAAGGGGATGGAAGAAGGGAGTTGCTTTCCTTCACTTACCTCCGCGCCCATCCTCGCGCCAGGGAAAGGGCAATCTTGCCCGCATCCAAAATGGCGGGCGGAGCTCCGCGCCAGACAAGAGCGTCTGTGACACGCGCGCTCCTCCGGGGGGGCCCTCCCCGTCTCACCCGGCCCGGCCCCGACCCGGCCACCTTGCGCCCGGAAATGACGCGGCGGCGGCGGTTCCCCCGCTGCATGATGGGAGAATGTGTGGAGTGGGCGGGGGGAATCTCCGCGGAGGCGGCGGCGGCGGCGGCGGCGGGGGCGGCGGGCGGAGGCTAGCGGGATGGGGGTCCCTCGGAGCCGCTGACAGTCCGGGTGCACGCAGATGGCGCCGCTCCGCTGACGGGGCGGCGGGAAGCCTGCCCTCCCTGGTCGCCCGCTCCGCTCCGCCCCGGAGGAGCCAGTTCCTCCCCCGGCCCCGAGCCATGCCCATCGCGGCCGCCCCGGAGGAGCCAGGTAAGGAGCGGCGGCCGCGCCGGGGTCTCCTGCCCCCCGAGGACGGGGCTGCCGCAGCGCCGCCGGGGCGGAGGGCGGGGGTGACGGGCGGCGGCGCGGGGGGCTCCGGGGGGTGCGGGCCTGCCCGTCCTGGGCCGCTCCCCTCCGCGGGCCCCGGCCCGGCGCTCGTGCCCCTCCACCTGCCCGGCTTCCCCCTCCTCCGCTCGGAGGGAGGGCCAGCGGCGGCCGCCGGGCACAGTTGGGAAGTTTGCCGCTGCCCCCCCCCCCCCGCCCTGCCTCGTGACAGGTGTAAACACGGCGCCTGCCCCCCGCGACGCCGCCTCCCGCGCGGTCCGAGCGGACCTCCGGGGCCGGGAGGCGCGGCGGCCTCGCCTGCCCGCCCGAGGGGCCGCTGGACATGCCCGGTCCGGTCCGGAGACGGGCTTGTCCCAGTGGGGCCGAGAAAGAAAAGGCGGACGAGTCACCCTTTTCCACCCGGAGATCTGCAAGCGGAAGCAGCGCCCCAGATGCTTTCGGGCGTTCTTTTTTTTGTTGTTTGTTTCGTTTTTGCTTTTTTTTCTTTTTTTCCATTTCTTCCACTCCTGGGGGAAGTCGAGTCGAATTAAGCTTTTGAACTTCAGCTGAGGTCTGAAGCCTTTCCTGCTTTGCCAGCCGACTTTCCCAACTTTTATCCTGAAGGATAATGTTTACCTTTGAGAACAAGACTTGCTGATAGCTTTGGAATTGCCCTTTTAGGCTCGAATATAAATTAGCCGAACCACGCTGCCATGCTGACTCGACTCGGAGAATGTAAACGAAATTTTGCACACTTTTCCCAACTTAAAGTGCCCCCTCCCCCGCAAAGATTTATAGATTTCAAGTTGGAGGAAACTTTAGAGGCAGTTCGGTTTTTACGGAGGAGGAAATAAACCAAGAGTTGACATATCTAAGGTCAAATTAGGCAGTTGACAGCTGGGATTTGAACTCTGATCCCCTGACTTCCAAATCCTTTGTTTTTGCCTATTTAGTAGACTTTTAAAATTTAACTTTTGCTAATGTTCTTGGCAGATCTCACTAACGTTGACGAGAGTAAGCAAAACAATAATTTCCTGAACTTTGTCTAGCGTTTTTATCCACTGAAATAGACTACAGGTAGCACTTTTAAATTAATATGTAGATATGGTGCCTGATCATTATAAAATTATTTTAAATTGGAGACTTTTGAAACTTAGTACTTATCGTATTATTTAAAGAATTAGTATTCTGTAGGTAACCCAAAATGCCATACTCATTTCATAATTTGGATTTATATTGTTACTAATTATGAAATATTTGGGTTTTGGTTAATCTCTTCCCTCCCATCCCCACCAAAAAAACTTCTCAGAAACTTGACAAGCCTTAATGTAATTAGAATTATCACTGTATAAATTTGAAAAAGTTTTCAAGATTTTTTAAATGCTTTAAAGAATTGTTTGGTTTGAAAGCTTGAGATAGATACCTGATATTTCACACTAAAATACATTAATGTTTCTGTTTTGATTAGATTCTTCATTCACAATATGATTAGTATGAATATATTTTAACAAAATTTTACACGCTTCATCTATATTAGATTGCTTTCTGTCAGGGGAGGGGAAGAGAAGACATGGAAGGAGAAAAATGTGAAACTTGAAACCACACAAAAAATGATTGTTGAAAACTATTTTAGCATGTAGTTGGAAAAATAAATATTTAGTATATATAAATGAATGCATTTGTAACTTTTAAGACCATACAGTAAGGGGGGGGGGGGGCTAGGTGATGCAGTGGCTAGAGCACTGGTCCTGGAATCAGGAGAACCAGAGTTCAAATGTGACCTCAGACACATTTGCTTTGTGACCTTAGGCAAGCCACTTAACCCCATTGCCTTAAAATAACTAAAATTTGTTTAAAAAGAGAAATAACAGAAACTTGAAAGTCTATTTAACCCAGTTTGACACTTTACAGATGAGGAACCTGAGGCTCACAGAAGATAAATTACCTGCCAAAGACCACACAGCTAATAAGTGCAGATTGGGAATTAAATGAGGAAGCATCTGATTCAGGCAAATCAGAAATCTCACATTCACTAGCTTTGTGACCCTGGACAACTCATTTAACTTCTATTTGCTTTAGTTTCCTCATCTATAAAATTGGGATCACAATAGCACCTACCTACAAGCATTGTTAGGATAAAATGAGATGATATATGTGAAGAGTTTTACAAACCATCAAGTGTCACATGTAAAATGGTATAAATTCAGATTTTCTGGCTCCAAACCAATGCTTTTCCCACATTACCCTGCTGTCACAGTAGTTTTTCCCTGCCTTACCTCTCCCCTTCCCAACCAAATCCTTCCTCTGCCCTTTTCTTCTTTCTTGCCTTCCCTGCCTCCCAGTTCCTACTGTTAGTATCAGAGCCCTCTCCAACACCTTTTCCCTCAGCTCTTTTTTGCAAGTCCCTTCTCAAACTGCATTTCTGGTGCTTCCCTTCTCCCCACGTTTTCTTTATTTTCTCCAACCCCAGGGTAAACCAACTTTCACTGCTCTCGTCCCAGTTCTAAACAGTGGATTTATAACTTTGAAATTAGTATTGCTTTTATTTCATTGGATTGATAGAATAGTATGGTGAGAACCATCCTCAAAACTAAAAAGACCCGGGTAAACTGTCTCTGCCACAAGCTTTCTTGTGACACCCCCCCCCCCCCCCGTATAGATCAATTAGCCCTCGCTGTACCCCGGATGACTCTTAATTGCTAGGATGATGTTTACTTTTCTTGTTAGAATTTTCACCTCCTAGTTTCCTTGTACCAATGAAATCACAGCTCCAGCCGGGTCTCCACCCTTGTCCTTTAAAAGGCAGTAATTACTAACAGGAGGAGTGTCTGAGAGCTTGGGAAGTGGTAATGAAAAAGAAAGGGGCTATCCCCCTGGAGATTATAGTAATTTAAATACTGATTCTGTTACAAGCATTTTCCAATAAAATATCTATTACATAATTTTCAGTAGAACTTATATATATATTACACACACTTCCAAACAAAGACTGTAAAGTTTTCCTTATTTTAAAAATGGTAGCTCTAGATTGAAACTTAAGAGCAATCAATATGATTTCTCTGATTATCTAAAATTAACCACTAGAGGCCCAGAAATGTGTGTATTTCAGAAAGGTATGTTTCTGGATTAGGGGGGTGATTTGCTTCTTTTTATTGTTTAGAAAAGGACTTTATTGTTTGAGTATGCAAACATAAAAATTTGAAAAAATACAGTTTTTGAGGTGTAGATATGCTATAGCCAAAGAATGTAATACTTTTAACTCTTTTAGAAAACAGATTCTAAAATTTTATGTAGAAAATTTAAACAAATATATATTGTATATACTGTGTACATAATCAATCTTTTGGCATATTACTGCATCTTGAACGTAAGCTAAATTAGCACACAACCTGAATTTTTGACCTTATCTTCCTTTCAGTTCTTTTAATATAGCTTTCTTTTCCTAAACTTTTAAGCTCTATGTAGTTCTTCTTCTGCCTATTGCTAAAGTATTTTACGAAATTAACTAGTGAATATATATCTTCCACGATCATTTGAATAGAGAATTTCACTTTTGGCCAATCTCACATTGCTTTTTCTCATCTTGTCTTTATCAAATACAGCTGAAGGTTGATATGCTCTACAACTACCTATAATGCCTAATAAGAAAATAGGCATCTTATTTTTACTAGGAACAGATAATCCAATGTAACCCTAAATGTTAATAAAAAATGTTTTACTATTATTTTAAAGTGTTCTTAAAGACATTCCTTCTATTTAGAAAAACCACTTATAAAAGTGAAACTAAGAGATGTTAGGCCAGGTGGGTTAAATGCTTACTATTTTATGTATGTATAGATCATCTTACACAATGCATATTTAATTCTTTGGAAACATGTTCCTTCCCTAGAACTGAATACGTAATAAAGACTTTACAACTAGTATAGCATGATGAAATTTAGTTAAGATCGCTATATCAGTAATAATATTAGATGACTTTTATTTCTGAAAATTAAGGCCTTTTATTTCTTGGAGAACCAGAAAGCACCTCTGATGCTGTTGTGTGTCTGGAAGAATGAAATGCCAGATGAAAACCTTGATACTTTGTGGGAAATGGGGGAAGAGGGAGGTTGTTTATTTAAGGAAGAGGAGCATTGTTACATAGGTGACATTTCTAGTATTATATATCCTGCTATGAATATTGTTTATAATATTGGAGGTCATTCCTTAATCTTGGATATTTTAAGGGCATTTAGTAGTTACCCTTTTTCCAAGAATAGCTTATAATAATGAAACTCTTTTCTGAACTAGGAACTACAGTGGAAAGAATGCAATCAGGAAGATCCAAATTCAAATCAACTCTACTTGTTATCTGTTTGACTGTAGACAAACCATTTACCCTCTCTTTGCCTCAAGAAAATAGAAATAATAATAGCATCTCTCTCTTGCACAGTGCCTGGTGAATAGTAGGTGCTAGATAAATGCTTATTCTCTTGCCTAATTGTTTTTTCGTCTCTGTATCTCTTTATTTGATATAGTGGGTTTTTAATAAGTGCTTGTTGGTTGATAAGACTTAATTAAACCTTGAAGAGGTTTTGTATTATAAAACAAAATGATGTTTCAGTTTCTTCCTCTATTAAATGTTTTCACTTAGCAGGGCTTATGTTTAATAGATAAAATTTTCTTTTTATTGTGGCTTTTTTTTATCTTTTTTCTCCTTAGTTGTTCATGACCTGCAAACAGTTGTTGGTCTCACTGCGTGCAGATAAGTTACTCTTGTTGCAATAATATGCTCAGAATCAAAAAGCATTGACTCCCCCCCCCAAGGTTGTAACTGGAGGCAGACTTCTGTTGGTCATATTTAGTTATAAAACTGGGGAAAAAAAATTACTTTAATCACTAAAGCTGAGTTAAGCTGACTTTTTTTTTTAAAAAATTGGAATAATGGAATTATTAACTTTTATTTTAAAAATGCTAATTAGAACCTCAGGTAGCAAATCGTGGTCCTCTATATCCAGAGAGAATTTGAATTATTTTTTTACTCCCAGTCATTTCTCCTCATTCTTCTTTCTCCATTCTCTCCTTTTAACCTCCCGAAGTTATGATGGAGTCCATTCAATGAGAACTCCTCCCTTCTTCCTCTTCTATCACTGAGACATCTTCTGCCATTTTCCTCCCCACTCTGCCAAGTAGATGTGACCCTTCTCCTTGCCAAGACTAATCCTTCTATATGCACCAGTGATTTCATCCCCTCCCTACTTCTCAAGCAAATGGTCCCCACAGTTATCCCCACTGTCTCTTGTATTCAGTTTCTCCATATTTACTGACTTCTTCCTGCAACTGCAATCCTCTGTGTTACCCCATCACTTTGTCCTACTATTCCCACCAGTCTTATCCTATATCTTTCCTCTCCTTGGCTAAATTCCCCAAGAAAACCTTCTACACTAAGCACTTCGGCTTCTTTTCTTATTTAAACTGTCTGCAACCTGATTTCTGACTTCAAGTGAAACTGCCTTCTCCAGATTAACAGTGATCTTTTAATTGCTAAATCTAATGATTTTTTTCACACCTGATCTTCCTTGACCTCTTTTGACACTGGTGATCATCCTCTCCTCCAGGTTTCTTGCTTTCCTTTCTCCCTTGTGTGACACTGCTTTCCTCAGATTTTTCTCCTCCTTTCTGTCTGACCCTCTCCTTTTCTGTCTGATCCCCTCCTTTTGCTAGACCTTTAGGTCATGCCCACTAACCCTGGTTTATCTCAAGGGGTTCTGCCCTGAACCCTCTTCTCTTTACCTCCTATAATGTCTTGTTTCATGATCTCATCAGCTCCCACAGGTTCTATTATCATTCTCTGCAAATGATTCCTAGATCTCTATAACCATCCCAATCTCTTTCCAATGTTCCATCCCCATAGCTCTAAATTGCCTTTAAACATATCAAACTGGCTATTCTGTAGACAACTCAAACTCAAAGTGTCCAAAATAGAAATCATTATTTTCTTCAGAAATCCCTGGGTCATGTCTTCACCCCCTTCTGTCTTCCAAAATTTACTTATACTGTTGAGGGTACGTCCATTTGGGGTTCCCAACCTGACTGTCATTTTCATCTCCTCACTTGCACTTTGGCCACATATGCAGTCTTTTGTCAAATAGTACTTTTCTTCTGCTGCTTTCTTTTTCTTGTTCTTCTCTCCATTTCACACAGTTACAATTTTTCATCTGGACTGTTACAGTAGCCATCTAATTGGTCTCCCCTCTATCCAGCCTCTCCCTACAACAATTGATCTTCTCATCTCAAGTGCCATTGTGATTTTCCTAATTTGTAAAAAATAGGAAATAATTTGTTTGACTTGCAAATTCTTCATGACCTTGCCCTTTCTGTCTTTTCCAGTCGTCTTAAATTTTGCTTCACTCTCTGACCCAACTACATTGGTCTGCCTATTTGCTGTTCCTCACACAGGCTCCTGAATCTGCCTTGTTACTACTGACTGTCCCTGGTTCCCTCCTCTTCCACCCCAAATACATTCCTTCCAAATGATCTCCCATTTTCTACTGTTTGTACTTTTTTTTTTATGTACGTGAGAAAGGAAACGTGTAACATACATAAGTTTGGAATGCCCACCCCAAGTGTTCACACATAGACTATTAGTGCCCAACTTGTGGTAGCTCAGATTGGTCTGCTCCAGCCACAGTCAGACACACTGTAATTTTTTTTCAAACATAGTGATATCATTTTGGTCTTCTTCGATAACATAGGACAAGGACTAACCAACCATGTCCCTAGTTATTTGGATGTTTTATCTCATTATAATGTGACTCTTTGAGAAGTAAGAGCAAGTCTGCATTTTCACCTTTTCTTATATGCACGTCTTAATCCTGGCATAGAAAACAATATGTGGTGACTGACTTTTATGAGCTTACTGTAATATTTTGTCAATATTTTTAAAGAGCTTGTTAGTTAAACTAAATAATTTCTATTGGTCAATTTGTAATATCAGTACTTGGTTTGGGGGGGAAGGCATTTGAACTAGTTAAAAAAATTCTTTAACCTTTGTTTTCATCAGATTTTTTTAAACAGCCTTTATTATGAGCCTGTGGAAGAAATTAGAATCAGTTATCAGTTAATTAAGTGCCTGGGTTTATATGTGGTGTTCAACAAGGAGGATCAGTGCCTTTTGGTGTGAGACTTGCTCATACTTCTAGTGTCTACCTGGCTCCAAGAAGCTGTAGCATGGGCAGTGGCCACATCCTCTAAAACCTTATTGGTAGATGGGCTAAACCAAGCTGAGGTTAACAGGCCTCAACTCTGTAAGTGAATTAGGGAGGTGTCCACTCCAAGCATGTAAAGACGTTACACAGCAGATAGGGACAGTTTGTTCTGATGGTCTTGAAGGTGGCTGAAGCAGGTGATCAGAGAGCAAATATAACAGTGCATCCTGGGCCCTGATCAGTTGTCTTGACTTTTGATCAGTGATTGGAAGACAGTGAATCTGATGACTTTGTGCAACTAAATCCAATTCATAACCATCCTATGATGTCCTTCTAAAATGAAGGACAAAACAACAAAATGCCTGTTTGCTAGGCACTGTGCCAGAGATACCAGTATGTAAGAATGGGACAATTTACTAGAAAGAACTTAACACTCTAATCAGGGAAGACAGTAAATATATACATAAGCATATAAAGTATAAACAAAGATACTAAATACAAGGTAATTTGGGAGAGAGAGCTGTAGGAATTAGAGAGGAAATGCTTCATGTCAAAAATTAATGCTTGAGGTTGAGCTTTGAAGAAAGAAAGGATTCACGAAGTGGAGGGTGGCATGAGGACAACCTAGGTGCAAAGAAAAGAAGGAAGGAATGTGAAGAAGTGAGAGAAGAATAGCTTAGTTGAACCACAGATTGTGGGGAAGTGGTACTAATAAGTTGGGGTAAGATTGTGAAGAACTTTTTTTCTTTTTTAGGTTTTTTTTTTTGCAAGACAATGGGGTTAAGTGACTTGCCTGTGTCCACACAGGTAATTATTAAGTGTCTGAAGCCGGATTTGAACTAAGGTCCTCCTGACTCCAGGGCCAATCCTCTATTTCCTGCGCCACCTAGCTGCCCCAATAAATTCCAGGACTCTTAAATCAAATCTTGACATCCTAGAGGTAATGAGAAGCCAAGGAGTTGATTGAATAGATCAGATCTACACTTAAGGAAAATCACCTTGGCAGCATTGTGGAAGATGAACTGAAATGTTGAGAGACTTGAAACAAACATACTCACTGAGAGACTGTTGCAGTAAGCTAGGCAATATATAATAGGAAAATTATGGTTATATGAATAGAATGAAAGAGTGAAAGAAAAACAGTAAGATTTGGCAGCTGAAGGAATATGTGTAGTTAAAATCCTACCTCTGCCTTTTAGAAACCTTGGATGAGTCAGTTAAGCTCTCTTTCTCATCAGTAGAATGAGGAAGTTAGAATAAATGGTCTCTTAGGTCCTTTCTAGCTCTAAATCTGTAGTTGATGTTATTTTTAAAGTAGTGACATACCTTTTTGATTAATTTATATACTGATAGCCAAAGATTTTAAAGAAATCAAGTAATTTCTGTCTTAAGTCAAGGCAGCAGTTTTTCATTTTGTTTCTTAAATTACTAATCTATTCCTAAACTATATGATTGAGCTTTAATTCTATTGTGTGTGAGTGCAGCACAAGTAATTTAGTTTTTATCTTGTACAATGTTGATTTCTAGATGATTATAAAGCTAATTTTTGAAAGTATTCCTATAAGATCCTCTGTTAACAGTAGCAGCTGCAGGAAGTCACATTTGATGGTTAATGTTATTTCAATTTAAGTAGGGTTATTTTTTCATCAATCTGTTAACACAGTGATGGTATGTGTGGAACTTTTTGCTATTAAGAAAATTGGAAAGAATATATGGGGGGGGGGCAGCTAGGTGGCACAGTAGCTAGAGCACCAGCCCTGGAGTCAGGAGTACCTGAGTTCAAATCCAGCCTCAGACACTTAATAATTACCTAGCTGTGTGACCTTGTGCAAGTCACTTAACCCCATTGCTTTAAATAAAAAAATAAAACAGAAAAAGGAAAGAATATATGGTTGTCTGACTTTTAAAGTGTCCATGTATAGCTGAAAGAAATTTTTGGGATCATCCAGGACAATGTCTTTACTTTTTGAGAAAAGGAAACTGAGTAAGCAAGCAGAATCAGAATTCAGACTCCAGGCCCTTGGATGATCCCAGCTGATAGAAGGCTTTTGCTTGAGTTAAGAATACCTGAGTTAAAGCACCCATCTCTGCTGCTGAGATGTTGATGATTAAGAAGAACCGAATTAGCATTTATGAACACTTCTTTAAGGAGGGAATAACGGTAGCCAAGAAGGATGTACACATGCCAAAGCATCCTGAGCTAGCAGACAAGAATGTGCCAAATCTCCATGTCATGAAGGCCGTGCAGTCTCTAAAGTCTCGTGGCTATGTTAAGGAACAGTTCACATGGAGACGTTTATACTGGTATCTCACCAATGAGGGCATTCAGTACCTCTGGAATTACCTTCACCTACCCCCTGACATTGTGCCTGCTACTCTTCAAAGAAGCAGATCTGAGACAGGAAGGCCAAGGTCTAAAGATCTGGAGGGTGAGTGACTTGCCCAGCTTACCCGGGGTGAAGTTGACTGAGACACATACAAACTATGTGCTGCTCCCCCTGGTACTGACAAGAAGGCTGAAGCTGGGGCTGGGTCAACAGAATTCCAATTTAGAGATGGATTTGGTCGTGGACTTGGTCAGCCTCCTCAATAAAAACTGTAGAGATATGTTTCGTATTGAATAAAATTGGGGGGGGGGGACCTGAGTTGAATACCCTTTGATCCAACAATGTTAAGTCTATATCTCAAAGAGATTCAAAAAAAGGAAAAGGACCCACTTGTACAAAAAATATTTATAGCAGCTCTTTTTTGTAGTGTCCAAGAATTGGACATTGAGAGAATGCCCGTAAACTGGGAAATGACTGAACAAGCTATAGTATATGATTGCGATGGAATACTATTTTGCGATGATAAAAAATGACAAATAAGATGATTTCAGAAAACCTTGAAGAGACATGTAGATAAAAGGGGACTGAACCAAACCAGAAGAAAGTTTTACATTGCAATAGCAATATTATACCATAAAGAGCTGTGATTGACTTAACCATTCTCAGCAATACAATGATTCAAGACTATCCCAAAGGGCTCATATTGAAACAAGCCAGAAAAAGAAATTATATTGTCTTTTTTTGTTCAGGTACAAAATTGCTAATATGGAAATATTTTTCATGATTGCACATGTATAAACTATATCATATTGCTTGCTGTCTCAGGAAGGTGGGAAGGGAAGGAGGTATAGAATTTGGAACTCAAACAGAAGAAAAATGTTAAGGATTTTTTTTTCTGAGCTACATATCTTTTATTATAAGGGACAGTGTTACCTGATAATAAAAGATTGGTCTCATGAGCCTTCCTCCTATCAAGAGACTACTGATTAAGGCTATTTCAATATATTTTTATAAGCATACAACAAAGAACAGCACAGAAACCTTCTAATTGGCCAATAACACAGAGATGAAAGATCATTATTGGCTACTTCAAAGAAAGACCACCTTCATTGTTAAAGATGAGACAAGCTCAGATTGTCCTAACCAAGTAGCCATAATTATCTCAGGATTACCCTACAAATCTTGCAAGAGATACTGAGACAATTCAGGACTGTTTTACCATGTAATGGGGGGGGGATAAAATTTTATTTTAAAAAATAACAGTTCATATTCCTTCTCTGACATTATTCTCTGGAATAGGTATGGCACTTAACACCTATATGTTTTCAGAACTCTGTAGGACTTTATAGATAAACTAGACTGGATGTATTGGTGGAAGAATGATATTATTATTATTATTATTATTATTATTAAGAAGTTCTTTACTTCCAGAATCAACATGTTTTCCTACTGTATCAGGCTGCTTCAGATAGTACCTTAGCTAATTACTACTGTTTGATTCTATTAATTGCCATATACATAAATACTGAAACTTGAACTTTGCTTGCTGAAATTTATTTTTCTAGTTATTTTTTTCATGAATTCCTAATCATTTTTTTTCAGAGATATGATCAAGATAGAAGAGAGAAAGTTTTAAGAAATAGTTTTTGTTTTAATAGTTGTGAACTTTTTTCATTAGCATGAGAATATTTTTCCAAGTTGAGAGATTCTTCATGTCTTTATTTTTTAATAATTTAAACATTTTTGTAACATCAGGAAAACTAAGAATGAAAGCAAATGGAAGATGAGTAATTTAACTTATAGCTTCAAAAAATTATAGTTTCTGATGTGTTCCATAGCCCATAATTGTAGTGTTGAGGTATTTTGAATATTTTCTTCACCATTTCAGAAAATATAGTGTTAGATCATGTTAATCACGTGAAATAACTTTAAAGTTCTTGGGGGAGGTGCACCTAGGTGGTAAAGTGGATAGAGCACCAGCCCTGGAGTCAGGAGTACCTGAGTTCAAATCCAGCCTCAGATACTTAATAATTACCTGTGTGGCCATGGGCAAGCCACTTAGCCCCATTGCCTTGCCCAAAAACAACAACCCTAAAGTTCATGAGAGAGAGATACAGGAGAGAAATTTTAAGATAAGAGGAAAAAAAGGTGAAATTGTATGTTTCTATTCATTTAGAAAGTATTAAGCATCTGCTATGTGCCAGGCACATTTTTACTAGTCTGGGAAGACAAATACAAAAACTTCAAGGAACATATATTCTATTAGAGGAAACAGCTTGTACCTAGAAAATCAAATACAAAATATATATACAGAATAGTTTTCAACGGAAACTGGATTAGAAACTGGAAGATCAGGATACATATGACTTGAGCTTTTAAGGAAGCAGATGATTCTAAGGTAAGGAACAAGTAAATTCCATTTTTAACCTGGATAAAGAAACAGAAAGCAATACAATTTGGCTAGAATCAAACAATAGGAATGAATTAGGTTTCTAATTTGTACTAGACACTGTTCGAGGTGCTAAAGATATAAATATAAAAAACATTCCTACTTTAAAAAAAACTTTAATTAAAAGTTAATTAGCTGAATCTACCTCCTTTCCTAAGTCTCCTTTTTTCCCCTTACTATTAATAATAAAGGAAAAACCCAAGCACATATAATTAAGCAAAATAGATTCCACAAAATCAGTCTAAAGCCCTGACCAAATACACACACACACACACACACACACACACACACACACACGTGTGGGTGGTCTTTCACCTCTTTGGAAGTGGGTACCAGGTTTCATCATTAGCCCTCTGGAATGATGATTGGTGATTACACTGAACAGAATTCCTAAGGTTTTCAAAGCTTCTTGTCTTAATTGCTATCAGTATACAAATTATTCTTCTGGTTCTCTTCACTATCAATTCATACAAGTCTTCCCAAATTTCTCTGAAACCATCTTCATTATTTATTATGGCACAAAAATATTCCAACACATTTACATATCTTTTGTTTTGAGCCGTTTTCCAAGGTTATGGGGGTATACCCTCAGATTCTCATTCTTTGCCACATCAAAAAGAACTGTATTATTGTACATCCTTAAAAGTTTATTTAGGCACTGGGTAGCTCCAGACCTGAAGTCAGCAAGGCTCATTTTCCTCAGTTCAAATCTGATCTGACATCCAGCAAATCACTTAATCCTATTTGCCTTAGTTTCTTCATCTGTAAATTCAGCTGGAGAAGGAATTATCCTACCTCTCCAATATCTTTGCTAAGAAAATCCCAAATAGAACCTCCAAAAGTCAAATTATAACTGAACAAGTCCTTAATAAATAAGTTAATTTTTCTCAGGACTGAATCAGTCCTTACTTTAAACTACCCTCTCATTAATTCCTTCTAATATAATTTCTCTGTTAATTGAGTTGTATGTTTGTACCTAAATTGGAATGTGAGTGTGTTAGTGTATGTTTGTATTTTTCCTTCTTTAACTAGTTCAGATGAGAGTGAAGTTCATGTGTCAGCCACTTCTCCCACCATTTGTTTCTCTTTATGTAGAAATCTGTGTATATATCCTGCTTTTGTGACATAATTGCCCTAATCTTTTCTTGCTCTCTCCCGCACCTCCAATCTACTCCTCTTCCTTTCTGCATTCTTCTTTAAGACTATCAAGACATAACAGAATCATTCTTAGGCCATCTGTCTAATTAGACTACTCTATTGATATTTTTCTTTTTATGTTTCTATTTAAACATCTGGGTTTGAAATTCAAAGGTGGTTTTTTAAGGTGGTTTTTTTTTTTTTTTTGCAAGGCAAATGGTTAAGCGGCTTGCCCAAGGCCACACAGCTAGGCAATTATTAAGTGTCTGAGACCGGATTTGAACCCAGGTACTCCTGACTCCAAGGCCGGTGCTTTATCCACTACGCCACCTAACCGCCCCAGAAATTCAAAGGTTTTACACAACTCTGGTCTATTAGAAATGCTTAGTAATCCTCTATTCCATTAAAGTTCATCTTTTTTATCATTTAAGATTATATTTGGTTTGCTGTTTTGTTATTCTTGGATGTTAGCCTATATACTTTACCTTCTTGGAATATTGTCTTCTAAGCTTTCTGCTTTATAGTTGTGGCTGCTAAATTGTGTGTGATCCTGATTGTAGCCCTTTGAATTATTGGTTGGGGGGATGCTGGTTGCAAGACAGTGGGGTTAAGTAACTTGCCAAGGTGTCACAGCTAAATATTAATTATCTAAGGTCAAATTTGGACTTGGGTCTTCCTAACTCCAGGGTCTCTTCTCTAGTCACTGTGCCACCTAGCTGCCTTGAACTCTTTTTTTTCTTGCTGCTAGTAGTATTTTTTTCCTTTGATCTGAAAGCTTTGGATTTGGTTATGATGTTCCTGGAAATTTTCACTTTGGAGTTTCTTTCAAGAAACTCCTGCTGTTACCAGCAGATCCTTTTTATTTCTACTCTGCCCCCTCTGGTTCTTAGATCTGGGTAATTTTCTTTTAAGATTTCTGAAATAGTTTTGATTTTGTCATTATGGTTCACTGATTCTTAAATATTTTCCTCAATCTGTTTTCCAGATGAATTGCTTTTGCTTTTGACCTTGTTTTATTATTTTTTTGGTTGAATGGAGTCACTGACTTCTATTTGGTTCATTCGATTTTTCATGGAGTTTTTTGCTTAGGCAAGGTTTTGTACCAAACTGTTAAATTCCCCTTCTAATTCATTCTTCTGTAACTCATTTCTCTTTGATTTCTCCCTCTAGCATTCTCTTTTTAGTAACAAAAGTATTTTAACTTTTTTTTAAAAAAAGCATTTCTTCTTTTTTCCCAGGAATTCTTGTTGAATTTATGCACATGTTATATTTTTCTTTGAGGCTTTGCTTGTAGTTTTTGGGATTATTCTTCTCCAGTATCTGTGTCTTGAACATCCATGTCACTGTAACAGTTTTTATGATGAAGTTCTTTCTCTATTTACTCATTCTTCCAACTTTTTGACTTTGGGCTGATCATTTTGCTGTTTTCTTGGGGGATTGAGTGTCGTGTTGTTCCTGACTCCTAAGGACCACTTAGGCTAGGTACCTGCAAGTTTTAGGGTTCCCAAATTGGTTTGATATAAGGTATAGGGTAAAGTCTCGTGGCTGCCATTTTGTATAAGCTGTGCAATTTTCGGATCTGGATTTGAGTTTGAGCAGTAGTAGGATACTACTGGACTCAGTGTCTATTAAAGCCAATTGGGAAGCTTAGCTACTTCACCTCCAGAGGTCTGGACTTTTCTTGCCATGAGTATTGCTTTGTGGACTTGGCTACTGATGCTACTCAGATCTACCCAGGACCTCCCTCCTTGGAAATGCCATCCCTGAGTATAGATCCCCTTATCTGTCTGCTATGGATCTTGATCTGACATTGGGTAGTGGTGACAAAACTTTGATTTGCCTGTCTTCATTGAGGTGCCCTATCATGGGTCTGCATATGCCCCAATAAGGGTCTTGAGCTTCTTGTTCTAAACAAGCAGCCTCTTTCTGTGCTGAATTGCTCTTCAAAGAGTGTTCCTAATGAGACACCATCCCCAGTGCCTACAGCTCTCTCTGTCACCCTGCCCTGATCTGGGCTGGAAAAGTAACACATTGTGATTTTTGTCTTATTTTCTTATCAGAATTCAGACTGGTGTGTTTTCAGGATCTGTTTGGAGGTATTCCCTGGAACTGCTTCCTTCTCTCCTGCCTTATTGGTTCCATTTATGAATTCTTCTCAAGGCATTTGCATTCTTTCAGAGGAGATGACATGTACCTTTTAAAGTATATACAGAAATAAATACAAGACAACTTCAATACCTGGTTAGTTAGTAAGCAAGTCAATTAGCAGTTGAAAGGATAGATCACCTGAGGATCATCCTTATTCATGATGTTTTGATACAGGAAGGGTATAGAAATGGGGCCAGTACTCTGGTGAGGAAGGAACTTCAGTGGTTGAACCAAAGGAAAAAAACCTGCTAGCATACCCAGCAAATGATTACCCAGCCTATTCTTAAAGACCAAGGAAGAAGAATTTATCACCTTTTGTCAAGCACATTTTACTTTTAAACTCATGTTGTAAAATTTTTCCCTGACATCAAGACTGATTAGTACTCCACTCATTGAATCTGGTTCTGACCCCTGGGACCAAACAGAGCAAATCTGACTCACTATGATTGTTGTCCATTTTCTCATCAGGATTCAGCTATCATGATCCTTCTGAGTCTTTTCTTCCTAAGACTATGGTAAAGGACTCTGAGTTCATGTCATAGGAGGATTTCTAAATCCTCCTATGACATGAACTCTGAGTCCTTTACTATCTTCATTATACTCCTGTTTACTAGCATGCCTAGAACTGAAAAGAAATTCCAGATGAGATCTACTGGTCAAGGTATAATGGGACTACCATTTTTTTTTTCTTGGTAGCTATATCTTCTGTTATAGCAGCCCAATATTGAAATAGCTTTTTTTGGCTTCTACATTATACTGGTGACTTAATTGAACTTGTAGAGCTAAAACTTTTTAGCTGTCTTTCAAAACAACTAATATCCCCAATCTTGTTCTCCACTCCCATCTTGTAATTGTGAGTGAAGCTTGACACAAGCAAGACTTTATATTTATCTTACTGAATTTATCTTAATGCAACCCAATGTACTACTATCATGAGCCTTTTGGATCTTGATTCTGTCCTCTTCTGTGTTAGCTGTCTCCTCTAGCTTTGTGTCAGATGCAAACTTGACAAGTATCTGTGCCTTTATTCTAGTTATTGATAAAAATGTTAAATATCCAACAGACCAAACACAGGTTCCCTTGAGCTCCTCTGGAGATATTCTTCCATGTTTACATTGAACCATGAACCACTTCTCTTGGAATCTAGCCATCCATCCAGTTCTTAATTTCTCCATGAGAATAGCATGAGATCTTTTATCAAAAGCTTTTCTAAATTCTAACTGTCCTCCATCCACAGCTTTTCCCCTCACCTACTAGTTTATTAATCCCATCAAAACAAAAAAAAAATGAAGTTAGTCTAGCTAGACTTGTTCTTGATGAAATTATGCTGACTATAATCAGCACTTAACCTTTCTTGATATTCATCAACTGTCTCCTTAGGGATCCTTTCTAGATTTTTTCCCAGGAGTCAGTGTCCTGGGGAGGAGTTTAACATATCCTGGGAGTTAGGGGCATGGCACCAGTGTGATCTAGAAAATCTGAAAAAAATTTTGGCCCTTCAAAAAGAAGAAATCTGAATTATTAAAAGATAAAGTATGTTATATTTTACACATTTCTGAGTTTCTAAACTTTTCTGTGTTGTCTGCTGGTCTTTGTATGTCATCTGCAGCATTCACAAAACTCCCCCAAAATTCCCACTTAATTTCTTATGCCAGCTTGCAATATATTAAAACCATGTTGGAGAAAGTCATGATGTGGAAGGGATAATTGTATATTGGAATATAGCTGACTAAATATTTTCCTGGATCTCAAGTGAAGAATGTTTTTGTTAAATTCTAAATGCCTTTTGGGCAAGGACCTTGTCCAGTTAAATTCAGCACTTTAATGTTTGTTCTTATTTCCTTCTCCCCTTCCCCCCAACCAGTGGACTAAGAGCAGGGATCTCTTACACAAGGTTTTCAAAAAGCACTGCTCTCCTACCTGCTGTTATTGTTAATGACCTTACTCCTTTAACATATACTTTATTAACTTTGTTGTTTTTCCCTTAGTAGAAAGTAAGCTTTTTTTGTGGACCAGGGTTCTTTTTGTTTTTCTCTATTTTTTCAGATCTTAAATAGTATACATTTAAAAAATATTTGTCAAATAAATTAAGGTTTTAGGGGATTGGAATATAGTAGAGACTTTTGAATGGTGGCGTAAGGAGTTTAAGTTTGACTCAATAAACAATGTGGGGCCTTTGAAGACTTTGGAACAGAAAAATAATGTGACTAGATCCATGCAGAAGAATGGCTAGTTGGGGTAAAATTGAAATAGTAATAATATTTTCCTTTCTTTACATGATTGTGGTGATGAATTATATGTGTGAAAGCTCTTTATAAAACAAAAAGGCATGTTAGGTGCAAAATGTTATGAACTTACTCTTTAGGAGTTGTGAACAGATCTGGGTTCAGATTCATGAGGGCAGTTTCTTAAAAGGAATTGAATTCTCTTGAATTCTCTTGAACTAGATCTCAGACTAGATTTGGAGGATGAATAGAATCTGACTAGATAAAGAAAGTAGGAAAATCAGGTGATGGTGTAATATCATGAGTGAAACTATGGTTTCATATTTGATTACAGTGAAAAATTTCTCTAAAAAAAAAGTAGATGTGGGCTAGAGTTTGGAAGGCCATGAAAACTAAATAGAGAAATTTAGATTTGATGTGGCAAGAAATTGGGGAGAAGGAGTTTTACACCATATCTGTTGAGTTTTACATGAAGTCCAAAAAAACACTTAGGTCTTAGTTGAGGATAGAACTAAAATATAAACTTCTGTGCCATCTCGTGTGTGTGTGTGTGTGTGTGTGTGTGTGTGTGTGTGTGTGTTTTCTCAGAGAAGAAGCTACCATAAAGTTTGGAAAACCAGAATAGCTTTGTATCTAGACAAATGAAATATCATTGTGTCTAGCCAAATTAGAATGGAGGAAAACATTCTCTCATTGGGTAAGTGGTGATTTTTGAGGAAAGTTTGAATAAACTGGAAATTAAGCCACACTTAAACTATCGATGGAATTATGGAGATGAATGAGAACACAAATAGCTTATAAGTGTGAAGTAGGTGTGAAGAGGTTAATTATGGGAGCAGGGTCTTGCAGGAACCTGGAAAGGACTCTGTTTTTGAACATAGTGAATTGACTTTGTTTTAAGAGAATGAATCCCTCTTCCTCTGAGCCTGGAAGAAAGTATTAGTGAATTAATATAGAGAAAAATATGTTGTAATAGAGAAGATAAACATAGGGGTACCTACTAAATGACCTTAATTGATTTAGTGGGAAAGGAGGCATTAACTAAAGGTAAAGAAAATTAAATAGTTTGTAATGAATTGAATTGACAGGGTTTTAGCTAGTAAGAATCTTTGACATACATAAAATAGTAGGATGTACATTGGTACCCAATAAAATGCTATGTGAAGGCATTATTACAGTTTACAGAGCATTTTCCTCACAACATCCAGGTGAGGTAGGTAATACAGATTTTTTCACTTAACAGAGAAGGAAATTGAGGTACAGCCATATAGGGATTTGCCAAGGGACCAACAACTAATACAAAGAGTAGAGACCTAAATCCAGGTCTTTTAATCCTGTAGTGCTATGCTGCCTTTCTTAAGAAATGATATCACAAGCGGCTCGGTGGTGTAGTGGATAAAGCACCAGCCGTGAAGTCAGCAGTACCTGGGTTCAAATCCGGTCTCAGACACTTAATAATTACCTAGCCATGTGGCCTTGGGCGAGCCACTTAACCTCATTGCCTTGAAAAAAAAATTTAAAAAAAAAGAAATGATATCACTAAGCTCTTAAATATCCTATAGTCTTGATGTTGTCAAGAACAAAAGGTGAATTTTTTTTTCTCCACACTAGTTATTTTGAATAACTGAAACCATTTAGAAATTAAATGCAAACCCTGAATCTTAATGCCAGAGATTAAAAATTAATCCTTATTTCTCATTGCACCAAAGGATTTTGTAATTCATTGATGCTAAGAAGTTCTTTATAGTTTTTCATTTTTCTCCATTTGATTTAATTATAATATGTAATATTAGTTGGGTCCAAAGTTGTCCAACCTACAATAAAAGAAATAGGCAAAGTTCTGAGCCAATGGCATGTTGGTCCATGGCCCCCTCCACTCTTCTTCAGGATCTGAGATGCCCCTTTCCTCCAGGTCCTTAGTACCAGATACCTAGACAATTCAGATGAAGCAAAATAACCCATAGGCTGACAAATGGGCTAATAAACAGACTTTGACAGACCTATCTTGATTTTCAGAAGATCCTACCAATCAGGCCCATGGACTGAGCTGATAAACAGATGTCAAACATACATGAGCCACTTATTGGACATGTGCACATTGTCATCAATAGATGACGAGGGACAGAGGAACAACAAAAATATCTGAGAAACTTTCCTTATAATTGAGTCATCTGTTATATCAAGGAAAAAGTTAGCTTCCTTTACAATTATTAAGCAAGTAAACTTAAAATCCACAGTTCACAGTTCTGGAGTCTAGTATTCAGAACTTAGAATCATTACTCCTGTGGAATCATATCAAGGTGAAAAGTATTGATTGAAATAAAATAGGGGTACAGTTAATCATCTCACTTTTATATAATTCTCATTTGACTTTCACAACACTGAAGTGGGTGCTATTTTGTAGATGAGGAGATGATCTCAGAGGTTAAATGACTTACCTGGAATCACACTAGGAAATATCAGCTGGTACTCAAACTTAGATCCTTATGACTCCCATGTACTGCACTTAGGAGAGTGTCAGAGGAACACCATATCATGTTATCTAAAATGATATCAATAACATTGCTTTGCAGATTCAGTAATTATAGAGACTTTCAATTCTCAAAACTTTAATCTAGTGAATAAAGTTTAACTGGAAGAGTTTTTTAACAGATTAAACAACTAAAATAATTCTAACAATCTCAGGTCTTTAGATATCTCTAATTTTTTTTTCAGTTTTAAAAACTTAGATCACCTAAAATTCTCCTTATTACACTACCTAGGAAATTGTATAAGCCCTAGAAACCATGCTTGCTGCTTTTTTTTTCTTCAGGAACCCAACTGAAAACTTTCCCTCTTCTTTTAAAAAAAATTAATAATGTAAATTTTAAATGAAAATTTATGCTAGTTGGATTGACTTCATTTTTTTCTGTGGAGGCATATATATCAGACATGTTGAATCTTTTATATTTATACTTTTTTTAAGTTTCCATTTTAATGCTTTTTAATAACCTAAAAAAATAGAGCTAGTCTGACTTCCAAACAGTCCTCCAAGTTCAAGTTGAATGGCATATTATTGAATCACAAATCAATTTACTTTTTTGTGAATAAAGAGAGGAAGAGTTGTGAAATGTCATTGGCAGGAATGAGGTATTTAAATATACATTTGGTATCTTGAATTTCATTGTTTTATATTTTTAAAATACTTCAGGGATAACTGCTTAGAAATCAGCATTTAGCATTTTTCACTTTTAAATATTGCATTTTCTGAACTGTGAAGTATTCCTATCAAAAAGCCTGTATAATTTTCATTAAAAACATTTTTTATTTTAAAAAAATAGGTGGGATGGGGCAGCTAGGTGGTGTAGTGGATAAAGTACTGGCCTTGGATTTAGGAGTACCTGGGTTCAAATCTGGTCTCAGACACTTAATAATTACCTAGCTGTGTGGCCTTGGGCAAGCCACTTAACCCCATTGCCTAGCAAAAACCTAAAAAAAAAAAAAATAGGTGGGGTTTTTTGTGGTTCATATCATGAATCTTCTTTGGTATTAATATACAAGTTTGAAAGTCCAAATGAAATCAGGTACATTATATAATTTTCTTTTCCAAAATTTTTGTCATCTATTATACATTTTTTCCCAAAAGTAGCTTTACCTGAATAATCAAATAAAATAATAATAGAAAGTATTAATATAATTGGTTTTGAGACATTTTAGAAGATAGTTTAAGAGTAACTGAAAGATATGCCAAGGAATCTGCATTATTTTTGTCATTTAAACTTTGGCTGAATTAAACTGCTTTTATTCCTTTTTTCTGTGGAAAAGTTTTGTTAACACATTTATTTCCACTTTCCTTAAAATATGTATTCCTCCTCTTTCATTCCCAATATCAGCTAGTATTCCTTCCAGAAGAAAGCTTAGGGAATGTCATTGACTTCTTTTCTTTTCCTATGGTTCTAAGTCTATATAAGTCTGAGACCATTAAAAGTAGTGATATACCAATCATTGGTTATTTTTTAGAGCTATAGCCAAAAAAAAGTTGACCTATATTCCATTATGAAAGTGTACATATTATTCTAAAGAAAACCTATTTCTGAACATAGTAATTAAACCCTTCTCCTAAAATCCTAGAACTTAGAACTATTTCTTGTCTAATTATCTAATTATCTAATACTGCTTTTTAAAGTTAACCCTTAAAGAAACAAAAAAGAAAAACTAATTTTGCATCAACCTGTAAAATTTTGGGAATTTAAAAATTATGATAGAATGAAAAAAAAATCCTTTTTTCTTTTTTTGTTTTTTTGGCAGGTATAAATTAATCTTCTAAAAGCAGTTGAACAATGGAACCAGATATCATTCGAATGTACTCTTCCTCTCCACCACCATTAGACAATGGAGCTGATGAAGATGATGAAGATGAATTTGGAGAATTTGGTGGGTTTTCTGAAGTCAGTCCTTCTGGTGTAGGATTTGTTGATTTTGATGCACCAGAGTTTACTAATTCCAAGGAAGAATTTATACCCTCCAATCATTTTATGCCGATTCATGGTTTCTCAGAAAATGTAGATAGCTTTACAAGCTTTAAGCCTATTAAAAATGGTAATGGTAAAGACAGCATTGCTGAACTTCCTAGTCTTATAAGAGAACAGTCTGATGTTGTACCTTCTACCACCAGCAAAGAAATAATTCAGTGCAGAACTTCAGATACTTTAATTGAGAGTAGAGGAAGTCCAGGAGTTTTAAATGAAGTAGTAGGGCAGAAAGAGAATGTTGGAACATCTGAAAGCTTCTCTTCTGACAGCTTTAGAATTGATAGGAAAATAGTTAGTCATGACAAGCAAATAGATAACTGTAATGGTGAGAAACCCACATGTATAGAGATTCTTACAAATGGGTTTGCAGCACTGGACTCTGTAAATCCTCAGGGAAAGGAAGACTTAGACATTATTGATTCAAAGAGACTAAAGAGTCATAGCACTGAACTTCATTTAGACTCCACACCTAGTCCTGCTGAGGAATTTGCAGATTTTGCCACATTTTCCAAAAAGGAAAGAGTAAAACTGGAAGAAACAAGATGTGATGTTTTAAAGGTCAGAGAAGCGCTAACTATTCAGGAAAACAATAAAATAAATAGAATCCATGAAGGAAGTTCTGTGAAACAAACATCTTTGGATAGAAGCTGTGAAAATGAAGAAAAGACTCTTGGTCAAGAAAATCAGGTTTGCATTTCAGAAATCAGTGTAATAACTAATGAAACTTCAACACTGGAACAAATTGAATCAAATACTAGCACACAATCAGCCTTGAATTTAGTAGACAAAATTGATAATGCAGAAACATTTAGCAGGAGAGAACAGTGTGAAACTGATGAGAAATTTGATTTTTTAACTTTTAAATGTGCAACCCTGTGTATGGACAATATTAAAACTTCTGAAACCAATGACAACATTAGTTATTGTCCCAAAGAAGAAACTGTTAAATTTACAAATATTCAAAGCACCAGCATAGATCTGCCAGAAGAAACTGTTTTGGATGATTCTACAGATTTGAAAAATGGGGATAGTAGTAATGATTTTGTATCTTGCAGTGATACCAATGAAGATGATTTTGGTGACTTTGGCACAGTCAGTGGTGCAACTCCACCTTTTGTTAGTGGTACTCAAGATTCAATGAGTGACATAACCTTTGAAGAGTCCTCAGAGCAGTTTCTACATTTTAGTGAACCAGGTGATGACTTTGGTGATTTTGGGGATACAGATGCTGCTACTTACCAAGAGGAAATAACATATTCTCAGTTAGAACTGAAACAGACTTCTGATATTGTATCAGAAGGATATGAAGATGCAAGAAAGTCTTCTATGTCAGGAATTGAACCTCCTTCAAAGATAAAAAATGGTGGTTATAGTCAATTTGAGAATCTTGATGTGGGGCCAAAAATTCAAGATGAATGCAGTGCTTTTCAAGACCCTGATGATTTTGCAGATTTTAGTTCAGCTGGTCCTAACCAAGCTGCAGATTGGAATGCCTTTGAGGATGAGCAAAAGGAGAGTTGCTCTTGGGCTGCGTTTGGAGATGAGCAAACTGTGGAGTCTCCTCTTAGAAAAGAATCACATAGGACAGGTGAAAGTATTGTTAATCCAGTGACCCAAAAGAATCACACTGTTCCTCTGGCAACTTCTCAAGGAGCAGCTGTTAGTGACCATTCACATGAATCAGCTTCTTCTACTCAGGTAATTTATTATATTTTCCTCTTGCTTTGTGGCACATAAATTGCTTTGGAAGCATGAAATTGAGATGTACAAAAGATATTTTCAATGGATACATCTTTATTTTCCACTAAATTTCTTGTTAGATTGAAAATTGTTAGCTCATATTTGAAAATTTTCTCCTAAAGAACTCAGTGAATTTCTATAATTACAGAAAATGTTGTTTATATTGTTAGATGAGTATTCCTATAGAAATGCATTTAGAACTTGCCAAAAGTGTAATACGAGATAACCCATTGAAACTTCTAATTCTTTACCTTACCCCCTCCCCCCCAAAAAAATAACAAAACATACATTAAATTAGGCTTTTGAAGTTTGGTGAGATTCAGAAGCTTGGAAGTAATGATTGTTTACAGTTTCCAAGGTGAAGCAGAAAAGTAGTAAAGAGGTTTTTTTTCCCTCTTCCTCTCCTTTTTAGTTTTTGCAAGGCAATGGGGTTAAGTGGCTTGCCCAAGGCCACACAGCTAAGTAATTATTAAGTGTCTGAGGCCAGATTTGAGCTCAGGTACTCCTGACTCCAGGGCCAGTACTCTATCCACTGCACCACCTAGCCGCCCCTCTCCTTTTCTTTAGAAAACAATTTTATTTTGAAGGTTTGAGGGATGAACTACAAGTGCTTATTGAACTAGACAGAAAAAAAACCCATTTTCCTCATATTTTCTAAGAATACTTGGTCTGACTTTTTTTCTCTTACCTCATTTTACTTTATATTTTTTTTTGTATATACATAGTGTCATCCCATGTAGATTCTCTTTCCAGCCACCCCAGGCCTCAGCCTCTCCTCCACTGAGTTACGAGAGGCCTTACTCTGGAAGGTTTTTCTATTCTGAAAGGTAGTCAAGCCACCTTGATCCCAAACCTCATTGTACCTAAGTTACCATGAGGAACTCTGTTTCTAAGACTCCTGAATAGGAGCCAATGTCTGTGTGACTTGAAGTGGGTTCAAACCCTCCATCTTGGGGGCAGCTGGATGGCACAGTGGATAGAGCACCAGCCCTGGAGTCAAAAGGACCTGGGTTCAAAAGTAACTTCAGACACTTAATAATTACCTAGCTTTATGACCTTGGGCAAAAAAAAAACATCCATTTTTGAAGCTGTGGAAGTCAACAAGCATTTCTGAAGTACTTACTATATAATAGGCATTGGTAATACAGACAGGCAAAAAGGAAGATTGTCTTTATCCTTAAGGATACCCAAAAAAAGAATAGGGGTTGGGGAGCTTGGAATATAAGAATGACCGGTGTGACTTTTCCCCAAAATTGAGCATTTTGTGGAAGAAAGGGGCTACAAGGGCAGAGGGGAAGTTAGGCAGCCTGAGTTTAGCCTAATCTCCAAGGACACCCTCACAGCTTATAAGACGCTGGCCTTCTGGGAGACAATGAGAGCCCCTTCTGATTAATTTAGACATCATAATATACTAGATAATGGCAGCAATCTATCAGCTGGTCATTTACTGCTATAAGAAACAGATTTCCCAGCTGGGACTCCATTCATTCCTATCTACCGTGGTCTTAGTCCTCCATGATCTATATCATTCTCTTTGTCCTTCTGTCCCTTTGTGCCCTCTGGAATCCCTCTTGTAAACAAGCTCCATTTTATCTTAAATGAAGGATAAAAGGGGTTTACATTCTTTTCATCTTCAGCTGACTGTCCCCAGAAGACAGTGGGAAGCCCTGGGTGCTCTCAAGTGCCAGGGTTACTGAGACAGACCAAGGAGAAAAAACATGCCTTGCTCCTCCTCCCTTATAATTCTAGATTGTGCATTGTTACCACCACTGAGTAACTTAGAGGTTCGCTCTTTTTGGTCAAACTGAGTCAGTGAACTCCTATCAAACTCCAGATTTTCCCTTCCTGAGAAGTTCATTCCCTAAGTCATAGTCCTTACTTCAAGCTCAGCCCCTGTTCTCTTCCGTGCAAATTTTAACATCATATTGATGACCTCTTAAGCATCCTAATATCTAAGTTCATCAGTCAGAAGCCTTCAACCATTTTGCAGAACACTGACAGATCTCTAGTTGACTCTGGTCTCCTATCTTTTTTAGTGATTTACTCTTCCTTAAACCTGTTTCTCATCCTCACCAAATGAGATCTCCAACTTCTTTATTCCATGTTCTCTCAGAACACATAGAAGGTAAGATTTAATCTGCGTCTGTGTACAACATTCGTAGATCTGACCAAGACCTTTGATACCGGCAGTCGTGAGGGCTTACAGAAAATTATATCAAAATTTGATTGCCCAAAAGAAGTTCATCAGATTTATACATCGATTCCATGGCTGTGTGTTTGTTTGCCCAGCTTTTGGAGAGTGGATGGGCTTTTGAGATTTCCCAGTCATCAATGAAGTAAAAGAAGGATGTGTCCTTGTTCCCATTCTTTTTAGCCTTTTAGCCCCCTTTTAGATGTTTTCAGCCATGCCATCAAATGCCTTCACTGAGGCATCATGACCTCAAAATCACTGATGGCAAATTCTTTCACTTGGAAAGGCTATAATCCAAGACCAAAGAAGAGGGAGTATTGGTCATGATCTCCTGTTTGCAGATGATTATGCACTCAATGTAGCCTTTGAAGCTAAGAGACCACAAAGTATGGATTGATTCCCTGCTGCAATTGTTAATTTTTGTCTTAACAATTAACACCAAGAAAACATAGGTTCTCCATCAGCCAGCAGTATACCATCCCTATGTGGAAACATTGGTTACAGCAAATGGAGGAGTTTTGAGTACTGGGGACAAGTTCACTTATCTTTCCACAGAGGTAACAATGACAATGAGGTTGACATCTCATTGCCAGAGCTAGCTCAGTAATTGGGAGGCTCTGAAAGAAAGTATGGAAGAGAAGAGGTATTAGATTGACTACCAAACTGAAGGTCTAGAGACATGGTGCTGACCTCATTGCTATATGCCTGGGAAACCTAGATAGTCTACCAGTACCATGTCAGGAAACCAAATCATTTCCATTTAAATTGTCTTAGAAAATTCTGACAGTCACCTGACAGGCAAAGATACCAGACACTGAGGTCCTTTCTCAAGCTAAACTGCCTTGCATTCAAACGTTACTACAGAGAGTGCAACTACAATGTGCTGGAGTCATTGTTAGAATGCCAGATGTGTGCTTGTCAGAAAGAGTATTCTATGGAGAACTCAACCAGGGCAAGTAAATGATCATAAGGGCATCAGAAGAAGTGATACCAAGACACCCCGAAGGTTTCATTGAAGAACTTCAGAATTGATTGTACAGAATGGAAGGCAGTGGCACAGGACTGTTCAGCATGGCATGCCCTCATCAGACAGGGTGCTGCACTCTTTGAGGAAGGCAGAACTGAAGCAGCTCAAAGGAAACGTGACATCCATAAGTTGAGAGTTCCCAACTCAGGTGTTCACATGGACTATTTGTGCCCAACCTGTGATAGAGCATTCCGAGCTCAATCTGGACTGATCCATCAACCACAGTCAGACACTGTAATTTGTCTCAAACATAGTGATGTCGTTTTGGTCTTCTTCAGTAACGAAGAACAAGAGCCAGCCAACCCCCACCCCTTCAGTCTTGAACCTATTTTTAACTTTTTTACTTATATACTGATAGATACCTTTGAATCATTCACTCTCTTGTCTTGTGAACTTGCCCATGAACCACTTTTCCATTCCTATCTCCATGCTTCTGAGCACTATGAAGAGAATGTCCTAGAGTTGCCAGCTGGGTTCCACACAGCTTTTCTAAACCAACATACTCTTTAGTTTCCCTATGCCACCTCTTTTTCCTTTCCTTTTCAGCAGAGGATCTCAACATGCTATGTGGTTTTTAATTTTTATTTTTTCAATTATATTTAAAGATAGTTTTCAGCATTCACTTTTGCGAAGTTTTCTCCCTTCCACCTTTCCCTTTCTACACCTTAGCATAACAAGTAATCTAATATAGGTTATATATAATACTCTTTTTTACTGATAAACAAGACCATCCATCTGAGGCATATCATCTCCTTTAAACCCCGCTTTTCATCATTCTTCCATTCTCTCCTTATTTACTGCTGAAGAAGTAAGAATTCTTTTCAAATGTTCCATTTATGCTCTGAATCTTATTCCCTCATGTCACCTCTCCATCATCTGTTTTGTTTTTCTCATCTTCAGCTTTTTCATAGCCACTGGCTTCTTCCGTCATCTTCAAATGTTCTCAGATGTTCCCCAAACCCTTAAAACAAATTTCAAAATCTGAAAAAATAAACCCTGTCATTTGACCCTGCTCTTCTCTCATGCTATCACCCTATATTTGCTTTGTCTTTCAGTCAAACTCCTAAAATTGTTTGTCCTTTTCCTTATCTTCCATTATTTCTCAGTCTCACCATTAGAATAAAATTATTCCTTCCAAGATTGCTAACTTTTCATTGTGAAGAAAATGCCCTTCCCCCCCCAGTCCTAATTCTTTTTTTGATCCCTCTGTGGCATATTTGACACTTGACCACTCCCTTCCCAGATGTTCTTTCCTTACTTTTTATAATACTACTCTCTTGTTGTTCTTTCCCCATCCACCCGACTACTCCTCCTTGGTATCCTTTGTTGAGTTACCATACTCCTCCTGTAGGGTATCTTATATATGGTGCTTTGTCCAACTCTCTTTTCTTAGTGCTATTTATCTCCCAGGAGTTGAATTATTTCTGTGTAGATGACTCCAAATTCTGTACATCTAGCTTTAATTTCTCTTTAACTCCAAGTCCAACTGACTGCTGCCTCTCTCCACTTGAATGTCCTACAGGTATCTGCAATTTAATGTGTCCAAATGAAATTCATAGTTCCTAAAAGCCATCTCTCTTTCATACTCCAAGCTTTTTGTTGAAATAATTGCCATATTTCAAAATATCAGGTTCATAGCCTTGGAATTATCCTTGATTCTTCTTTCTTCCCCAATTTTTGTATACTATAATTTGGCAAATCTACCTCCATAATATTTCTCATCTTTCCACTTCTCTTCATTCACACAGGCATCACCTTTGTATAGGCCTTATTACTGCTTGCTTGGTTTTTATTTCATATTTTTGTTTATTTTCTATATTAAATAGTACATGACCTTATTACTATAAACATCAAATAATATAATTGTCTATTAAATAAATAAAATGAATTTATTAAAATAATTTTTAAAATAGTTTTTCATTTTCAACAATTATTTTTTACTAATATGTTCCTCCTGCCTGTCCCTATTGAACAAATGCTTTTTAAAAACAAGAAAAATAAATCCCCCAACATATAGTACATAGTCCAGGAAAACAAATTACCACATTAACCATATCCAAAATTGAATAGCACTTTCTACATTTCAAGCTCACTTTCCTCTGTCAGGAGGGTAACTAGCATGTTTTATCTTAAATCTTTTGAATTCATAGTTTATGATTATATTGATCAAATTTCTAAAATCCTTCAAAATCTTTTTTCATATACAAGTCTTCTTCTCTAATTCAGCTTTCAAATTAATATTCCTAAACTACAGATCCTTCTCTCTCTCTCTCTCTCTCTCTCTCTCTCTCTCTCTCTCTCTCTCTCTCTCTCTCTCTCTCTCTCTCTTCTCTCTCTCTTCTCTCTATCTCCTTCAAAATCTTGAATAGACTTCCTGTGGCCTCTTAGGATAAAACATGATCTTCTCTATTAAAGTCCACCACAATGTTTCCCACCTGAATTTTTAATCTTAATTTATTTTATTTTATATTATTCCCTTGAACTTAAGATTTTTCCTGGTATATATCATTCCATGCATTAACATACTTGTTAACTATCTAGGTCCACTGTCCCTTCAAGCTGCCCCTAATTTTCACACCTTCTTACTGTCAGACTTCTTCTGTTTGTTCTGTTCTGATATGTTTATGTTTTTAATTTGCCATGTCCATGTGGATTGACAATGGTAAATCACTTAAATTTAAGTGTTCTAAAGTGCTGAAATAATTGTCTCCTCTTTTTGCTTCTATGTAATATATACATTCTAGTGTTACTTAAAAGTAAACTTTGGTTATAATTGCTTTTAAAGCTAATGTGTTTTAAAATATCCTTATCCTTTCATTTTCTTATAATTTAATATTTCAACCATATTTTACTATTTTGATCTATTTGTTGAAGCAAGAATACATTTTCTATATCTCAAAGACTTTTCAATTTAATGTTTAAAGCCTCACCTTAATTTGAGGAAGAATAATTCTTGCCAGAATGAAGCCAGATGGAAAGGAATGGCATTGACTTTCATGAACTTACTACTTTAAAAGATCCGTGATTTAATAAAGCTTTGGCACATACCCATTATTAAATATAAACTTGCACTTTCATCTATGAAATTTTGATCTTAAATCAGCAGATTTCCATTTTTAAGTTCCAGAGGTGTAAGGAGCTTTATATTGAATACTAAATGGTTCTCCTAGCCTCTTTTTAGCATTTCTTACCTTTTAAAGTCCAGAAAGATCCTTTATTTGCAGATAACTTCTGTCATAAATGCTTGTTTGGAAGATAACTTCTTTGGAAATAAGAATTTTTCAAGTTGCTCACCCTTAAGCCACTTAAGGTAACCATTGAATTTATTTAATAACAATTTTGCTAAATTGTAAATTATTTGAGAGTTATAATATAGGTTAGATTGAATAAAGAATTTGAAGTTTAAAAGGTATATTTCTTTGGAGAAGAAGCAGCATAGCCTGCTGCACCAGATAAATAAGCCTCAGACCAGAAGTTTTTCACCTAGGGTTCGCAGATTCCTTGGATAGATTTCAGTGGTCCAGATTTATTTATTTTTTTAGCATTTTGATAACTGTATTTTGCTATCATTGGTTTATAAGACTATGCATCTTATTTTGTATATAGAGACATTCTGAAAAGAGATAACAAATTATTAAGAACACCTTTAAATTAGGGCAAGTAGGTGATAGAGTATATAGAGCACTGGCCTTGAAATCAGGAGGACAGGAATTTGAATCCACCCTCACATGCTTTCTAGCTGTGTGATGTTGGGCAAGTCACCTTGCCCTGATTGCCTCCCATCCAAGGCCATCTCCAGTCATCCTGATTTATATCTGGCCACTGGACCCAGATGACTCTGGAGGAGAAAGTGAGGCTGGTGACTTGGCACAGCCCCCTCTCACTGAAGTCCAGTTCATGTGCTTGTTATGACATCACCTTCCCATGATCTTCTTCAAGAATGAAGAACAAACATCATTATCATTAAGCAATCAGAATTTCTTTCCCTCTTCTCTTCACTACCTGTTTTATAGTAGTCTGTTACTATCTGAAATTTAGGATTGGGGAGGAAAGACATCATTATTTTATCAGAAACATCTTGATGTTTTCTAAGGATTGAGTTGTTGAACATGAAGTTTCCTTTCTCCTAGTCTGTATATTCTTTTCCACTTTGATATCTTGAAAGCTATTCTGATTGTCTTTAAAATTGTCACCTCCATGATAGACTCAGGGTGCATATAGTTTTTGGACATGATTTGTTTCTCTAAACTTTACATATTTGTTACAAGGGTTTCTTTTTCCTTTTCAGTTGGGGGAGGGGGGGAAATGAAAGTGGGAAGGAAAAAAGTTAGATTTTCACTGAGAAAAATTGAATGAAATTTTTTTAAACGATTTATGAAAAACTTTAAGAGACAAGATAAATAGAAAATGAGTCATTTTTTGGAGATGATCAATTTGGGAATTTGTTTTGCTTTTTTCCCTTCTCAATGAGGAAAGGAGGATAAAAGGAGAAACTAAATACTTGTTAATTTTAATTTTAAAAAAATCTTTTTAAAATAGTGTACAAAAATTTCACCTCTCTGTTGGATTTCTTTTGAATATATTTTGCCTTCCTTATTTAATCTTAGCAAGTGTTAGTGGTATTCATTCACAGGGTACATTAGGTGCTGGGCTAGGTGCAAAATGTCATTACACTAGCAATGTTGAGAATATATTCAAAAATGTTGGCAGATCTGTTCATTTTAAGTCTATATCTTTCCTCTCTTTTTCATCTTCAAATACAATGTCATTTGATTTAGCAAGAACTTCATG
Source organism: Macrotis lagotis (assembly GCF_037893015.1). Classification (NCBI taxonomy): domain Eukaryota; kingdom Metazoa; phylum Chordata; class Mammalia; order Peramelemorphia; family Peramelidae; genus Macrotis; species Macrotis lagotis. The sequence continues at coordinate 122,025,531 of NC_133658.1, forward strand.
CCAAATTTTTGTAGATTCATTTTCCCCTCAGATGCTTTTCAATGTTTTGTGAGGCAAAAACTATATAAATGTCCATCTTCCTCCAATAATATTTTATAAATATACTTATACTCTAAATTGGTGTTACCCTTAGCTTACCATATCTTTCCATGTGACAGGGATTGAAATTTTTGCATCATCTGAACTTTATTTAAAATAAATGAAAGTATTATGTATTAATTTAATCATGGTTAATATAATAAAGATTGTTATGATTTATAATTTTATGATTTCTGATGTAACTATATTATAATTTACAAATTATAATAATTAAAACAGTAATAATAAAATATTTGCTTTTGATTTACCCTTCATCTCTCACTACCCCCATAAGTTGCCTTCTCACTACTATACTTTTACATCGTTTGATTAAATAGGAACTTTTCTATGTAACTTATTGGAGATGCACATAACTTCATCTTCTCTTTTGTCTTTTCTTCCAAGCTGAACTTTTCATTGACCTTTTAGCTAGTCAATAATCTGAGTGCCTTCATGCCAAAATGATTGCTAAATTGATTCCTATGTGTTAGTTTTTTCCATGTTGTATACAGTGTTTGCCAGCTACCAGTAGTACTTTCTAACTGTTTTTGAAAAGGAAAAAAGTTCTGATATATAAATATGAGGCCTCTGAATAATAAACATGCCCATAGGGTCTAACAGAGTTTTCCCTGTACTTCCCTAGCCTCACATTTGTATTGAAGTTGGTCAAGTTTAATGAATTGAGACTAGATTAAATTTCATTGGTATAGGAAAATTCAGCACATTCTCTCTACCAGTGCAGGTTGGCAACTTCTCTACAAAATAAAGCACCATAAAGTTAATTGATTGACCTAGAGTCATGTAGCCAGTGTGTCAGTTGAGGGACTTGAGCCTTTCTGGCTCAAGTATACTATGCCATGTAACCTCTCTTATTGAGCTATAAGTTGACTTATTGGAATATCTGCTCAAATTGTTCATGTAATTTTTGTATTTCCTCCTCTGCATAAAATGTTGGTGAATAGGTATAGTAACCTTGTTGATGATCTGATTGTCTGAGGTCATTTTTCAAATGTCTTAGTGACCAAATGCCTCATAAAATGTTTCTTGTTAACTTTGGGTGCAAGTTGAAACTAACTCTTCAACTTATTTGTTTAAAGATGAGCTAATGTCCAGTATGATATCAGCTTGCTGGCTGTTAGATAAATATTTGATGATGTTGATTAATATTTTCTTATACACGATTTCCCAAAAGTGTTAGTAGTTTTTTAGCCTTAATAGCCTACCTTGAAGTTTGCAGCTTTCTTTTCATGTACTGCTTCATTGATCTATGAGATTATGCACAGTGTCAGCAGTTAAATATTTTAGAGGCAGTTAGGTGGTGAGGTAGATAAGCACTAGGATTGTAGTCAAATTCCTGAGTTCAAATGTGGCCTCAGGTCCTTATTAAGCTGTATGATAGTAGGCAATTCCTTTAACTTTTTTCTGCAGATAAATTGAGGTAATATTTCTAAAGTGCTTCAAATGGTAAATCGTAATATGTAAATGATAGCCATTATAATTAAGCTTTGCAAGCTGAGAAATGTAGTATCCTTTACCCAGTTTCTTTTCCTCTACCATAATCTCTGCAGAATGGAAAGGCAATTTTTATAATTAAGTCCTTATGAATTCCAGTGATCAAAAAAGAAAAGAATTATTTTGTGGGCAACCAGAATTGTCCTCAGGCTACTATCTGTTGGTTGGCCCATATTCAACTGAGAAGATTTACTTGAATAACATCCCATTTATTCTCACTTGAATGCAACTAGTATAATTGATAATAGTCCTCAAGTATTATGTTTTGAAAAGTGAGAGTTTCAGAATTCAAAATTCAAATCACCTTTTTTGACTATGCCCCTTGAGTGTGTAAAACAAATATATTTGTGAACTATGACTGTCATTTGTTTTTTTTTTATTTTCTTGTAAATACTTTCTTATATTTCAGTGTTTTAAGCATTGAAGGCAGCACATCAGATATTTTCTCTAGGCTCCTGTTCTTCAGTACTCTTATTTTTTCATGTAACCAAAACTTTGGTACAAATTTCTTGACAACTACTTTTCCTTTTTTTTTTTTTTTTTTTTAAGGTTTTTGCAAGGCAAATGGGGTTAAGTGGCTTGCCCAAGGCCACACAGCTAGGCAATCATCAAGTGTCTGAGACCGGATTTGAACCCAGGTACTCCTGACTCCAGGGCCAGTGCTTTATCCACTGCTCCACCTAGCCACCCCTAACTACTTTTACCTCTGATGGTAGCTTTTAAGCATTACTTTCTTTGGTGGTTAAAAAAAAAATTTAGAATCCCCCTCATATATTTATTTCTTATAGATGTACTGCTGTACTAATAATTATGTGTATTTTAATATTTATACAAGATGAAAAGTTTAAAAGACTTTAAAAATCACTTTAAATAGAGCCGCTAGAAGTTGAGTGACCTGGTTACACTTGCACTTTTAAGGATATCATGTTAGCAGTTGAGTGGAAGATGTATTAGAGAAAGAAAGACTACATACCTATTAGGAGACTATTATAATAGTCCAGTAGAAGAATGGTGAGAGCCTGAACTCGTGCGGTAGCTATATAAGTAAAGGGATAATTACAGAAAAAAGAGATATTGAATAGTTAGAGAAACATGTTTTGGCAACTCATTAGAATTGTAAGATGAGTGAATTGTTGAGTAGTGTACTGAAGTTGCAAGCATAGTACTGCATGTTGAGTGAACTCCTATCTAAAGGATATAAATAAGAGTATGAGATGTGGCTAAACTGTAAGATGGACCATTTGAGACTTGAAGAGTCAGTATGGCTTAGCTTAGAACTTGGAGTTGAGCCAACTGTTATTGGAAGCAGTATCTACAATGATGAGATCATAATTGCAATGAAGTGTTCTTAATGGAAGAAAAGATGAGATAAGATTAAACAGGGGACCTGCCCAATTACTAAGAGTAATAGGAAACCAGTAAAATTTGTCTTGGACTAGGACTAATAACTATCGTGTGAACCCTCAAGTCACATTAATGTCTGAAGAAGAAAATGGCACATCATTCCAGTATCTTTGTGAAGAAAACTCCATGGACAGTATTGTGACAACTGAACAACAGCAACAATATATCTGGAAGGATCAATCCCACTGATACTTCAGGACCCAGATAGTCCTGCTTGTAAAATCCTCCCCAGTCAGGACTTTGCTCTTTTCCTTTTTGACCTCATTTAACACCTTGTACACCACTGTAGTTCTACAGGGGCAAGCATGCATTGTGGTCTAATTATCTTTGTATGTACTTAACACCTTGTACAGTGCTTTGCTACTTAATAAATGTTAAATGAATATAGTCGTCAAAAATCTTAAAGGAAAAAGTGATATAAAAGCCAAATTTCTTGATAGCCAGAGGAAGTTAATAGGGAACTGGTCAACACATATGGAATTGTACTTTGAGATGTCTTTTGGTAATATACTCACCTGACAAGCTTTCTGAGAAAAGAAAAACAACCACTTTTAGTTAGTTCCCATTCCTGGAATAGTTTGACATATGGGAACCCTACTGAGAACTGAACATATTTCGGTGGCTTCGTAGCTGTTTGATACTGTTAGAGACAAAAAAAGAGTCTAGCACTTGCAGAATACTATACTTGTCTCTTAACTAGTATATTTACTCAGAAAATCTGGTAGTCATGTAGGACAGTTGGGCTATATTGTCTTTGCTTCAAAATTCTAGTCATTACAGCAAATTTCAGGTGAGTGTGAATGGACCCCATGAAACTGATAACTTCATTCAGATTTGCGCTTTTCAGAATTATGATTTTATAAAATGTGGTCATTGGTTCCAACCAAATGAAAATATGCAATGAAATATTTTTAAGTAAGTTGTAAAATGTTTATTAATGTAATACAGCAAAAGATAAAAAGATTTGATTAAAACCTATTGCAAACTAGTAAGAGAGCCATTATAGAAAGCAAAAACTAAAAAAAAATTACTGAATATCATTCCTAAAGATAAGCCTACATTGATGATAAAATCATTATTGTTGAAAATATTTAGTAGTATAGACTAAATTATTTTCTCTTTCTTTGAATTTTCATAAATATGCATTAGTAGGTGCATAGAGTTTTATCCACACCTTGGCAAAGTTGTGTGCTTGCTTTCTCATACAATGAATCAAATATATAGTTGGATAAGTTGGGCGTTATCTTAAAAATCATAAGTATTAAATGTGAAATTGTGTCCTTGCAATAGTTTTAGGCTAAAATAATTAAACATCAGTCTTTGAACACAGCGTTATACCACCATGCTTTCTTACTGGATCACCAAAGAACTTTAGGTAATTGATGGTTTGAATCTCTCAAACCCAAGAGGATTTTAAGATTGATAAATAAGCATTACTTTTCATTTAAACTCATCTTCTGTGTAAACCACCAATAAAAGAGATAAGCAATCCTTAACACTAAATTCAAGATGAAATACAATCTGAAAGGTATCCTTTTCTGGAATGAGCCTGTTTTATACACATTAAAAATTTGTTAATCAGTATATCTACTTTGTTCAGTTATTTTCTTCAGAGCATTCTCATCTGTACTGGGCTTATCTCTGATTACTTTAACATTATCCAATTGAACTGAGTTTTTAAAGCAACAGAACCAAAAAATTTCGTGTACTATCAACTTCATTTCCATTTTTTTAAACTTAAATAAACTTGGAAGTTTTTGTTTGAATAACTGCCCTGCTAAAAGGAATACATATTTTTATTGCAATATATATGACTTAAAGATACTTCAATTCTATCATTGTAATACATCTTTTCCTTGTAATTGTTTACAGACTACAAAAAGTTGATGCAATTTGCCTTTTTCTTTTATTTTTGCCTGAACATTATATAATTTTTTTACTATAGATTTAGTCTTTCTTACATCTCATCCTATTTTAGTCTTAGCCATGACTATGTTCATGCCTTGCATCACTTTTTTTTTCCTAATGTAATAATGAACTTCTTGTTTTATTTTTGTGCTGGCAGTATTTTCATCTGAAATACTCTTTTTTGTTCATTTTTTTTAAAGACTTTTTAGAGGAAATAGATACAACTCCTGGCTTGACACTTCCTGAGATTGCCTTTTGGAGTTTCTTTCAGAAGTTTTACTGTGGATTTATTCTATCTTTACTTTGCTTTTGGGCTGTCAAAGGTCTGAGCAGTTTTCATTATTTCTTGAAATAATATCAGGCATTTTTTTAAAAAAAAATCAGATTTTAGGGGGGTGGCTAGGTGGCATAGTGGATAAAGCACCGGCCTTGGAGTCAGGAGTACCTGGGTTCAAATATGGCCTCAGACACTTGATGATTGCCTAGCTATGTGGCCTTGGGCAAGCCACTTAACTCCATTTTCCTTGCAAAAAAACTAAAATAGGGGCGGCTAGGTGGCATAGTGGATAAAGCACCAGCCCTGGAGTCTGATTCTTAAGTATTCTCTTCTTGGTTTTTGGATCACTTATTTATCTGTCCTAATTTTCAGGGAATCTATTTGGATAAGCCCAGTTTCTATTCTACGTGATATATTCTTCTGATTCTTTCTTATAGCTGTCATATTTCAACTTTTAATCTCCTGCATCATATCTGCTATGTATTCAGATAGTCCTTGTGGAAAATCTTTTGAGTCTTTACACTCTTAAGCTTTTTTTTCTAAGAAGCCCTTCACTTTGCCTAAAGCTACAAGCATCTCTCACCATCTCTGTTCACATTAGGAGACTGCCATATTGTTTGTTTGCCTTCTTTCATTATGACTTTTCTGGCAGGTTGCCTCTAGATTTCTGGTTGGTTTTTATGGTGCATTTTGGGCTTAGAAAAAAGACATTTACACAGGTTTTTTCATTAGATTTCTTGATCAGAATTTGGCTTAGTGCTATTTTTTAAGTTTGTATTGGTAGTAGGCATGTGACAGCTTAGACTGCCTTCCTCTTTTCAAGTAGTTATGTTAGCAAAGTTTTACAAATTAGTTTTTTTTAAATTCTATCAAAATCAATCCAAGTTAAATGTTATTTTATTTGAAGAGTCTTGTGTGTAGTTTCTTTGTTTTTTACATACCAATTTCAGTTTTACTTTCTAATTTGATATCCACCTCATAGCATATTTGTACATCCCTACAACTTCATGGAAGAATGATAGTAGCCTTAGTTGTTTCTACTGACTTCATACCACAATTATATTAGCTTAGGGCCTAAAGAGTATGCTATATCCCTAATTTCATAGCTTCCACAAGTGAGGTTAGGGATAGAAACCATCCTTATATAGAGATATTATTTACAAAAAATAGCTTTTTCACATTGCTGTGAACTAAGTATTATCCTCATTAAAAAAAATTGTTTTAGGAGACTTCTAGGGGCAGAGCCAATAACAAAGTAGAGAAAGTTCTAAGCTGAGTTCTTTGAATATTCTCTTTTAGACAACTTTAAAATAATGCCTTAAATCTAATTTCAGCATGTAAAAACCAACAAAAGGTTAGAGTGAGATGCTCTTCTATCCAAAGAGAAGTTAAAAAGTAGAAAGAGAAATTTGTGACAGACACCACATAAGAGGCTGACTCAAAGCCCACATATTTGAAGCACCGGTGATGGGACTAGAGGGTGGCAATAGAAGCCATAGGATTTTTGAGGGCTCTCAATCCAAACAGGGAAAGAGAACTGCCTGTAGTAGCACTAGCCTCAGGACCCATACACTATTAGGCAGTTTTATTGTAAATAACCACTTCTGGGTAAGTTGAACACAAGCCCAACAAAAATTCCTGGAAAAACTAAAGCTTCTTTTCAAAATCCAATAAGAGTGGTAGGAAACAAATTAGGTAAAGAAATAAAAAAGGGAAGAAAATTATGAAAAGACAAAAATTGCACAAAAAAATAACAAATACTTTAAAAAACAAAATTGAACAAATGTAAAAAGAGGCACTAATCTTTATCTTGTTTTAAAAAACTATAGAAAAAAATGTACATGGAACACAAGGGGTTAAGATCCATTTTTGAGTGCAACTGAGGTCCAGTTATAGAAAATGAGTCAGTTGAGAAACTGGGTAGCTAGAAGTCTTTAGGGCATATCATTATGGGTGTTGAAGTGCCCTGGTAGGCAGGCAGTTGGGAAGGAAAGAAAGACAGTGAACCAGACACTGAATTCACTGAAGAAAAAGCTGCATTACAGGGGTCAGTTGGTAACTGAGGTATATGCAGTGTTCAGCACCTCTGATAAGTATTTGCTGAGCACTTTTCAGGGTTGCTCATCTTCCTTTGGTACTTATTTGTCACCCACTGCCCAGTTAAACCATTTCAGTAGACTGGCTAAACCAAGTTGAGGTTCATCAATAGACTCAACAATGGGTTAAGGGGAATGCTATCCCAAGCAAGTGAAGACTTCTCCTGGAATAGACAGATGAGAATGATTTGTTTGAATGCCCTTGAAGATGGCAGAAGCAGATACTGTGGAGAACTTAGAACTGGGTAGGACATTAAAGATGCCATGGTCATCCATTGTCAATCATCTTGACTTTTGTCCTGTCATTGAATTTTGATGACCCTGGAAAGAGAGTGAAGTCAACATTTTTGTGTAACTCTGCCTTAATTAAACCCAATTCATGCACAAGTCAAGACATCACCCATCACTTCACCCCACCTTGATCCTCTTTGAAAACACAGGATGGGGGCAGCTAGGTGGCGCAGTGGATAGAGCACCAGCCCTGGAGTCAGGAGGACCTGAGTTCAAATCTGACCTCAGATACTTAATAATTACCTAGTTGTGTGGCCTTGGGCAAGCCACTTAACCCCATTTGCCTTGCAAAAACCTTTTTAAAAAAAGAAGAAAAGAAAACACAGGGTGAAGAGCTATACTAAATGGTAAATAGCATTCAGATTATTAAAGGAAAAAAACTAAAGGATTTATAGGAGGAAATAGACAGTAAAACTATACTAGTGAGGGGACCTCAACTTTCTCTTCTTAGAATTAGATAAATTTAACCATAAAATTAATAAGAAAGTGGGCAGCTAGGTGATGCCATGGATAGAGCACTGGCCCTGGAATCAGGAGGACCTGAGTTCAAATGTTGCCTCGGATACTCAATAATAATCTAGCTGTGTGATCTTGGGCAAGGCACTTAACCTAATTGCCTTGCAAAAAAAATTTAATAAGAAAGAAGTTAAGGAAATGAATAGAACCTTAGGAAAGTTAGATGTGCTAGACCTCTGGAGAAAACCTAATGGGAATAAAAAAGAGTATGCTCTTTTTTTCCTCAGCCATGTATGGCACCCTCAGAAAAATTTGACACGAAATGAAGCATAAAAAAAAAAACAAATGCAGAAAAGTAGAAGTATGAATCCATCCTTTTCAGATCATAAAGCAATATAAAATTACGTTAAATAAGGGTTATGGAAACATTGTTAATTGAAAACTAATCCTGGGCGTCTAGGTAGCGCAGTGGATAAAGCACCAGCCCTGGAGTCAGGATGGGTTCAAATCCAGTCTCAGACACTTAATAATTACCTAGCTGTGTGGCCTTGGGCAAGCCACTTAACTCCATTGCCTTGCAAAAACTAAAAAAAAAAGAAAACTAATCCTAAAGAATAGAGGGGCATCAAAGGACCAGTCATAGAAGCAATTTCTAATATCTTTAATTACAATTTTCACAGAAGAAAAAATCAAAACTATCAGTGCTTTAAATCCTACAAGTTAGAGAAATACAAATTAAACAACTCTTACATATACCTCACACCTATCAGATAGACTGACATGACAGAAAAGAAAAATGATAACTGCAGGAAGGGATATGTTAAAATTAGGACACTGATACACTGTTGGTCAAGGTGTGAGCTAGTCTAATTCTTCTGGAGAACAATTCAGAATTCTGCCCAAAGAGCTCTAAAATTGTATATACCCTTTGATCCACCAATATCACTTCTAGGTCTATATCCCAAAGAAATCAAAGAAAAGGGAAAAAAGTAACATTTGTATAAAAATATTTATAACAGCTCTTTTTGTAGTGGCAAAGAAGTAGACACTAGGAGAGTACCCATCAATTGGGAAATAGTTGAAGTAGTTGTGATATATAATTTTGATGGAATATCATTGTGTTTTAAGGATGGAGTTAACAGCTAGACCGGTGATTTTCTTTTTTGTACCAGTTTCTGTACATATTCTAAAATGCTATAAAACAATTGCAACAACTTTAAAATAAAAGTCACTTCAAAGAACAATAAAACTAATCATATCCTTGAACCCACAATACCAATTCTAGTCTTTTATCCAGAAGAAATCATAAAAGTTGGGAAAAGTTTCACATGTTGCAAAATATTTGTAGCAGCTCTTTTTTTGTATTGACAAAGAATTAGAAACTGAAGTGATACTCAACATTTGGGGAATGGTTGAATAAGTTATGGTATATGAATGTCATGAAGTACTATTGTTCTTATAAGAAACCATGAATGGTTGGACTCTAGAGAAGCATGGAAAGAATTATATAAACTGATGTTGAGCAAGAACCATGAGAACAATGTACACATTAACAACATCATTTTGAGTTGATCAACTTTGATGGATGCAGCTCCTCTTGGCAGTTCAGAGAGCTAGGACGACTCTAGGAGGCCTGTTATGGACAATGTCATCCACATTCAGATTTTAAAAAACAAACACAGTATCTAAAACACTTTTCACTTTTTAAAAATTTCTCATTTTTTCCTTCCTATCCCATGGTTTTCTTGATTTATCCTTAGTTCTGATTCTTCATACACAAAACAACTAATATGTAAACATGTTAAACAAATGTACATGTACACCATTCTGGAAGGGGAGAAGGGATGGTGGAAAGAAATTGTATAACATGCAAATATGAAAGCTATGAAAGTGGATACATGTTGAAAAACTTTAAGAATATATGATTGAAAAAAATAAAATATCAATCAAAAAAATAAAGTGGCTTGCAGATACATTCAGTTTGAGTGAAATATGAACATTGGTATTTATTTTGCGTAACAGAGGTCAAAGGACTCTAGGCTACTAATGTTAAGCCGCATTAATTGGGCATTATTCTGGGGTCCTAGTAACTCTTACTAGTTGTGACTCTGCATACTTGAAAGAGAGTGCCAGAAAGACTAAATAAATGATAGTGGAATTAAACTTAATTTAATACACGAATAGGTCAGTGATCCAAATTACATGCACTTCTTACTCAAATGAATCTGTGATATCAATTTGCATCTTAATATACCAGTGGTGCAGATTGCAAATAGTTAGTTTCTGCTTATCTTGTGTAATTTTTGTCCATTTCCTCCCATCATTTAGCCACAAAAGGTCTACCTATATTGGAGGCCTTCCTTAGTTTTTCCTGACATAAAAGTACCTGTAAATCACTTGGGACAGGGCTGTCTCTTTTAAAAAACTTTTAAAAGGTTTTATTGAAACAATAGACAATATATTTTGACTTGCCATTTTGTTGAAAGCTCTGTGATAGCATGGCTTCATTTTCTAAAACATTTAGTAAAACCCCACAGGCAGGTCTTGCATAAAATAACTCTACAGAGCTTTGTTTTTGAACAGCCCTGACTTGGGGTATCTACATGTCATCCCTAGGATACATCACATCTCACCTCTCTTTTTCTCCTCCTTATCTGAAGACTTGTCTTTTTTTTCCTTTCCAATTCAACTCTTCAACATGCTCCCTTGAATTCCTCTAAATATCTTTTTTAGCAGAGTGCCCCATTATCGTCCTTTCTGAACTCCATTGTTTCCCAATCTACTGGCTTCTCACACTTGATATCTCTCACTTAGACTACTAAGAGTCAAGGTAAACTTATAGACAGTATAAAAACTGTATGATTCTCAGCTCCTAGCCTCACTCCACCTTATTTTTTTTAACCTCTTTTACCAACTTATCACTGCAGAAAGTGATTTTTCTAATTTTTCTTTAATTTCACACATTATCAAAGAATTCATTACCAAATGGACAGGGTACTGGTAATGAGCCTCTCAGTACTTAGTTATACTAGGCCTTGGAAAACAGATTTTGTCTATTGCTGGGACCACCCTTAAAGCTCTGTCAGAATGGTAGAAACTTCTGGGGCTTATTTATACAATGCAGGCATAGCATTTGAGAACCCTGTGTCACTTCCACACCATGATGAGGCATTGTAGTAGGATTTGTGTGTATATAATCTGTTTGTGTGTGTGTGTGTGTGTGTGTGTGTGTATCTTCATATACTTTAATTTATGATGACTTTAATCCTAATTCCATGTCTTGGATGCAATTTAATGTAGTGGGTTTTACTCAAAATTAAGTCTTTTAGTCGCTGTATTCCAGCTCTTATAATTCATTTCCTAACTGAAGGCAAAAACTGAAGTGGTACACATTGTTCTCTCTCTAAAGTCCCAAAATTGAAACAAAATTGAAAGTTAATTCTCTATTGTATACAGTTTGGCTCACTGAATAATAATTCCTATCTTGAGAATCAGTTGAATGAAAAGAAATAAGATAGATGACTGCAGTCTTTATTCCCTCTACTTTTCTAGCCCCTAGTTTCATTGGATGCAGCTCTTTTCCTCTAAGTTTGACTCATTTCAACCAGTTGTGAGTTTTTGGTTTTGTTTGGGTTTTTTTTTAGATTTCAGAATTCTATGTAGAGGATAAGAAAGAATGGTAAAGGAGAAAAAAGAATGGTAAAGGAGTGGGAATGCTCTTTTCATATGGAAAAATATTATTCTAAAGCCTTTGTAGTTAGCTTCCCCCTCCCTCAAGTTTTAGATTAAAGATTTTTGATTCATAGAAGAGAAATGTTAATTTCCTGCTAATGGTAATTGTAAACCTACTACAATATGTAATACACAAATTTGATAGCATTAGTAAACTATTCAACATATACATGATATTACTGCTGCTGGATACTCTACTCTCAGTGCTGCTCACAATCCATTCATACATTTTTTTGGTTCAGTTACTGTATCCAGTAAATTTTCCCAAGAGAATCTACCTACTATGCTAAAAAGTCTTTATCTAGTTCTTTTAACATTTCTTGACTCTGAATATTTTTGCATGTTTAGCTAGCCACTTTTGTTTATTATATACAAAGTCTTTCTTGACAATATGTTGTAGCCTAGTTAAAATCCAGCTTGCTTCCCTCTATTACCTTTTGAAACACCTGTTATAAAGATGAGGTAAGAGGGAAAAGGGAATATTAAATTTTAGAAAAGGCACTGATTTTACAGAAGGGGGGAAGGGCATAGAAACTACTTCATAGAGAATCAGTTGGAAGGAGCAAGATATATTTAACCTGGAAAAGAGACAATTTAAGGTGCACAGAATTATTGTCTTTAAATATATGAAGAATTTATGTGTGTGGATAATGGAATATATTATTTGGCATTAAAGGAAAGAATTAGGAGCAATAGACTTAAGTTACAGTTAGGTAGATTTCAGCCTTCCTAGTAATTAGACCTTTCTTAAAGTGAAGTACAGTGTCTCGGGAGGTAAAGGGTTCTACCCTTACTAGGAGTTTTTGAGCAAAAGTTGAATTATTGCTTGTTGGGGATGTTTCAGTGCTTTCAAAATTGCTGGCTCTATCAGATTTCTTTTCCATGTGCTTATTCCAATCCAACTATTCTTCCCAACTTCATTTTTAAGGGCATTTTCATTTTTTCATATAGAACGTTAGGAATTGAGAGTATTAAGATTCCAAGTGTAGTACCTCCTCTGTTAAAGATAATGAAAAGAGGGTGTCACTTTATAAATTATGATTTTCATCTTTTGTCCTTTATTACATGCATTTGAGATTTCTCTAAGTTTCCTGTAAAGTTAACTTTTTTCCTATCCATTTTCTGGGTTTTGATATCACAATTTGTTTGTATTGGTCAGATTTAAGCTTTTGTATCATTTTTAAATCTTTATTTTTACTACTTTATTTTTTATCATTTTTTTAATCTTTATTTTTGCTATTTTGTTTTTTCTAACAAATCAGTGGTCTGACTTCAAGAAATAGTTCAAATTTCCTCCATCAATAACCAGTCATTTATGATCAATATTTAATCAGTTTCTTTTCTTCCTTTATTTTTTGTGCTGTCCCTTGATGTTCATCATTTCAGAACTTCTCAATTCTTGTATCCAGCTTCTTCTCTCTAATACCTTTGACTTTATAAACCCTCCCTTAGATTATTGTAATAGACTCCTTCCTAATAGAGTTACCATTTTAATCCATCTTATGCAATGCTGCCAAAGTAACTTTTCCTTAATCTTCATTCTTCCCAAGCTACCTTGTAGATATTTTTATTTATTTTCTTTATATAAAGTCTGTATGCATTTTTGTAAGTACTTATCTCCTCCATTAGAGTATAAGCTCTTTGTGGCTGCTAAGTGGGTAGAATACCAACCTTAGAGTCAGAAGGACCTGAGTTCAAATATGAACAAATATGAAGATGAAAGTTCAAACTTGAATTTTTTAGCTGTGTGACCCTGGGCAAATCGTTTAATCCTGATTGCTTCACTCCCCCCCAAAAAAAAAGATCCCTTTGTGAGAGGGATTGTTTAATTATACTTGTCTCCCCATTGCCTGGAATAGTGCCTGCCACATAATGAAGTATTTAATGAATATTGAATTGATTGATATATAGGCATCAGTCCTCTAAATTATCTTTTAGCTTTTGGATTTTTTTTGTTTCTTAATTTTCAACCCTATGTTCATGCATTTTTTTCTTCTATTACTCAGCTTTTCATTCTTATTTTGGAGAGGGAATTAGAACATTGGAATATAAGAAAGATCAAGTCTTAATGTAAAAAAATATAATTTGGAGGGCCAGCTACATGTGAATTTTGTTTATTTTGCCCAGAAGAAGCAAAGTCTGCATCATATTTCCAATTAGGCAAGTTATCTAATCCCTTTAGAGCTAATTTCATGTCCTTCTGTTGAAGAGAGTAAATGCCTAAGCCCCTTGACATACTCAAGTTGCACAAGTCTAAGGATTTTGAATCTATTCTTTATTTCAGTTTTTCTCATTTGTAGAAAGATTATTCCCCCCAACATTTTAATATTGAAAATATTATCTTAAAGGATAAAGCAGATGGAAAAGTCCATCTTCTTAATAAAACTGTTGTAGACTTGCTACAACATATAGTGCTCAGATCTATGAAGATGTAGTATTGCATGACCTCTGTTTTCTGACAAATGTTCTAGTTTGGCACTGAGTGTAATATTATGTAGAATTGAAATCAAAGCAATCACATGTAAGATAAAATTAGTAGCCTTAAAATAATCTGAGTTAATCATCTAAACCTAAAAATATTTTTAAATTGACTAATAAACTTAATCAAGAAACCAGGAAATTTGCTAAGTGGGTACTAAGGAACATGTATCAGTTTTTGTTAAGGAAGAAATAGCTATTTACTTAAGAATTTGCAAAAGATAGCACTGTTAGTTGACATTTACATGCCCCTTTTATGATTCACAAAGCACTATACATTATTTCCTCAAAATAAAACTAAATATAGGTAGTGCAAAGTAGTATTGCCATAGAAAAATCTAAGGCAAAGAGATAAAAATAAACTTGCATGAGGTCACCCATTAATACATAACAGATCCTAACCTATATAATTCACATTTTTCTGATATCAAATCTATATTCTCTCTAGTCCACTACAGTTGTTTAGTTTACTGCATAATCTGTCTTAAATAATATTTAAAGAGAAAATATAAACAATTAGAGTTAATTCATGAGTCTTGTTTTTAAAGGATCATGAGACTAGAAGATTTAGAGCTATAAGGGAACTTAAACATCATTTAATAGATTGTATTACAAGTACTAATGTAGAAAACTGCAAATTAACATTATACTGTGTTGTATTTTTATTTATTTTGTCAACTATTTCCCACTTACATTTTGATCTGATTCAGAATGCACAAGTTTTATACAGTGGCCAGCAGATGCCTCAGCATTGAATGATTAAAACATCTTCTTTGGGGCGGCTAGATGAATCAGTGGATAGAGCACCAGCCCTGGAGTCAGGAGGACCTGAGTTCAAATCCAGCCTCAGACACTTAATAATTACCTAGCTGTGTGGCCTTGGGCAAGCCGCTTAACCCCATTGCCTTGCAAAAACCTAAAAAAAAAATCTTTGTTCAATTTCCACTATAGCTATTGAATGTATCTTTAACTTGATTATAGAACTCAAATGCGAAAAGAAAAGAACTCAAATGCATTTGAATGAATGAACAAAAAAAACCACTTATTAAAAATGCTTACTATTCTATTCCATCTGTCCTTTGATGGCTCTATCATCTGTACTCTCATTTATCTTTAAATGTCTCCTAACTGCTTGTCCACTGACATGCTTGCCCATGTCTCCTTCATCCTCAACAACAACAACAAAAATAGTTTTGATCATCCATTCCTGCTATCTATTGCTCCATATCTCCTCTTCTTTGTGGTCTTAACTCCTTGAGAAAGCCATCTATAAGAGGTGTTTCCACTTCCTTTGCTCTTATTCTCTTTTTAATTCCCAGGCTTCCAAACTCAGCATTCAGCTAAAACTGCCCTCTCCAACATTACTAAGTATCTCTTAAATGAACTTTAAAAAACCAAAACCAAAAAAACCAACCAATTTCCTTTTCTCAGTCTTCATCCTTCTGACATGCAGCTTTTTGGGTTTGGGGGGGGGTGGATATTATGTTCCCTTTATTTTTTTAATATTTTTATTTTGAATTTTACAGTTTTTCCCCTAATCTCGCTTCCCTCCCCCACACCCCCCCACAGAAGGCAGTCTGTCAGTCTTTATATTGTTTCCATGGTATGTATTGATCTAAGTTGAATCGGACCTGCAGTTTTTGACAATGTAAATCACCTCATTTCTTTCCCCCTCTCTAGGTTTTCAAGATACTACTCTCAGCTGGTTCTCTTCTGCCTGTCTTGACCACTCCTTAGTTTCCTTTGCCAGATCTTCATTCAGGTCATCCCTAATAACTATGAGTAACTCACAGAGCTCTTTACTGGCCTCTTCCCATTTATACTACACTTAATGATCTCATGCAATCTCATAGATTTATTTAGCAGTAGTGTGCTGATGAAGTTCTCAGATTGTCCATCCCTAACCTTTCTGTTGACCTCCACTTGCACATTCCCAACTGCATATTAGCCATTTTGAAATATGTCCTATAGGCATCCTAAATTCATTATGTCCAGAGCTAAACTCAATACCTTTTGTGCTAAGTCTTTCCTCTTCTTGACTTCCCTCTTAATGCTAAGAGTGCCACCTTTCTTCCAGTAACCCATGTGACTGAACATTCATGGTAGAAATTATGTGTCATCTCTCTTACCTCCCCCTCCTCACCCCATATCCAACTTGTTGCCAAGATTGGCAAAAAGTTGATAACTTTTACTTTGTTAGCTCTCACACACCTTCCACCTCTGAGCCACCTTGGTTCAGGCCCTCATGCTTAGCCTGTTGTAATAGCTTCTAGAGAGTCTCCCTCCAATCCTTGCCCTAGGTGTCAAAGTGATCTTCCTTAAGTATAAATCTAACCCTGCATATCACCACTCCAACTGATAAACTCCAGTGGCTCTCTGGAATCAAATACAAAATTCTTTGTTTGGCATTCAAAGCTCCATAACCTGGTCGTCCCCTCTCCCCATCCATTTTCTTCAATACTGTTCCTTGTGCAAGCATTTTCAATGGTCATTCCCCAATGCCTGAAGTTCTCTCCTTCCTCATCTTTACTATTTGCCTTTCCTGACTTTCTTCATATTCTACCTAAAATCTCATCTTCTTCAAAAAGCTGTTCCCTCTCCCCCTTAATTCTAGTCTTTTCCTTCTGTTGATTATCTTCTCTTTACCATATATATATATATATATATAATATGTGTGTGTGTGTGTGTGTGTGTGTGTGTGTGTGTGTGTGTATCTCTTATCTGTACAGAGATGTATTTGCATATTATCCCACTCAGACTTACAACTCTACAAGAGCAGAGACTGCTATCTTTTGCTGCTGTTTGAATCCTTGGCACCTAGCACAGGGATTGTTTGGAATCTAAGAAGTGTTTAATAAGTGTTTATTGGTTGACAAGGGATATAAATAAATACAAGCAAGCTAGACAGGTCCCAGCCTCAAAGAGTTCACATTTTAATATGTAAAAAGAGCAACTCTGTGAAAGTGGTGGCCATGGAGGAGGAATATTTTTAAGAGGAATTTCATGAATGATGCTTAAAGCAGTACGATGAATGATCAACCCAAACTTATCAGGAATTGTAGAGTTGAGTTGATTACTGTTCTCAGAACTAGGGTTAATAGGTAGGAAGTTGAAAAAAAGGACCTGGTGGACCTGAGATCCAACAAGATGGAATGAATGCTCACCAATAAGAGACCAGCATCACAGGGGTAGAAATTGGAAATCAGGAAGCATGTCCTAAAGCTGACTATGAAGAGGGGCATATTGTTAGATGAAAATAATTCTGTAGTATTTCGATATTACTTAGTGAACTCTAGAAGATTATCTAAAGGTCACAGAACTAATTAAACAAAGATTCAGGACTGGAGCTAGGTCATCAAATTGAAGACTCTTTATCCTAAAGCACACTGGCTCTTATTTACACCATAAAAATTCCTAGTGCTTTTCAGTATACAGGATAGACAAAAGAGCCCATTCTGGATTTAAAAATCAGAGAACCTGGGATCAAATCCCAACTCTGCTATATGTATGACTTTAGACAACTCAATTGACTTCTGGACCTCAGTGACTCATTGGTAAAATAAAGGGATTGAACAGAGTTTATCCAAGGTCCCTTTTAGCCAGTCCTAAATCCTGTGGAAAACATTCACAAATTCTGTCACTTTTTCAATTTTAGTTTGTTTTGTTTTTTAATCATACTGGGGTATTTTTGAAAAAGTAATATTAATAGAATAAGCATGATTGAGGATCATGTTCTTATTTGAAATTTCTTGTGCTAAGATTATTTCTTTTTAAAATCAAAATAATTACATTTAGAAAAATAAAAGTAATTTTGGGGGGGTTGTTTTGATGCAGATAGCATTGCTAAACCGCCTTGAACGAATATTTGAAGCCTGTTTTCCTTCCTTACCTGTCCCGGAAACTAAAGAAGGTGTTACTTCCCTGGAGCACTTGCTAGAAGCAAACAATACACAGATCAGAACAAGAGAGGCTTTGGGGGAAAATTGGTGAGTAACTGACAATTTGCACTGTGCTAGGGAGTCAAAAAAAAAAACAGAAATAGTTCTTACCCTCAAAAAAGCATATATTCTCCTAGTGGGATACAGTGTATACAAACAGAAGTAAATACCAGACTATATAGTAATTTAAGGGGATCAGGAAAGACCTTTGTGCTACATACAGGTGGCAGCTCAGCCTAAATTCTGAAGGATACTTGAAATTCTGAGAGGCAGAAGTGAGGAACTGCATTCTAGATATGAGTCATAGGAACAGGAGATGAAGTTTCATAGATTGGGAAAAACAGGGAATTTTGTTTGGTTGGAGTACATGAGGAAATAAGTATAAAAATAGGTTTAAGCTAGCCTTAAATATGAAATAGGAATTAAGTTGTATTTATTATGAATGTGAATTAACTAGAAGGATGATGATATCTTGGACAAAATAAGAAAAGGAGGAAGAGGAGATATTTTGAGATGCCTGTTGAACATCTGAGGGGTAGAGGTCTAGCAAGAAGTTGGAGATAGAGTATTTAAGCAGAGTAGAGAGAGAGAGAGAGAATTGCTATGTAAATTTGGGAGTTATCAGTATAGAAATGAGGAGGCCCAGAACTGATGAGAGATTACCAGGAGAGAGAGAAGGCAGAGGATAAGTAAACTTAGATGGGCACATAATTAGGAGATATGCAAAGAACAAAAATGATAATGTATTACAAAGGAATAACAAGTATGGGGGTTAACCAGGAAAGAGCCACAATAACTGAAGGTGGGGGGGGAATATAGAGAATACTTGAAGAATCAGTGATTGGGGGGTATCTGAAGTTTGGTAAAAGACTATTGGATTTAACCAATAGCAGATTGTTGATAACTTGGAGAGAGCAATTTCAAGCAAAATGAGGTTAGAAGTCAGATTTTAATGGTGTCTTAACTTTTAAAAATTTAATTTTCTTAAATTCCTATCAGTTATAGAATAGATTTTCTGATTTGGACTTGTAATTTCATAAGGGTAGAAAATTCTGCGTGTGAAAACTACCTCTATCAAGGCAGATTTGAAATTTTTCTATATTTACAGTCTTGTCAAAGAGTTTCTGGGAGTACTCAAAAAGTTAAGTAATTTTTCCCATAGTCATAGTTTGTTATTTGTCAGAAATAGCATTTGAACCCAGGTCTTACTAACTCCAAGACTTGGCCTGTACCTCTATACATATAAATCAAAACAAGTTAATAATGACCAAATATGTT
The DNA here is from genome assembly GCF_037893015.1 of Macrotis lagotis. Taxonomy (NCBI): domain Eukaryota; kingdom Metazoa; phylum Chordata; class Mammalia; order Peramelemorphia; family Peramelidae; genus Macrotis; species Macrotis lagotis. The sequence goes on from NC_133658.1 coordinate 122,044,979, forward strand.
ATTTTTGACAGTGCCTAAATGAGTTTTTTCAAATATTGTGTAACTCACACTTCCTTAAATTGCTATATTCAGACATTGATGAAGCTTAAATAGATTATATTCTGTCTGCTGTGAGCAGTCACATTGTAACTGCATTATGTGGTAAAAGTTGCTAAGTCAACTACACTTCATCCTGATGACTTTTCATTTGGTATGGGCTGTTATAGGGAGCTATTCGCTGTGTGGACAGAGCTGCAGGATATCCATGATGCATATGGCCTGAGATACCAGTGGGGTGGCTCCCATAGCAACAAGAAGCTTTTGTGTTCTTTGGGAATCGACACACGAAATATTGTGAGTTTGATAATTATATCAAAAATTACTTAATCGGAATATGTTTTTAAATTCCACTCTAACTTTTTTTTGTTGCAAGGAATTAGTTTCTCAAGAAGACATATTGCTATATGAACAATAAATAACAAATACATTCATAATTTAAATGTGACCTTACTCTTTTCTTTTTCTTTTTTCCTAAAGAACTATGTTACCCTTTTTTAAAAAGAAAACCATCACACCAAAATTCTCTTATTTAAAATAGTTGGTTTAAAAAAATAGCTAAAGGTTGTTTTAAAATTTCTTAAGATAATTGAAAATGTGTAATATAAGTGACAATTGAACATTTCAGAAAATAAGTGGTTTTTTAAGAGTATGGTAAAATCTTCTTTAAATATGTGTTCTTTCTCTTTCACATGTAGCTATTTACGGGCAATAAGAAGCAACCTGTTATAGTGCCCATGTATGCAGCAGGCCTGGTAAGTATAGGAATGTCCTCATAAATCTTCAGTCCTTGATGTCTCCAATTTTAAAATCACATAAAAGGAAGCTTTTAAATTAAATTATAGTGGAAATTAGGAAATTTGAAAAAAATATTTCTACTAACTTTAAAAGTATCTTTAACATTTGCTTCCTTTCTCTCATGAAGCAAATGGTAGACATACTTTATATCTTAATCTAAAATCCATTTTTGTCTCTATTAAGATGACACTTGTGATATCTTTTTGTTGTTGTCTAAATAAGTTTTGATTTTTTTTTTATTTAAGAATGGGATTAAAAAGTGATTTACCCAAGGTCACACAGCTAGTTAATTATTATTAAGTATATGAGATCATATTTGAACTAGGGTCCTCCTGGCTCCAGGACTGGTGCTTTATCCACTGCACCATCTAGCTGCCCCCCTAAATTAAGTGTATTTTAAAGGAGTGGTTTATTAAAGTTTACTTGAAGGCTTCAAGGAAAAACATTCAGTTTCATCTTATAAAATGCTACATTTGGTTAATGCACCATTGAAACTCTACAGTAACATTAAAGTCTTGCATTAAAAAACTAATGTTCTTATATAAATTATTATTATATATTATATAAAGGATTCCTATTAAATAAATTTGTAAGTTGTTCAGTCACTTAAAACTGTGGTTTTTTTCCCCCAGATATACCAGGTAGCCCAGAATAATTCAAAAGAAATTATTCAAATTTTTTTATGAAGGACTAAATAGTATTTTAAAGTTTGCTTTGGTTTTTGATGTAACTGTGAATTATTGGTGTCCAAAACAATTTTATATGTAAACAAAAATATTTTTTAAACTTTATCACCAATAAGTTTTAAACTGAAGGGAAAATCCTGTGGTCTACTTAAGGAAAGAGCATTTGAAAGCAGATTTACAAAAGAAGGTGAATATATATATGTGATTATTTATATGTATACACATATATACAGCAGGAACATTTTTTTGGTGCTCCCACCTCTCCTTCCTTCTCTCCTTCCCTCTTCTCACTCTCAGATGAGGTCCTGAGACTGAAAAGAAGGCCTAGATTTCTGAATTTCTTTATAGGGTGCCTTAAATACAATAGACCACTCCTCTGAATACTTATTGATTTGACCTCTGGGAGTATTAACCAAATGAGAAAATAAATCATAAATGTTATTTATTTAATAAATGAAAATTGGGTTTTTTTAAGACTTCAGTAACTTTGAAAAACATATGTATATTTGGTAATTTAAAGCCTACTTAAAAAAGATAGTACATGATCACATAAGGCATAAACTTTCTTTTAAATTGTCCCTGGCTGTTAAGTCAAAGGTTTTATTTATAATGCACTTTTGTTTAATAAGGATTAAACATCTAAATGCCACAGTTAAGGAACAAACAGCTTGTGTGGGAAATGGACAATATCTCTTTATTAGTGGTTTAGCATCTTGAAATTTTTGTCATTTTAGAGATAGTTTGAACAGTTATTCTCCTCAATTGCTATTCTTTTGCCTCTTTGTGGTTTTTATTTGATTAGTTCACCCTTGTAAACTTGATTCAAAATAATAAACATTTTGTTGAAAAGTTTTTTTGAAAACATTGGGGAGAATCATTATATCCTAAAAGAACTTTAAAGTATAGAATATGATACTTTGAAAATATTGCATGCTGAATTTCTACAAGCATAAATAGAGTATACCATGAGCCCTCCTACTCCAGACTTGTTTATGTATTCAGGATGCAGTAATTTATTTTATTATACTATATTATACTATTATATCATATTATATCATATTATACTATACTATGTTATACTATTATTATATTTTATTATATATTTTTTGTAGGTAATAACAGAAGGGGAAATTATTAAATGCCTGTGAAATTGATGGTGAAAGTATAAAATAGATCCTATGAGATCAAAGATCTTAAAATTATTTTAAAATATGTGGATATAGTTGCTGAAAGGGATTTCTAGAAACAAATTTATGGATATTCCCTTCTGTAGTTTATTACTTAATCTTGTATTTAGCATCTTCAACCCTTTACATTGTTTTTGCTGATGACTACTATAACTTTTTTTAGGGTATGTTAGAACCCACAAAGGAACCATTGAAACCACTATCTGCTGCAGAGAAAATAGCTTCTATTGGTCAGACTCCCCTTATATCTCCAGAGATGAATGCATGTACATCTGATCAATTACAGGTAAAAAAAAATAATCTTTTTTTTCTCCTTAAATAAATGTAAAAGTTTCTGTCATTTTCTTAAAGCCTTTGATAAAATTTGGAATTTTATGTTGTGTAATTCAGTGATAAACTAAGTTGAGGGGGGGTTTAAAGAAGGATTTAATTGAAAACTAGTGGTTTTTATCCAATGGTTCTTTTTCTGTAGAATCTTTTTAACACAAAAATTCAGTGATCCTAAATCCTGTTATATACTCTTTTTTTTAAATAATGTGTGAAATATTATATTTGTAGGAAGCTTCATAAGTATTAGAAATAGTTCATCCAAGTTGGTATATGTTTCATGGTTATATTTAAAATTCCACGTACATAAGTAATTATTTTTGTACTATTTTTGAATTAAAAACTCTTAAATTTTAGCCTCTTTGGCTAAGCTTGTTTTCCAAACTAAAGCAAAAAGCTTATTAAAATAATCATTTTATATGTGTGAAGTTTCAGAGTTAAATTTAATCTGGCTTCTTTTTTCCTGTTCTTTGCATCAGCACACCTAAATATACTTTCCATATAATACTTTCCATTGGAAGGAAGGAAGCTTTTCTGTTCACATTGGTTTCTTCTTAGTTCCAGATTGACTTAGTATTTTCTTAATTTCTGTTATAGTTTTTAGAAGAATCTAATATGTTCCAGCTTTCACTTCCTGGTTTCCAGACCAGGCCTTTGCCATCTCTTGACTTCATGGGCACTGGGATGTGTGGGTGGGGTTCCCAAGGATGTGAGTGCATGCAGCTCAGGACATCAGTTGCAGAGGAGCCACAGCACAGGAAATGGTGTAAGTGAAACCATTTAGTTATCTTCTGTGCTGGGTTTCTTCTCCCATGCCTCAAAACTTGTAGCAAGGCAAAGGTGGGGCCTGACCCTGCCTTTTTTTTTCCCCCTCCCTAGGATCAGTGCCTCCTTGTGTGTCCCTCTGGCTCTCCACCACCCCAATCTTTTTTCCCTAGGATGAAAATATCCTTTCCACTTATCCTTCCCCACAAAAGTCTTTGTAAGCTTTTCCTTTGTTGAGCCTCTAAATCAACTCCTCAATGCCATTAATTTTCTTTTATTCCCAGTGAGTTAAATTGAAAGATTGCAGCCCAGAAAAGACCCTGGCAGCTGACAAGTCTTTGGAAATGAGACAGTGCAGACACTGGGGGTCTAGAGATTGTCTTGACATAAGGCAGGGTTGTATCAACCCCTCATAGCACAAAGACTGGGGGAAAGGGAAGGGAAGCGAAACTAATTCAGCCTTTGGCAGAATGGGACCTTAGGGGTACAAATCTTCTCATAGCCACTTCTTCCTCCAGCTGACCCTAGAAATGCTTTTTGATTGACTTTATTATTTTATTTCATGATACAAATACTTAATTATCATGAAGCACAATAACTACCATGCATATAATCAAATATCAGGTTAATTTTGTTACATAATTAATTTTTAACCCTGAATTTCAGCTGTATGTAGTGTTTTGTGCTACTTACCAGAGAAAATTGTCCTTTTTTCACTTGGAGCTTTTGCAAAAAATTATTTACACCTTTCTACTATATTAAAATTACATATATATCATATTTCAGCCATTGGCTCATCATCCTCTAAATACAATGTATTGAAAGCCTGGATCACACCTAATCAGAATTTTCTGATTTCTAGCACCTAGCACACAGATAATGAGCAAATATTTATTAAAGATATTTGTCTGCCTTCAAGTTACATAAAATCTTGTTTGTTTATATACATTCAGTCTTTGCACTACTTTATTCAAGTAGTGTGATTAACTGCTTTTGACCTAAAAAGCTAGAAGGAGGGCACATTGATCCCAGCTGGACCTGCATGTGTGACTGTTCATTTCCACCACAGGGAATCTACCCATCATACTGAAAGCATTTTCTCTAGATCTTTTCACATTTCAAGGCTATCATTTGGATCATGCAGCCTCTTTTAATTATACCCATGCTCACTATATGATAAATCTGTCTTTTTTTTCTTGTTATTCATATTTCTGATATGTTTCATGCCATTCCTCTTCTGCATGGTAACATATTGCCACCTACTGATACCTACTATATATCTTTTACATACCATTATTACCCTTTAGGTAACCTGCAACTCTTTCAGACAACTCTTTCAGGCTATCAGTATAGTGATACTGCTAGAACACTATCAGTATAGTGATACTACATTATTGGAAGAATATTGAGATTAAAACATTTAAAGTATCATAGTTTTCCTCAAAGTAGTCTAACATTCTCCCCTTCCATTCAGTTGTGCTCCTGGCTCATTGTCCATGTGTAATGTCTCTTCAAGCTGTATTTGTTGAAGGGTTCTCTCATTGGGTTTTTGTACAAGTGCATATCATCAGCTTTACATTAGACATTCTTTATTCACTTTAATTTTCCTATGTGGAGAATTAGACTGAACCTTTTTTTAGTGGAATGGATAGATTTTTAATAGTTTTAATTTTTTAAATAAGATTAATTTTTAGAATAATTACATCATAGTCATTTCTGTATATAGCATTCCCTATTTTAATTGAACCCTCCTTTGTAACAAAGAAGGGTTAAGCAAACAAATAAATACAGTGACTGAATTAAATATGAATGCAACATTCCTTCCCTGCCTGTAGGTTCCCCCCTTCTCTGCCAAGAAAAAAGTCTGAGTCATTCTCTGTGGCCACAGTTGTTTGTTATAGCAACTCCCAGCTTGGCTTTCTTTAACCTTTAACCTTTCTTTTACATTACTGTAGGCATGGTTCTGCTTATTTCATACAGATCTTACCATGTTTCTCTGAATTCCTCATATTTGTCATTCTTAATGTATAATAATATTACATGAAAGTCATATACATATACACACACACACACACACACAGTTGGTCATTTGACACTCACTTTGTTTCTAGGTCTTTGCTAACACATAAAAAAACTGCTAGTATGAATATTTTGGTATATACTATAACTTTATTTTGGTTACTGTCCTCTTGGTATAGAGATCAACTAGTAGGATCACTAGATCAAAGGCTATGAGCACTGTAGTTACTTTACTCACATAATTCGGAATTATCTTACAGAGCAGTTGGACCAGTTTATAGCTCCTCAAACTCTATCACTAAACCTCTCAATCCACAGCCCATCTCCATTGTGCCATAGTTTGTCTCCTTTGCCATGAATTGGCAAAGGTGTTTTTTTTATTTGCATTTTTTTTGTTATCAGTGATTTGGAGCATATTTTCACATAGTTATTGATAGTTCTTTACATAGCCTTTAACTGCTTATCTAAGCACTTGGGCTGACATACAGACAGTTCCAAAAGTCTTGGCACATACACATACTCTGGAGCAAATAAATCTAATTTATATGAAATAAGTCTCCAGTTTACTTGCCAAATAGGGACTATTTTCTCTAATACTTTTTATTCTTGGTTTTATTAAACCCTGAACTACTAGGTTTTTAAAAATGATTACAATTTATAGTTATTTCTTCTAATTTGTTCTTCAGACACGGTCTATTTATCTGTTTTTTAAACAGTACCAAAGAATTTTGATGATATCTTAACTTTTTTCACTTGGTATTTATTAGTATTATATAGAAAATATATTTATTTATTTTAGATTTATTTTCTTTCCTGTTTTATTGAAGTTAATAATTATCTCAGTCTCTTCACTGATCCTTAAAGTTTTCTAAACCTTTTTTTTATTAGATAGGAATAATTTTTGTCTTCTTACTGTCCATATTTAAACCTTTTTTTTCTCTTGAATTTTTTCCCTTATATAATATTTCTGGGGGCAGCTAGGTGGCACATAGATAGAGCATCAGCCCTGGATTCAGAAGAACCTGAGTTCAAATCCAGCCTCAGACACTGAATAATTATCTAGCTGTGTGGCCTTGGCCAAGCCACTTAACCCCATTCATTGCCTTGCAAAAAAGCTAAAAAATAATAATAAATATAATATTTCTAAAGAAAAACTAATAGGCCAGAAAATATAAATGAAGTAATAGGAGGTAGGAGAAAATCTTATTTTTACCCAAACTATTTTAAATGATTATCGACCTCATTTAGGAAATTTTTTAGTTTTTATTCTTGTCTGCAGCATACCATTTTGAGAGAATCATACAGGAAAAAACCTTTTTCATGTTAGATATAAATCATCAACCTAACACAATATCCAATATTTCACTAGGATCTTACCTACTGGACTTGGAAACAGCTGTAGTTTTTTTCTGTATAACCTTGAATAAGCTATTCAATTTCTTTAAATCTCAGTTTCTTCGACTGTAAATGGACATATTACTTGTTATTATCTACCTCACAGGGTGATTATAAGGAATAAAGAAGATAATATATGAAAATTACAGAGTACTGTATAAATATAAGTCATAAAAGGATTCATAATTCTATGAAATTAATATACATATACTTTATGGCAAAGTTAAGCAGAAATAAATGAAATAAAACTTAGGAATCTACATGGGTAGAAATATTACATAAAGATAGGTAATTTTTCTTAAGCTGACTAATAGTATTTAACAAATGTAAAACTGTGGGTTTTTTAAAAGATTTATTATGTGTATTTATATATACATATATACACATACATACTTATTTATATTTAGTATTATTTGATTATCATAGCTGCTTTTTGCATAGATGAGAGTGTAATCTCAAAAAAATTAAATGGCTTATCCAAAGTCACAGAAGTAGTAAGTATTGAAGCAAGGACAACAAGTTATAAATTATAGTAATACTTTTATGGCTACAAAAGCATTTTACATACATATGATTCTCACAGGCATCCTGTGAAGGGAGGTTTTATAACTAATATTAGAGCTAGAATGATTGAGTACCTTGCCACAGTCACAGAGCTACTTACTAAGTACGTGGCAGAACCAGATATTGTTTTCAGTGCAGGTCTCCAGCCTGATTTTTCAGTGCTTATCTAAACACTTAGGGTTGAAAAAAATTTGGGACTGATATGAATCAAAAAAATGATAAGGGTTATAAAAGTGTTGCTGCTCTACACTTGATATCATCGATTTAAAAGATGTAAAGAAGAAAAATGATTAAAGAATTAGCAAACAATTCCTACAAAGAAAAGCTAAAATGATGTGACTGTTAAAGAGAAATCATACTTCCTAGGTTCACAAAAAACCCATACCTAAACAATTAGACATCATCTTCCTCAATGGGGCCCTTAAAAAAATAAAACAGACTCCACAAGAAATGGTGACTTTTCATGACTGGAGATCTTTAAGATACAGGGTGTGACTATAAAGTAATGAGACTGGTGTTTATGTGCAGGATCAGTCTCATTACTTTATAGTCATGCCTTGTATATGCTCATCCTTCACACTGATGCAGCTGTATTCTAACTGGAGGTGGGAATATGGAATAAATGACCTAGAGATACTCAACATTCATTCAGTATCTGATCTTTGAGGTAATTTCTAATTGTAAGATAAAAGTATTCATCTATTGCTTTCATAATTAAAGTACTATTATTTTCTTTAGTTTTTGAGGCTCTTTTTTAGCACTTGTTCCCTGTGTCCATAGTAAATGCTTCTTAAGCCTTCCTATTCCTTTTTAATCTATACCTGAATTTTTTTTTTTTGTTCTTTGATTTCCTAGTTCATTTTAAGCAATCTGGGTCAAATTTGTTGTTTAGGAAAATAACTATTTTTCAAAAAATCCAAATGTGCTTTGTAAAAACCTTGAGAAAAATTTCCTTTTACTATGTTTCTCTTCTCTTTAAGGACACATAAAACTTAGACATTATTTTTTAAGTCATACAATCTCTTTTGTTAAATACTTTGATATGCAAGTACAGAATTAGTAATTAGTTAATAAGGGACTTTGGGTATTATTGTGGATTATGATCGTTTGTTGGAGTAAGAGTTTTGAACTTCAAACTGGTGTATAAAAAGGTGACTAAGATTTGTAGAAAATAAAAATGTATATAATTCATACTTACTGAGAAATTTAAATATGTATAATCAGAAGTGAATATTATAAACTAAGAATATCAAAGAATTTTAAGGAAAGAACTGCTTTTCCACACACATAACAAGTTATGGGTGTGATATGCAAAAACCAGACCTTCTCATTCATATTTTCATTTCTAACAGTACTAATTAATCAGTGACTTTGAGAGGCAGGGGCGGTATGGTATAGTGAAGAGATTGCTAGATATTGAATCAAGAAGGCATAGGTTCAAATCCTACTTTGGTGTGCCCAAGATCACACTTAAAAGCTGTATGCTCAGTGCAGCTAGGTGGTGTAGTGGATAGAGCACCAGCCCTGGAGTCAGGAGGACCTGAATCCAAATGTGGCCTCAGATACTTAATAATCGCTTAGCTGTGTGACCTTGGGTAAGTCACTTAACCCCATTGCCTTAAATAAAAAATTTTTTTAAATCATTTAAGAACTGTATGCTCCTTGGGATAACTTCTTTGAGCCTCAGGTTTCTCATTTATTAAATGAAGAGGTCGGACTCTTCAGGTCTCTTCAACTCTAAATCTATAATCTTCTGAACCTATAACTTTCAAATTTGACTGAATTAAATCATGTAATTAATTACATGTGCACATTCTGAGATTAAGGATTTTTTCTCATTCAGATTTGAGTAACTTTCTTTATTTCTTCCACTGAGACATTCCACATTGACTTAAATTCTAGATCTCATGGCCCTCTCTTTGACTGTATCTGATAAAAATCAACAACAATTTGTCAGTGATTTTTTTTTCTAAGACATTTTTTTTTGGTGCCTACACCAATTTCAATTGAGAAGGCAATATGTGGATATAAAATATATGGAATAGTTTCTCATGTTTCTTTGTTTTTAAAAAATTGTCATCCTTGTCATTGAGGATAGATAGCACTGTAGTACTATTACCTGCATAGACTTATTATAAATGTGACTCTTGAACATGGTGAAGCCCACATTTCATTACATAGTGAGTAAACAGTCTCCATTGCATCCACTGCTATTAGCAACTATCTTTGCCTTTTAGCTTATATCACATTATTAGCCAAATTCATAGTAAAAATTACAGGTTGTTAGTGATAAAGCCATGGCTGAAATTCATGTCTCTTAATCACCATCCCACAATTACTTTTGCTGTAAACAAATACACCTTTCTTATAATTCCCTCAGAGCATTAACTATGCCATTCTCCTGAAATGTTTATTGTAGTGCTTCCTCCTTTGGTTTACCTATATTTTCTTCAGCAGTTTACTATCAAAGTAGTCATCTTGTTCATGACATTTATGGAGATGTGTTTTTTTTAGTACTTACATCATTCTCTGGATGATGTGGTTTTCCTTATATGCCATGTTTGACTTGTTATATGGTACTAAATATCTACACATTTTAAAAACTAATCTTTAAATTGAATGGAATGAGTGTAAGCCATCTAAATTCTGTGTCCAAATAATAGGAGGTTTGTTGAATGCATTAGTTTTGTTTTTAGATGACCTAAAGACATTGAAAAACTGACAAATGACATAAGACAAGTGGGGTTATAAAAAAATTAAAGAGTTTTCGGTAATAGTGATTTTTTCATTTCAGTTATTGTTGTCTGACTGATATGATCTTTTTAAGCACTGTTGATCGGCAAATATAGTAATAGCATGAACTATCCAGGTAATTGTACAATAATGTAATAACCAGAAACAGATTTGATGTTAGTCAACAAGATTTTTTTAGTAAACAGTAAATTACATGTGAGTGCATAAAAAAGTACATATATATATATATATATATATATATATATATATATATATATATATTTATATTTATATACATACACACACAAATATACATAAATGGGGCTAGTATATCCTGAGATAAATATAAAGATATGTGTGTATAAAAATAAAATCCCCCTGAATGAATGAATCAATCAATAAACCAACAAACAAAACAAAACATTGCAAGAATACAAAAGACTTACAGTGCCAGGTCCCTATCCTATAAGAACTTCATATCTATTCTGTGAGGCAGCCAGGTGACATAATAGATAGAGTGCTAGGACTGGAATCAGGAAGACCTGAGTTCAGATCTAGCCTCAAGTACTCAGTAGCTGTGTGACCTGGTAAGTCATTTAATCTCTGTCTGCCTCAGGCTTATCATCTGTCAAATGAAGGTAATGCTAGCACCCCTGCCCCTTACCCAGGTTGTGGTGATAATCAAATGGTATATTTATAAAGTGCATAGAAGACCTGAAAATATCTAAATGGTACCTATTATTGTTATTTTATTATTAAAACATTTCTAGGAAATTTTCTCTCACCAGGGAGTTTACTATCTCAAGTAAGAATTTGATAAAATTTAGCTCATTCCACCAGTTCGTGTGAATTCAGCTTGTCAGTTTCTTTCAAGAGTTTTTATTCCAGGTATACTCATGTAACATTGATTTTTTTCCAAACATTTTTTTTTCATTTCTGCTTGTATTTTCCCCTGCCATCTTGTTGAGTCGTTTCCACAATTTAGTTAGGAAAGTTTTTAGGAAATAAAGGAGTTTCAGACATTTTAGAGGAATACTTTTATTTCTAAATGTTGTCTTTTATAGACTTCACTTAAAAATATTAGTACTAAAATCTAATCAGTAACTTTTCATAGAATTAGATAATGTTCTAAATTCATAAAGTAGATTTAGCTTCCTTAAAATTATAACTTAGTACTAGATCTGCTGAGGTACCACATTTTTTCAAAAGAAATATTATTGTACAAGTTAGTAATAACTATTTTTCGGTTTCTTTTTCACCCACTAAGAGGGATGATAAAATTATAGGTTAAATAGTCTAAAAAACTTTAGAATCCTGTCTGTAGTTGCATAATTTTATGCCATTGTCTTAAAAAAACTTCATTAAATATCAGAATTCTCTCTGCTAAAGAAAAAAATGTAAATATGAAATTTGAAGTAGAAATTTTTCTTTCAGTCAACTCATTGTATAGATGAAGAAACAAAGGATCATAGAAGATGAATGACTTGCCTGAGGCCATACAGCTAATTACTAATAGAGTAGTAAGAACTAAAACCTTGTTCTCCTGATTCCCAAGATGGTTCCAGCTAAGAAGTTTTTAGTAACTGTATCTTGGACAGTGTTTTCAGGTTTTACAGCATACATTTTTTAGGTATAATTCTTGGGTACTGACTAAATTTAACCTTTAATGAAAAATCAGAAGGTTTTAGCAATTTATTGCCATTTAACAAAAAGTTGAAAGTTGGATTAGAAGATTGTAATTAAAATCAGTCCATAATTATCCATTTAGTAAAATGAAGTTTTATATGATACTCTAATCTTTTTTATGCTGTTTTAATAAAAGAAATTTTATTTTAAATATCTTACATTGCTATAATCTGGATTGACAAGTTTTTATTTTTATTTATTATTATTTTTTTTTTTTTTTTGGTTTCCAACTCTAGGAATCTCTACCACCTGTCCAGTTTGACTGGAGTAGCAGTGGCCTTACTAACCCTTTAGATGGTACGTCTCTCCGTAGAGCCTCTAGCACAAGAGCTAGAGTTAAGAAAGCTACAAAGTTCAGACAAACTTCTCTCTGCTGATTTTTTTTTTTAAAGACATAATTTCTTATTCTTATCTTTGGAAATTCAGGCTTTCCTTCTGATTGGTAGTTCCCCCAGAAAAACAGCCAATTCATGATATAATATCACAATGTATTTAGCAAGAACTAGATTAAATTTTATTTCAATTACTATAACATTAAGAGCCTAGGTAATTCTGATCATCCTTTTAGTAGCTAAATAGTAATTTAACTTGGAAAAAATATTTTCCTGATGAACTTTATGGAGAGGGTTGCTTTTTGGATAAAAAATACAATGAATAAAGGAGTTTCAAAGCAGAATTGTTTAACCAAAAGCAATTTGCAAACTATGCATTTTTTTGGCTCAAAAGTTTTCAGATACATTCATATTTTATAAAACACCAATATTAAGATATAAAACATGATTTGATGGTTTTTTAAATTCAGTTCATTTCAATGTTCAAAATTATTAATAGGTAATGAATGCCAGCAATTCAAATTTTACCAATGAAAAACTGGTATCAATTACAGTTTTTAAAAATGCTGGTAAGGGAAGCGTTCTCCCTATAATTTAGAGGTTGAAAGTAGGTAAGAACATAAAAAGTTAAAGAAGGTTTTCTTTTTCTTAGAAAAACTTAGTTCGCAATAAAAATAATGACTCCTCTTTATGGTTGTTTAAACATTGGCCAAAACTTTTTTATTTTAAACATCCTTTAATGGTCCCTTATGATAGGAGAGTAGTGGTGCAAGGATACTTAGACTATAGCAGATTGGATACCTTAGTGATGAAGGAAAGCCTGGATGGACCTTTTTGCTGTTGTCTAGTGTCTTATTACTTCAGTCAAATCCTCATGCTTCCTTTTAACCAAACAAGTTCTTTAAAAATGTATCTCATTTCTGATTACTGTTTCAGAGTTAAAGGGGAACAGTACAGCTTGAAGTTGAACATAATAGGGTAGGACAATTGTGGCATCCAGAACCACATAGAATATTTTAAACTAAGTCACTGTCTTGGTCTATACCCTGAAACTGATAAAATTGTCAGATTTTACGTCACTAATTAAGAACCAGCATTATTAACTTGAAAGACTGGTTTGGGCATCTACAGTAATGAATTTATGATGAACTGAAATTACAGTATTGTTTCCCTTTAACAGGCAGACTTAACCTGGGTCTTTCTGATATGACTCCCATTTTTTTATTGAAATAAATCTTTTCTTTCCAAAGCTATTAAGTTATTAGTGTTTAATTACTTGCACTGTACATGAGAAAATGTACATTGAGTTAAGTTGTTACTGTCTTTAGATATAACAAACTAATTCTGTAAGCATTGTTTTTATGTTGATTTTTAAATTGTATAATGAGTACTAATTATAACTTGCATGTTCAAGTGTGTGTCTTACCCCTTTTTACACATAACCCCTCCTCCCTTGGCTTACCTTCTGTATGGCTGCCTACCACCACGGTCACTGAATTCCAAGCTAGTGGAGGTTCCACTCTCCTGAACCTTGATTTCTTTGGGCCCGTGGATGACAGTAGCTCTAGCAGCACCACCACCATCCCAGGTCAGCAGAGTGTTAAAACCACAACTATGATCTAACTTGTTACTAATAGCATGATCATGGCATTTGACTTTCCTATAAGCAAGGAAAATAATTTTATCATTCTTCTATGATCTCTAATACTTATTCTTTCATCTGTCTTCATTTTTTGCAGTACCAAGCTACAAGTAACTTAATTTGAAGTCTTTTTAGGGCAAAGTGTACTGTCATAAGACTGAAATAGCATTTATGAATGAAAATTTATTCTTCTTAGTGACTCATTGTATTAAAGATTTCCCCCATTCCATTCATGACAGATGTAAGACTTTGCTGATTTTTAAAGCACATTTTAAAGCATAAGTACAAACACATATGCATCATTTACATTGTAGTGCCTGTTATTACAGTGTTATTGCAAATTGCATTCAGATAATTACATGTACTTTGGTGCTGCTAATGTAGAATTAGGTTCCAAAATATTGGGGCCTGTTGTTTTGTCATATAGTTGACACACAAATCTCTATTATTGTTTTTATGTAGTTATTTTTTAAATGGCAGGTATGCTGTTACCTCTGAAGGAAAGTGTTATCGCAAAATAATAAGACAGTCGTCTATGGGACGTAAAAAGTTAGAAACTATAAAAACTTTGGAAAATGCCTGTAAAAAGGAACGTTTAGTCCTACTTAAATTCAGTCCATTGACCAAAGGACTACTGTATTTTATCATTTTCTAACTAAATAAAAAATGAACATTGTAATGATGTTTTTTATGGTTACATTTTCTTTAAAATAATTTAGTTTGAATTTCTGTTACCTCGACTTGTGTTCTTACTGTCCTACCAACTGATCATAGGGCAGCATTAGTGACCCAGACCTTTGGGTAAAAGGTTATCCTTGACCCTTTTTGATACCCCTCTCCTAGCCACCCCAGGTCTTAGGGATATTTTTAATTTTGTCCTGCTCCACAAGAGATGCTTAACAATTGACATCACCCCCATTCCCAAAGGAAGTTCTAGGAAATAGGGAGAACTTGGAAAAGGCAGCTGATGTATAACCCCATGTTTTTTCTTGCTCCCAAGAGCTGCTCACTCATTCGGGGTACCTTTTTGCTGCCAATTGGTACAATGACCATACCCTGGAATCCAGGTGATTCATTACTGTTTTCATTTGCTTGTAAGATTTTGCAAGCTTATAAAATCCAGCATGGGGTTTGTTTCAAAATGATTTGTCATCCATTTGAATTACTTCTAAATGCATTGTTGCAGTGGACTTGCCAGTATGAATAAGTTAACTACTGAAGGACATCTCATACTTTTAGTTTGATTGATTACCAGGAAAAGCTGCAACAATTTATGCAACTTCCTTGGGATGAAATGAACTTCCTTAGCTTTATTTTCTCACAATTTCATAATATGCTTTAAATGAGCTCACTATTTTTTCATTTGAATTCCTAACAATCTTTTAAAAATTTAATTATAATGCAAACCCATTTAAATATCACAACAGGAGCACAAATAACAGGAATTCATAAAGAGATGCAGAAGTGACAGTAACCTGATAACCCAGTCTAATGTCTGGTGCTGAGATCCAGAAGAACATAGTTGTAGGACAGACTTTTACAAAACAGTCTCATAGCTGTAGTAATGGAAGTGCATTACTTTTTTAACCTATTTTTTTACTTCTTTCAGTTTTCTCATAAATTATGATAACTACTATATGAATTTAATTAATCTAAATTCTGTTTTGACTTATTTTCTTGCTTGTTGGGGTTTTGTTCAAAACTTGTCATTGAGCAACAGTTATAAACACCTTCCTTGGTAGGTCATTCTACCACTTGCTTGCATTTTTTTCTGACTTGTTTCTGGGAAAGTCATTTTGTCTTAGCTTGCAATTATTATTTTGTGTGTAAGACTTATTTAGGAGTTGGCATAGAATTTGGTGGACTAACTTGAATTATACAAACCTCATTAAGGTTCTGTCAAAAGTTCCACAAATTATTCTCCACTTATATCTATATTTGTAGTTCTTTGGTGTTTTGAGAAATAACTTTACTATGTTCTTTAAATATCCACTTTTACTGTTTGACAGTAAAGCAACCAGTGTTACTTTTATTAAACCTGACAAAAACAAGCCAAACTTTCTCTCACACCATTGTGTTGCCAAGCAGAATATAATTCTTCCATAGAACAGCAAGCATGCTGCATTGAACATCTACTTAGATTCCAAAGTAACCTCAGAATTTAACCTTTAAAAAAGAAAATTTTTCTCTTTCCAGCTTGTGTCTTAAATCTATAACTTTTAACATTCTAACTGTAGTCCTAAATAAATACAGAACTTTTTAAGAATAGATCTATAATGTATTTTGAAATAATATGCCATATACCTTAATGGGATTCCAAGAACTAGGGAAAGTAGTTGCATTTTCTATAGCCTTTTTCCCTTATTGGAAGTGGAAGCTGGGGGGGGGGGGGGGGGTTGTTGCCTGTGCTTATTTGGGTTCTGTGAACATCTGAGATCTATTTTTAAAAGTCTGCTGATCTCTATTAAAAAATAGACTTAATACAGTGTGATTCCTGGTTTTCCATTATCTTGTTCAGTAAGAAAGGAGCTTGTTTATAATTTGGGGGATAAAAAATGGATGTCCCATAAATACTGTGGGGAGGCGTTAGGAATGAATAAGAAGGATAAGACATTTTCAAATTTTCCCCAAAAAATCTTTTTTAATTATCATCTAATCATAGTTTCAAAAATCATTACCACAACTTGCAGTTGAGCCAAAGGTGTGTTGCTAAAGTACACTAGCAACAATCACAGTAGAGAGTATTGCTGTGGAGTTACTTCACCTCTTCCTGCTAAATGCTACCAGTGTTAGCTAATAATTGTTTTTCTAAATAACCTCTTTTTAGGTTTCATTAATTACTATCAGAACATAATGTTCAGTGTTTTTTAAATCAAATTTATCAATACACATCGATTAAGCACCTTCTGTTTTTCATGGCACTATGCTAAGTGCACAAAAATATGTATTTTGTCATCAGTGAGCTCATATTCTAGTGTTTACAACTAAAATTGTTTCCTTGAACCATAAGTTCAGCTTACTTAGATCTAAATAAGTATTAAAGTTTCTAAATCCAATGCTTTAAGTTGAGGTTTGATCTCTGTCCATTCTTCCTCACCTCCCAGAGAAAAGAATCTTAACTTTATATTGTGCATTATAAATCCTATATAGGACATTAAAAATTGGGAAGTATACATTTATACCTAAACCTGTACAAAAGTATGATTTCTTGAATTAAGAATGAAGGTTATAATGAGAAATAATAGTATATGATTCTGAAAATAATTTGTGGTGATTGTAAATTACTCAGATGCTTTCAGAATTTAAACTTTTTACATCTTGAATTGTAATTAATTGACACCTTTGCATCCTGCCATCATTGACTATGATTTTATACTATAAGGTGTGGATCCAGAGTTGTATGAGCTGACAACTTCAAAATTGGAAACCTCCAACTCAAGCATAAAAGTGACTGATGCATTTGCAAGACTCATGTCCACAGTGGAGAAGACAAGCACATCTACCAGGTAAATTGCAATAACCAACTAAACCTGTTAAAGATATGGATTTTTTATTGAAAATAATAAGTATTAACCACTTATTTATATTCCTTGTCAAAGCCAATCTGAAATGAAAAGATATGTGATGTGTCCATTGTTTTAACAAACTGAATTACTTTTTTTTCAATTTATCTTTGTATTCCTGTGCCTAGCAATGCTTTGTATATATAGTAAGTAATTAGTAAATGTTTTTTGAACTGTATTGTCAAAAGTTTTTTTTCTTTAGGATCCACTTGCCTACTGAATTTTTCCTTTTTTTAAAAAGAATTTATTTTTAACTTAAATACAAAATAATAAAAAACGTCATGTATGCAACAAAATATGAGAGGATTCATAATCTAAAGAAATGTTTCTATTTCTTGAAAGTCTTTATAATAAATACTACACAATGTGTTCAAAATTTTCCATCTTTGCTTCCTTGTAAGTTTTCTTCTGTTCTTTGTTGCACACTGTTTACTTTTTTTTTATTCCTTCTTCTCCCCCTCCTTCCTTCCCCCAAGGCTACAATTAAGCATAAATATACACAAACATATAGATACATACATACATACATACATACATACATACATACACACACTTAAACAGGGATACATACTCATACACACATAGATGTGCCTATGTATCTGTGTCTATATCTATACACACACACACACACACACACACACACACACACACACAGAGTAATACTTATCTATATAAGATTTGTGTGTATCTCTCATTTTTATAGCATTTCCTGAAAGCAATAACCCCTCCTCACTCCTGTACTTTACTGCTACTTGCTAATTTGCCCTCTTATTCTTTAACCTTCCAAGAATTCCTCCTTTACACACCTTCTATACTGTCCTCCCTGTTAATCAATACACCTTTACATATACCCCCTATCTTATTTCTTCATCATCTAACTCAATACCCTCCCTTTCCCCCTTCTCTTATTTACCTCTTTAATTTAATATTTAAATTTTAGTATCTCATTCTGCTCGGCTCTACCCCAATCTTCCCTTCAAATTGCCCAGTGCTAATAACCATCTTGGACACGTGGTTTACATTTTCCTGTATAAATAAATAGTAAACAATTTGTCCTGATTGAGTCCCTTACAATTAGACTTTGATGTTTACTTTTTCTTTCTCTTGGTTCTCATATATCAAATTTTCTATTAAGTTTGGGTCTTTTCGTAACAAAATTCTGAGAATCTAGACAATTCATAAAATGTCAAAAATGTCCTTTTTTGCATTCAGGATCGTCCTTAACTTTTCTAGGTATGATATTTTCAGCTATTCAGGAATTCAAGACTTGTGGTCTTTTACTGTAACTGCTGAATTACTATTTTAAGATACAGTTTCTTTGGTGGTTATTTAGTAGATTATGTAGTAGTTCTATAGGTTAGAAATTTTAAATAAATCTCTTCAAGTAACTTACAATCTAGTTTTTTATAAGGGAATTAAAAAGATTATAATCAGGGTATTTGACTAATATTCGTGAGCTTTTAAAAAAAACTTGTCCATACTGACTTTTCCAAATTTGGAAATTAGGTGCTCTTCCACCTCCCTATTCCCACTCAACTATATACTGAATATGAAATTAGACATACGAATTCTATTTTCCATACTTATTTCCCAAATTCACCTGACCTTTGCCCTTCTATCCTTTTTACCTGAATGAAATAAGTAAAATTACAAGTCATCTTTCTTAGGTATTTCTATAATATGCTATTTTTGAAATCCAGTTGATTTGTGGAAGGAGAAATTTTTTTCTCTTGACCTTATAGAAACTGAGTGTCGTGGCTTTTAGAAAAAGCAGGACACAAGAGTATTTACTAGTCAGTTTAAAGACCTCAGTTGAACCCTTAAGACATATATTTAGTTTTTTACAGCAACTAGAATTAGTACTTAAACCAATACTAAAGGAGTTACCTGTTGAGGAAAGTACTAAATCTTATACTGACTATGCTACAAAAGATTAATGATTCATCAGCATTATTCAAAGGGAAATATTTACCTTCCATCTATCTGGGTACACTTTTTATCAAGTATTAGTGCTATTCTTGAATGAACACTTTCTCCCTGCATATCAAATCCCAAGTTTGCCATTTACACCAATCTTTTTTCATTTGATTTTTATGTCATCAGAAAGTAGTCATCAAAACTTTTATCTTAGAGCAGCTAGGTGGCACAGTGGATAGAGCACCGGCCCTGGAGTCAAGCGTACCCGAGTTCAAATCCGGCCTCAGACACTTGATAATCAGCTGTGTGGCCTTGGGCAAGCCACTTAACCCCATTGCCTCGCAAAAAAAAAAAACTAAAAAAAAACCTTTTATACATATTTGGCTCTAAATTTTGGCATGAAATATCACATTGCCAATCAAATCTCCATTCATTGTGTGTATGATTATTTTAAGATTTTAGATATGCTGTTATATCTGCAGAGGATACCCTTTCAACTCTGTCCAGGTTGAATTTTTAATCTGTGTATTGTTTTCCCATACATTCTCTCCTTTTAAGCTAGTAATCATTTTTATCAGACTTGTGCTATTTGGCAGAATGTTTGAGGAGAATATGCAGAATTAATAAAGCTCCACGTTAAGTAAAACTAAATGAAGCTGTATTTTTGTTCTTAGACTTTTAGAATTTTTTAATTCATTCTTCCTAAATTCCTTCTGTTATTAAATTTTTAGTTTGATATTCTTTTCCTAAATATTTTGTCTTAATGGTAATAATTAGAAAGTTTTAAAATTGCCATTTGAAATTGAACCATTAGGAGGAGCTCTAAACCTCGTGATTGACTTGCCTTAGTTTTGCTCTTCAAAATAGATGCTGAACTATGAACTATGTACTATATACACTAGAAAACTTTCCAAACCTTATCACTTTAAGAATTTCCTTTCACTTTTTCCCATTCTTTAGCATGTTTTGCATGTTTGGGGATTGAGTTGGCAAAATGTTTTAGGTGTTTCCTAAAGTCATTTTTATAACTGTATTGAGTTCTTTAGCATATATTAAACTTACTTAAATAAACCAAAGCTGCTCAAAAGCTTGATAGCCCAGTATTTCTAGGTTTGAACAATTGGTTGCTAACCATATAAGGAAATGAAAGTTGTAGATTTAAATGGTCAAATACAATTATCCCAAGCCACCTTGTCCAGAACACAAAGGGGGAAAACCCAAGAAAATATAGATCATTCATATGTTCACCATAGAAATACAGTGCAGAATGATAGTGTTCAACTCCCTCATTTTCCAGAGGTAGGTTTAAATTAGTAACGATAACTGACATTCCTATAGCATTTTAAGTTTTGCAAAACATTGTAGGAGGCAACTAGGTGGTACAAAGGAAGTCAGGAAGACCTGAGTTCAAATTCGGCCACAGACTGTTGATCCTTCTAGCTGTGTGACCTTGGGAAAGTCACTTAACATTCATTCCTTTTCATTTAAGCCTCAAAACAACTCTTTGAGATAGATAATAAAAAGCGTTATTATCTATGTTTTACAGTTAGGAAACAGAATTCTAGACTCAAGATTTAGAATGGAAATGCTCTTAGAATCCAGTAGATTCAACCATTTGGTTTATAGATGAGGAAGTGCAGGGAGAGACATTAGATGATTTGCCCAGGGTCACATAGGTCAAAAGCATCAGATGAAATTTAAACCTTTATCTTCCTTATTTCAAAAGTCAGGAAGAAAAAAAAAAATCTAGTGCTACAAGCACTGTGTTTTTCATATAGGAAAGACAGTCCCACTTAAATACAGCAGGTTTATATTGCCTGAAATAAATGATGTTTGAAAGAAGAATTTTTTTGTTTATATTATTACAATAATGTTGTTGTGAGAATAATCATGAATCCCCCTTCCCACAAAAAAGATAAGAAACCTCAAGAATAGTGAGAGAGGAAAAAAGTGTGCTTCTACTTCAGTCTGTGTTTGGATTCCAATGGCTCTGTCTCTGGGATGAGTAGCCACCAGAGAAGTTACTTCAGTATTTTTCCCATAGTTGCTATAACTAATTGTATTTCCCTCTACTCTATTCCTCCCCATTCTGTTCCCTCTCTCCTTTCACCCTGTCCCTGTTTCAGAAGTGTGTTGCATCTGAGTACCTTCTCCCACAATCTTTCCTCTCTTCTACCTCCTATTCCTCCCTTCCCTCCCCCATTCCCCCTTATCCCATCCTTTTCTCTCATTTTTCTCTAGGGTAAGATAGATTTCTGCCCTATTAAGTGTGTATGTTATTTCCTCTCTGAGCCATTTCTGATGAGAATGAAGGCTCACTCATTCCCCTTCATCTTCCCTCATTCCACTCCATTGTAAAAGCTTTTTCTTGACTCTTACATGAAATATCTTAAGCCCCTTCTTCATCTCCTTTCTCCTCTTCTCAGTACTTTCTTTTATTATCCATTGACTCCATCCTCTTACTATAGTATATCATTATGTTCAACTCCTTCCTGTGCCTTGTCTATTTTTGCTCCTTCTAACTGCTCTTATAAATGAGAAAGTTTATATGAGTTATCAGTATCTTGTTCCCATGCAGGAATACAAGCAGTTCAACATCATTAAGTTCCTCATAATTAGTCCTTCTCGTCCCCCCCTCACTATGGTTCCCCCAAGTCCTGTACTTGGAGATCAAACTTTCGGTTCAACTCTGGTTGTTTTAATGGGAAAGTTTGAAAGTCCCCTGTTTCACTGAAAGTCCATCTTTTCCCCTAAAAGCGAATGTTCAGTTTTGCTGGGGAGTTGATTTTCAGTTGTAAACCAAGATCTTTTGCCTTCCAGAATATCATATTCCAAGCCCAACAAGCCCTGATGCTGCCAGATCCTGTGTAATCCTGACTAGAGCCATGGTAGTTGAATTGCTTATTTCTGGCAGCTTTTAGTATTTTCTCTTTGACTTGGGAGTTTAGCTATAATATTCCTGAAAGTTTTCTTTTGGGATCTCTTTTCAGGAGGTAATCAGTGAATTCCCTCAATTTCTATTTTACCCTCTGCTTCTAGGATCTCAGGGCAATTTTGTTGTAGTATTTCTTGAAAAATGAAATCTAGGCTCTTTTCCTGATCCTGACTTTCAGGTAGCCCAATAATTTTTAAATTATATCTTCTGGATCTGTTTTCAAAGTCAGTTGTTTTTCCAATGAGATATTTCACATTTTCTAATTTGGGGTTTTTTTGAGTGTAATTTTATTTCTTTCTGAGTTCTTGCAAAGTCACCAGCTTCCTTTAGTTTCATTCTGCATTTGAAGGAGTTATTTTCTTCAGAGAGCCTTTTTAATCTCCCTTTCTAGCTGGCCAATTCTGCTTTTTAAGGCATTCTTCTCATTTGCCTCTTGTGTTGCTTTTTCCATTTGACCTAAACTGGTTTTTAATGTTATTTTCTTAAGTATTTTTTGTATTTCTTTCACCAAGCTGCTGACTTGGTTTTCATGATTTATCTGCATCACTCTCATTTCTACTCCCAATTTTTCCTCTGCCTCTCTTAATTGCTTTTCAAAGTCTTTTTTGAGTTCATCCATAGCCTGAGCCCATTTTCTATTTCTCTTGGAGGTTTTAGATACAGAAACTTTGATTTTGTCATCATCTGAGTATGTATTTCAATCCTCCATGGGACCAAAGCAATTTTCTGTAGTCAGATTTTTCTTTTTCTTTTATTTGCTCATTTCCTCAGCCTATGATTGATTTACCACACTTCCAAGACTTTGGGGAGGGGGGGATTATCCACAGGGACCTTAATTCCTCCAAGGTCTTATGAGAGGTTCTGACTGCTCTCCTATTCAGGCCCTCTTCTCTGCCCTGGAGCTGTGAGAATGGTGCTTGCTTAGCTATGGTGATGTGGGAACCAAAACTGCAACCTGGATCTGAGTGTGGGCAAACAGCTGAGTCCTGCCCTAGGGAGAGCAGAGAGACCTCTGTAGTCTCCCCCTTACCGTCTATGGGCTGAGATCTCTGGTCATGCTGGGTGGCTTTACCAATTCCCCCTGCAGGTTTCTCACCATGGGGCTTCTCTGAGGCCCAAGCTCCACTCTGCACTCACTGATGCGGCAGGGTTCTCTCACCACCCCTTCTGGCTGTCTCTGATGATACCTGGGCCAAGAGGTCTGGAAACCACCCCCTCTGCCACAGACTGACTGTGCTGCACTGTGGCTACAGCTGTGCTGCTGCTTTTTCCAACCCCCGATCCTGGTAGAAGAGACCTTTCCCACAAAACTTCTAAGTTGTCTTGGACTGAGAAATTGTATCACTCAGTCTTTCTGTGGGTTCTGCCCCTCTAAATTTTGGCAAGAGTCATAATTTAATGTCTGTTGGAATTTTGGGGAGATCAAGTTTCTGAGAATTCCTACCTTCATTTTGCTATCTTGGCTCCACCCCCCCCAAAAGAAAACATTTTGATTTTAAACCAGTGATTTAAAATAAAATACTGTTTAGTCATAGCCAAACAAGTTTTTAGGAAAGGTGCTTGGGTAATTTCGTACCTTACATTTGATTGCTACCTAAATCCTATTCTGGTTATTGATCATCCTTGAAATTAAAAGGTAGGAAAACAAAATTGTTTTAATCAAATAGTATTGGAAACTTTGTATAAATAATCATTTTGTTCAGGAACCAAGTAGGAAATTTCACATTTTTTAATAAACTCCCACAGACCTCTACTATTTAAATCCTTCAATTAAATTAAATTAAAGTGTGCCCAAAGGACTTACCTCAATAAGTAGGGTAGATTGGGAAAGAGACAAAAAGATTAATGGGAGATTCATTGACAATAAGCTTAGAGAGTTGAAAGATTTCATTGGCCTCAATGAAAGTAATTTATTCAGAAATTTCATGTAACAGACATTTTTCCTAAAGACACATTTAGCTGTGTGACTCAAAGAATTTTTTTTTCCACATAGAGCTAGTCATCTTATAAAATACAAAAGTCTACACATTGTTGAGATAAGGAATAACTTAAGCCTTAACTCTAAAATCAGCAGTGATTATGAACATATTTCTGAATATGGTCCTTGGTATACATAGACAAGTTGGTACTTCAAAAGAAGGCTCAGAACACATGTTCATTTATTCTCTTGTTTTATGTTATGGAAAGGTTAACCAAAATTCTTAAACACGAACTTCAAGCAGATAGCTCCTATTTTCCTACAGTTTCCTACAATGATCTCCATATTTGCTTAGCACCTGCATTTACTAGTTTTGAAAAAAGAGAAAAGGAAGAAAACAATATTAATGATATTGTAACAAGTTGTTTAGTGTAACCCTGACTTGTACAATGTAGTTTTTGTACTGCCCTGCCTCAATCACAGATAGAATTTTTAAATTACCTAGGAATCTTTCTATCCTAGTACTGCTAGAGTTTGGTGCCATGCAATCCTATCTATAATACTTTATTAATTTTCATATATGCTCTTAGCTATGAGGACATTACCATTCATTGTAACTGAGAATACCCTGATGGTGGTGATTGCTGGTCACATGTGTAACAGTGGTATAGAACTGGTTTTTTACAGAATTTTGTTTGCAGTTCTGCCTTAGACTTGGAGTTAGATGAAAGCTTTTTCCTTAAAATATCTACTCTCTTTCTGATTTCTATACTGCCTGCCCAGGACAGGTCTGCTACATGTTATTCAAAGTCATTCTTATATGCCACCTTGATGTGTTTACTCCTACTTGTGGTTACTCCACTTTAGCTCACTTTAAAAAAAAAAGATATTTGGGTGTTTTACTATAATCCATTCACCAGACAAGATCAACCCAATGAATCAAATTATGAGGGATATTGTTTCAAACCTTTTCACTTATCTGTAGTGAAGTTAATATGCTTTTATAGTTCTACCCACATATATCCAAATTGAGTATCATAAACAAAATTCAACTTAAAATTTACTAACAATAAATAGAATGAGTATAAGAGGCAGCTAGGTGGCACAGTGGATGGAGCACCGGCACTGGAGCCAGGAGGACCTGAGTTCAGATCCAGCCCAACACTTAATAAATACCTAGCTATGTGACCTTGAGCAATTCACTTAACCCCATTGTCTTGCAAAAAAAAAAAAATAGAATGAGCATAAAAGGTTCAGTCAACATTAAACTGTGTTATCAAGCCCTGTGTTCAACACTGGAAAATAAAAATAAAACCAGAAAAAACAGCAGTGCCTACTTTCAAGGAGCTTATATTCTGATAGGGAAGATAGCAAATGAAAGCAAGCTGAAGGAGACAAAGGGGAGGTACCCAACTACCATGGGGGCCCTCTAGAAAAAGTATGAAGAGCCAGGTCAGGAGTACATCCCAGAGAAGAATAAAGATATAGATGACCTGAATGTGTCTTCCTTAAAACAGAGGGCCTGGGAGGAACTAGCCAGTCAAAGGAAGGAGCTTCAGGAGAGAAAGATATAGTTAGAAAAGTCCAAAGATGGTGTGAACTTCCAGGGTGAGGAAATTTTTAGAGAAAATCTGGAGAGTCAGGAGCACATCTTGGAGAGGAATGAATAATACTTCCTGAAATATAACTCTTAAACACATACTCTTGGTTTTTTAGGCAACCTTCCTTACAATTTATTAATACATTAATACATTGTTTTCCCAAAATATAGATATAAATCATGTTTTTGGAATTTGGTACCATTTTCCCATTTTAATAAATGTTATACATGGTTAGGTTCCTAAGTAATCCCATAAGATTATTTAATTTATATCATGTGAATTACAGTCGGTTCTGTTGTCTCAGAGATAGCTCCTATTTTTCTTACAGTTAGATTATTTGTGATCTTTATTTTGTCCTCAAGTGTATTCAATACAAAAATAATAAAATGAGGTTGCTTGTAAGGCCAAAATGGGGGGGGGGGGTGTAGAAAAACGAACTTTGTGAATAGTTGGTATCGATATTATCAATGTCTTGAATAAAGACATAGATGCAGCACTTTTCATATTTTTAGCTAAGAAAGAACTGAGAAAGATGGCATTATACTGGATCATAAGAGTCTGAATTCAAAATAGAGGCAAGCTAGATTGTTGTTAGATGGAACAAATCCAAAAAAGTGAAATTCAGTATGAGTTCACAACTCCAATACTTGTGAGATTACTTTTTGGAAACCAAGTACAATGTGTAAGAGGCATGGCTAGACAGCACCTTGTCCAGAAAAGCTGTGGGGAGTAGTGTAATCTGCAAGTGATATGACGGTGTGAAAGCATCAAGGGGCAGAGCATCCAGACCTAGGGAGACACTGAGACCTACTCAGACCCATCTGAGAACAGACATCGATGAGTGGTAGAGCATCCCAGAGAGACAGACAGACAGACAGACAGGAGTAATGTCTGAAGAGCTATCAAATGGGAAAGAAATGGAACTTGCTTTGCTTGGCTGCTCAGAATCAGCAACCTCATTTAAAGCCCTGAATTCCCAGCCTCTCTGTTCCCACAACATGGCATATCATCTCCCTCCTTTTCACCTTCCCATCTCATTTGGAATCTGCTAGAAATCTTTGCCTCATGGTTGTGAGGCATCTACTTTTATCTGCTTTATCTGCCTTAACACAAATCCACCTAACACATAACAGGCATTAAATGCTTGTTTGATTGGACTGCAAGTTATAGAGAGGCACATTTAGGTTTGATCTTAGGTCATGATTTTCTAACAATTAGAATTATCAAAAGTAGAGTAAGCTGACTCAGAAGGTAGTATGATTTTCCACACACACACACCCTTGCCCTCCCCAGAAAATCTTCATATAAAGCAGGGGTAAGAAATCTTTTTTTCTGCCAATGGTCATTTGGATATTTTGTAACACTGTTCATGGGCTATATTGGTCAAATAATTAATTCATCCCTAAGAGGCTTCTAGATTTACTGAAATTCAGGTATCACCTGATAAAGGTTGAATGATAACTTTTAGATGATGTATAGGGAAAATTATTTAGATAAAGATTGTTTGGACTAATAGGCCTTCTAGTAGGTCCTGTACAACTCCGGGATTCTGCAATTTTTTTTTCCTTTGGGGATGCTAGGAAAACCATCTCTCCTTAAACACCTCTGTCATCATTTCAGCAGGATTCCTTTTCCTCTTCCCCCCTTACCCTAGTTCCAAATCACACACCTATGGAAGGAACTCAACTTCCTGGATACTTTAAGAGGTGGGTCTTTTTATTTCCATTGCATTTTTTTATTCAGAACTTAACAAGAAACATAATATTTGCATTTGCATATACATTTTGGCAAAGAAGAAAAAGATTTTATATGAAATATCATTTCTTTTATAGCAAACTTGCTTTGCTTTTTAAGGATTTAATAATTTCATCATTCTTTCAAAGCTTTCAGTGTTCCTTGCTTGTTGATTGCTTCTGACCTTCCTAAAGTTCTTTTTTTTTTTTGCATTTTTAAAATTTGTTTACTTATCCCTAACTTTTCATTCCTTTTTAACCTCCCCAATTAAGGAGAAAGGAAAACAACACATGTAGCAAATTTGAATTGTCAAAAGAAATTTTTACATGCATTTTGAGTCCATCCTCTTTCTACCCAGGTGGTACATGCTTCATCAAAAGACCTCTGAAATCACAATTGGTCATGAATTCATCAGAATTAAAGGTGATTCAAAGTAGTATTTGAATTGTTTTCCTGGTTGTTAACTTCACTCTTCATCGAGGTCAAACAAGGCTTTGCAAATTTCCCAGAAAATGTCTTTTTCATCATAACTTGCAGAGCAATACTATTCCATTCTACATTCATATACTATAATCCAGTCAACTATTTGGGGAGGTAGATCTTGACAAGCATGCTCCAGGTGGATGTGGGGTGTGTAATGTTCAACAGGGTATTAAGGGCATTATTCTCTTGAAATACAATAGCCACATCTCCAAAGCTCCATTAGCAGTGGAAACATTGTGGTAGTTTATGATCATAGACCTTTGGTTGAAAAAGTATTGATATAAAATTGTCTGTCTGTAGTTGAAGTACAATATTACTGTACAGATCCAGGACTATTGACAGACATTTAAATGTGAGGTTGCCAAATTGAAAATCTTTTTTTTTAACTAAGTTAAAATTTAGGTAAGAAAAATAAATTCTTACTGTTTGAGGCATCTCTCTTACTGTGGCAGAGTAGAAAAGTTTGAGATGTTGCTCTGTCTTCTCCAAACATGGACCCACTGATTTCAAATGAAGTATTGTTTCTCTTTTCTCTTCACATGTCTTTATTGAATTTCACAAAGTAACTCTTGCTCTCCTTTCATCCCTTAGTTTGTTTTTGTAAGCCTTTGCTACTTTATATTTGTTATTCTCTTATTTTTTCTCTCACTTTCATTTCCCAAAGTCATCTTGTCCCTCTCTCATTCCTCATAGTAAAGGATAAAAAGGAAAAAAGACAGGAGGTAGCAAAACTAACCAACACATCAATCAAATCTGATATTGCAGGCAATATTTTGCAATAGTGCATCCCCACCTTCACAAAAAAGAGAGGAAAATGCATTGTCACATTTCTCTTTTGAAGTTCAACTTGATTATTATAATTTCACATTTGTTTTTTCAATTTTTATTCATTTTTCCAATTACATATAAAGATGGTTTTCGATATTCATTTTTGTAAAATTTCCTCATTCCCAGTAAAGGTAATACACACACAGGGGCGGCTAGGTGGCGCACTGGCCCTGGAGTCAGGAGGACCTGAGTTCAAATCAGGCCTCAGACACTTAATAATTACCTAGCTGTGTGGCCTTGGGCAAGCCACTTAACCCTACTGCCTTGCAAAAAAAAAAACTAAAAACTAAAAAAACCCTAAAAACCTAAAAGGTAATACGCACACAATCATAATATATAGATTTCCATATTAGTCATGCTGTGAAAGAACATTTAGAACAAAAGGGGAAAAACTACTAGAAATTAAAAACAAAAATATATATATTTTTGGTTCTTTGATTTTTTTTATTTTTTTTTTTTTAGATTTTTGCAAGGCAATGGGGTTAAGTGACTTGCCCAAGGCCACACAGCTAGGTAATTATTAAGTGTCTGAGACTGGAATTGAACTCAGGTCCTCCTGACTCCAGGACCTATGCTCTATCCACTGCGCCACCTAGCTGCCCCCAAAAAAGTGAAAATAGTATACTTTGATCTGCATTCAGACTCCCTAGTTCTTTTTCTGGGTGTGGATGGCATTTTCCATCACTAGTCTTTTAGAATTGTCTTTGATCACTGTATTGCTGAGAAAAGTTAAGTATCATAGTTGATGTTGTTGCTGTGTATAAAACTTTTTTTTTTTCCCAGCTCACTTCACTCAGCATCAGTGTAAGTCTTTTCAGGTTTTTCTGAAATCTGCCGATACATCTTTTTTTATTCTTTTTTCCAGTTACATATAAAAAATAGTTTTCAGGATTCATGTTTGCAAAATTTTCTCCCTCCCATCCTTTCCATCTCCCCTCCCTAAAATAACAAGTTATATGTTTGTGTAATCATATTATATTTCCATAAAGTATAGCAACATTTTATTTCATTCACATACTACAGTTTATTTAGCCATTCTAAAATCAGTAGACATCTACCTTATTTCAGCTGGATCAATTTCTGAAATATAGCATTGATCAAAATACTTGAAATTCTGGACTGAATTACTGTCACATGGAAACCTTATAAGAAAATGTCTTTTTAATTTGTGTTTCTTATAGCCTGCTTTCATATCACTCAAAATTTTTTATAATCTCATGGTCCATAGAGCATCAGCCCTGGAGTCAGGAGGACCTGAGTTCAAATTCGGCCTCAGACACTTAATAATTAGCTAGTTATGTGACCTTGGGCAAGTCATTTAACCCCATTGCCTTGCAAAAACCAAAGAAGTAGTAATAACAATAATAATAATAATAATCTCATGAACCTAATCAAGAAACAGTTATTTAATTCAGATCAGTTAAATGACTTTTTTTTTTAGAGATCCACAAGGAAAATGTTCTTACTGGCAACAGTGTTGGTTCACTTTGATTTTCTGTTCCTTTTATTTGAGAACCGTGTTTGTTCAGCAGTACCATACAAGGAATTCTACTGGCATGAAGGCTATAAAATTCCAATCTATCTTTTTTTATTTGGAGGATGGGGGTTCCAAATATCTCCAGACTTTTCTTACCCTACTCTTGTTAATGGGATGCTGGTGATTAAATTAAGTCAGTAACTTTTAAGAGTTTCAATAGGGGGCAGCTAGGTGATGCAGTGGAAAGAGCACTGACACTGGCGTCAGGAGGACCTGTGTTCAAATTTGCCCTCAGACATAATTGTTAATAATTGCCTGGCTGTGTGACCTTGGGCACTTAACCCCATTGTTTTAAATAAAATTTAAAGAAAAAATAAAAGGTTCAATGGATCAAGCTCATTCGCCATTTGAATTCTTCCCTTCCATCACCATTGAGCTAGACTTTTAAAATAAATGATGCATTTGTTATAGTAAGATTTTCCACTATGAGTCAACTTGCATTTATTTTAAATGTCTAAAAATTAAATGGTTGTCTTATACTCTAGGTTTTGTTTTTAGTAAAGGATTATTAATTTGCACTACACTTTCGCTGTGGAATTATACATGTGTGTATGTTTGTTACCCACATACAAATATTTATCTTATGTTTTGAGTCGATTGTTGATGAAGAGATTAATGACTTTGGATTTATAACACTGATATTACTATCATTGACAACTATCATCGATTAAACATCAACTTTTTAGTTTTTGCAAGGCAACAGGGTTAAGTGGCTTGCCCAAGGCCACACGGCTAGGTAATTATAAGTGTCTGAGGCCAGATTTGAACTCAGGTCCTCCTGACTCCAAGGCCGGTGCTCTATCTACTGCGCCACCTAGCCGCCCCACATCAACTCTTTAAAATGAGAATAGCATATGTGGCATTAACTTCAAGTGAGAAGACATTGCATTGATTTATAAAGAATGCATGTAATGTGATGTTTGTTACACACTTAAATATCTTGTTTTTATTTGAGAAGAGCAGACTGTGTTAATTTATGTTTTCACTGGCATAATGATCTTCCATTTATAGTTTTCAGTATAAAAATGTCAAGCCTGAGTATATAATAAAATCACTTTATAATAAAATAAATTTGTGGTTTATTTAAAATAAAATAATTAGATTTTTTTTTTAATTAAAAAAGGTTGAAGTTTCAACATAGCAAAAAAAAATACCTCTGCCCTCAAAAAGAATAAAATAAACCCAAACAAAATAAAACCTGAGGATAGATCTTAGCTAAAGATTTTAGAAGTGCTATACCTGGAGAACCTGAATTTTGATAGACCAAAATTAGGTCACCACCACCTTCCCAGTGCCAAATACTGAAAAAAGTTCACAATGCAACTTTGTTTTCAATTCTTAAGTGTTCTTTTTCACAGTCTCTTAAATAACTTTGTATCATGGCACTATATAAAATGATTACAGATTAAATATATACTATAAGCCATATGATAGTGGATAACTTAAAATATATTTCCTGTCACACCCCCCAAGTAATTAAAAGTGAAGGCTTTTAGAAAAAATGGTGGAAAAAAACATTTTTTAAAAGGTAGGGTAGGGGCAACTAATTGGCGCAATGGATAAAGCACCAGCCCTGGAGTCAGGAGTGCCTGGGTTCAAATTGGTCTCAGACACTTAATAATTACCTAGCTGTGTGGCCTTGGGCAAGCCACTTAATCCCACTTGCTTTGCAAAAACCTAAAAAAAAAAAGGTAGGGTAATCTCCAGCAGTCATGTGGGGTGATCCTGAGGCAGAAATGTCCTTTCTCCTTTCCCCTCAGCCATTTTCCTCTTTCTCTCCAGATGGAGCAGTCCGTTCAAACGTAGCTGGCCATAAGAGTTATAATCTTCAAAATCTTGAATATATCTCTTTCTTTTCACACCGTAGTGGAAGATCAGTCGGTGGTTTAACTGCTGATATAGTTCCCAATGTCTCTGATGGCAGTTCTTATAGAAGCCTTGCACTTTTGTTTCAGCTTTTAGCCCCAATAATCTGGTGTTGACTTTTCTAGTCATCCTACAAAGCTTTTTGTTTTCATCTTGGATTAAAGAGACAGGGAGTAATAGAAAAGGATCAAGTTTAATTGTAGAGTGATGACCTGCAGTATTTTGTTCTATATATACACTTCTCTGACCCTCATCTCTCCCTGCCTCCCCAAATTCAAGGAGGAAATAATTAAAGAAATTACTTGGCAGAAAGAAATCGATTAGACATTAACTAATTAACTTGGCTTCCAATTTTCTTTTTCATTTAAAATCAGAAACTTTGGAAGCAAAAAAAAATTAGGATCTGTCTGCAAATATTTTTAAATAGTTACTGTCTTGAAATAGCCTATAGGTGGAATTACAATGATAGCTCTTACTGAACAACTTTTGAAGATCATTTAGAATTTCCAGTGGTGCTGATAGTCTCAGCCCATAGGCTAGGAAAGCATTGGTCCTTTGTCTATATGCCTCTACTACTTCCTCCGGGTCTCCTGTTGATCATAACCTATAAAACCCTCTATGGTTTCATCCCTGGTTACCTTAGAGACTGCCTCTCTCCCTCTGCTCTTTGAGCATCCTCAACAGGAGAAATCATTCTCAGTGCTGCTGCTAATGGGCTCTCTCTCTGAATCCCATAGGGGCAAAGTCTGGGTGTTTTTACATAGAGGACTTTCTCTTTTTCTGGAATTCCCTGATGAAAGCCAGCAATGCCCAAGGTTGAAATTTCTTGCAAGGGTTCAGGCCAGACACATTTTATTCTATATTACTGTTTTAAGTTTTATATTTTCATAGACGATAAAGACAGTACACCTGTGCCCTTAGGTTCATTGTACTTTAGTAACATTTTTGAATTGTAGAGACTTTGAGTTGTAAATGAAGTTGTAAACTGTTTGCAGAAATGAAAAATATGTACTACTTGCTTAGGTAGAAAGACATTTGACAAAGGGAAGAATCTTGAAAAAACTGCCTTATGTTGAGCAAAGTCTAAACTGGGGGTAGATAGAGAACTTCAGTGACTAGTGGGAGTAACACACACTTAAGTCCTTTGCAGGTTGCTGGTTCATACCATAGAGCAGATTTTCCCCATTGACAGTGAAATGATTAACATGCTTTTTTCTTTTTCTTCTGTAAACAGGAAGCCTAAAAGAGAAGAGCGTCTGAGTGAAGAGGCTGCCAAGGTGATTGCTAGCCTTCCCGACTTAACCTTCATGCACGCCAAGGTGTTGATGTTTCCAGCTACATTAACACCTTCAACAAGCTGCCACGAGAAGGCAGACTGATAAGAGACATGAATTGGACAGTTTCTATTGATTTTTCCAGCCTTCTTTTCCCTTCCCACCACCAAAAGCAAACTTGCTTTAACTTAAAAAAAATAAAAACAAAAAACAAATTTCAAGTTCAGCTGATTTGTTGGTAAGCAGCACTAGAAAGATATACATAGTAAATGTATATTTATTTACATACTGAAGTCCTAAATTTATATTAGAAAAATGTAAATAATTGGGGGTGAACATTTTTGAAGATTTATTCTTTTTGTGTTGCTGGGGTGTATACATTTATGTCTTTGTGAAATACACTGGTGGTGTCCTTCTTACAAAACTTTTAAAATTAAAAAAAAAGAAAATTAAAAACTCAAATCTTCACTGTCTGTGAAATCCCCTTCAGGTGTTTTTTCAGATTGCATTGGATGTCCTCTTAATTTGTCTTAACACATTGAATTACTTTTGCTATCAAAAATGAGCTCCAAAGGTCACTGTTTATTTTATTTTATTATTTTGTATGTGGTGGGATTAAGTTTAGATCTTAAAAAAAAAGGCTGACGATTTGGGGCTATTTTTTAATCTTTTCAATCTGGCATATCACTGTACTGCCTTTATAAAAGGTACTTTCATCAGTTGCTATTCTGTTAATAGGGATGGATCATTGTTAGAACTTGATTGGGAGGGGTTGTATTAGAAAAAAGATTGTGTCTGCTTTAATCAATTTGATTTAGAGAAGGACCAAAATTATATGAATGTCTTGCAATGAAACTTACCTATTACTGATTTTTTTTTTGTTCTCTTTACCACTATTTTGTTTGAGGATTTTGCACAGTGTAAAATGACATAATCATAGATTGCTATGGTTTAGGCTGTATATACAGTAAAAGACTATGGGTTGTAAATGTTTGGGGAAATTCCTATGGAAAAAAAGAGAGATGTAGAAGAACCTCTAACAAGGTTAATATGCATGCCCCAGGTCTTTTGAGATTTAAGTGTGTAAATTTCCTTTTAGCTTATACAGAAATAAAATAATTTAAAAGATATATACATATAATCTGGTGTCT
This sequence comes from Macrotis lagotis, assembly GCF_037893015.1. Taxonomy (NCBI): domain Eukaryota; kingdom Metazoa; phylum Chordata; class Mammalia; order Peramelemorphia; family Peramelidae; genus Macrotis; species Macrotis lagotis. The sequence continues at coordinate 122,079,956 of NC_133658.1, forward strand.
CTTTGTAGAGAAAAAAGGCTACTATCATTTCCATTTTTGTGGTCAAGAGCAAGTCAAGGAACTTTGCAGGAGGAGGTAGTTTGATAAGATTTCTATACCACAATGCCCTTCAGAAATAGTGAGGTCTGCTGTCTAAAAACGAGAAAAGAATTTTATCCTGGCCCATAAGAATTGGATCCCAGCTGAACTGTGCTGACATGTGACCTTATGATATAAAACCAATAATCACAGCAGTTTCCTACAATATGGTCTCATCTGAGTATATTGACAGTGCCATAGAGAAGTGCTAAAGAGCCAGTTGTTATTTCTCATTTTGGTTTCTCAAACAAAATACAGTGTGAAGTCAATTTAGGGAACAAATATCTCCAAAGTGATTTTAAAATCTACTAGAAGGTTTTGATTCAGTAATTTGTTAATCAAAGCCTGTTCTTGTAGCTGTGTATTTGTGAGCTATTTATTTAAAAAAAGAAATATTTAAAATTTAATTTGTAAAAATGCCATGTTGACCTGGACAAAAACTTGACAAGGCTTAATAAATGGCACTTCTCTGGAAGAAGCAGCCAAGTAGTGGATCTATCATGTTATTATCATGTCAGGCCTGAATCTTTTGATTTAGGTTCATATAGTCACATCTAATGATATACTACCCATCAGAAAATTTATTTTCTGTAATTTTTTTGGCTGTGATGAACTCGGACTCTATAGCCTGCTTCTGTTCTTCCTACATTAGAGCAAAGTTCTAATTCATCTTGGGTCTTTTTGGACATAACTGCTTCATTTTAGAGACCTCCTTCATGATAAAGGACCACAGAATAGACCTCCAGACAATATCTTTCTGTTGCCACAGTCATTTGTTAAGTTCCAAATTGACAAGTAGCATCTTTTCAGATTTAGGATCTTTCCCATCCAGGCTGAGGGTGACTAGGACTACCAGGATTCTGGATTTTGAAGGACATCACAAAAAACAGTAGTCATCAGGGAAAAACTGATGGTAATAATATCTATCAGCTCTAAAATTCTATGATTCTGTTCTGTGAACTGTTATGTATAATAACACACTACTTTGTTATGTTACCTATAAGACTCAGGGTTTAGTGAGAAGGGGTGCCAGTGAGACTTGATTCTTTGTCTCCTGGACTTAAATCGACAGCCATATAAGTGTCATAGAATTTGTTGATCTTAAACCTGGTAGATCTCTAAGTGAGACACAGCTTACTTAGCCTTTTTCTAAGTATGTGACCCTAGGAGAGTCACTTGAGTCCCTCCTGGCCTTGGTTTCTTCACCTGTAAAATAGGCATGATAATTTTGCTATCTATAATAATTAACATTTATGCAGCACTTAGGTAAATATGCCATTCATGGAGAGCACAGTGCCTTCCACACATGATCGTTTGAGTCACACAACTCCTATAATACAGGTACTTCAGATAGACATCCTGGTTTTACAGATGAAGATCCTAGCTCACTGAGATATAAGTGACTTGTCTGGTTGTTAAATAGTCAGTAAGTGACCTGGGCAGAATTTGAACCCAAGACCTTTCTAACTCATAGGTTGTCTGGAAAAGGTGCTTTCCATCCCTGAAAATTTATGTTTATCGTGACTTCCTTCACATTACTTCGCTTTTCAGTTAGAAGAGGTTTAATGCACCCTTTGATGTGAAATTAACACCACTATAATGCATACTTTATCTCAGGGCTTGTTCTGGACAGGCTGGTATTTCCCTTTCTGTCTGTGTCTGCTTTTTCTTTGCTTTTTAAATGAAGCACGTTAACATTTAGTTGTCAGGTTAAAATCAGTGCTTCAGTTTATACAACTAAAAATTTGTAGCCTTGAGCCAGACCAGTGGTATAATTGTATTAAAGAGCACTGTCTATTGTCTAAAAAAGTATGTTTGGAGTCTTGACATAGTAGGCTCTTCATCGCTCCTGGCACGTTAATGAAGCTCATAGGGAGGGGAGCGGAGGGAGAGGCTGCCAGCTGCAAGCTGATCTCCATACCCAGCCTCACAACTGCCCGTCGTGGCAGCTGCCCATTTGTTTCCTAAGCACAACCAGAGGACCAAGCAGTGGGGGAAGGGAAAGAATCCATTGAGACTTGAAGGAGCTGGTTGGTGCCCAGAGCCATCAAAACTGGCAATAAGGACTGGATTCAGTTCCATAGAAACAGTAAATCATCCACCCAGAATCTCATCCCTTTTACCACTGGCACCAAAAGCAAGGGTATTATGGGGCAATTCAGGTCAAAATGAAACTTTGGGTTCAAACTACCCATGCTTTGATTTTTATGTCTGACACATAATAATAGGAGATATTTACAGATGTTTTTAACATTGGTAACACATTTTATATTCATTCTTACTGGCTCTTCACAACCCTGTGAGAAAAGAACTACAGGTTGTAACTCCATTTTACAGATCCTTAAGTGACTTGTCAAGGTACAAATAGGTATGAGTCAAGCCTGGGTCATACTCTTTTGTCCTAATCTAGTAGTCTTTCCACCGCTGTACACTGCTCCCAAGTATGGAAACTTGTCATTCGTTGTCCCTTGAGATCTATATACTATTCTTAATAACTGAATGATTATATTTGATATAACAAATTGGTATCTTCAGTATCCCACATTTCTGCCTGGAGTAATTCATTATAATAATATAGTGAAAGTAAATGTAAGTGTTGGGATCATTGTGATAAATGAGTAGGCTTCATTAGTCCAAGTTAGAAGTTTAATTCTACTGGTCTGTTTTTTTCATGAGTTATTTTGTGGAATTTTCTGTAGAATTTTATAATCTGAAAACAACACCAACATGTCCTCCATGAACATAACTACCTAAGTCCAGGCTTTCATCACCTCCTTCTAAGACTGTTAGGACAGCTTCCTAATTAGTCTCCCTTCTAGTCTCTTACCACTCCAGTCCATCCTCTACCTTATTGCCAACTTAATTTCCTTACACGTGAATCTAACCATGTAACTTCTCTACACAGTTGATGACAGTGAATTCCTGTTGCCCTTAGGATAAAATATAAACTCATCTATTTAACTTTTAAAACCCTAACACAACCTGGTCCCAACTTATGTTTTCAACTTCGCTGGATGTCACTCCCTCTCCCATACCCTGCCCTCTAGCCATTCTGCTGTTGCTCAGACTTCATCTCTCACCTTCCCCTACCTTTTTTACTGGCTATCCCACATTCATGAAGTGTACCTCCACATGCACTTCCCTCTCTCCCTTTAAAATGAAGTTCAGGCACCATCTTTGACACGAAGTCTTTGCTGGTGTCACTATTCAGTGTTCTGTGTGTCTGTGTGTCTGTGTGTGTGTGTGTGTGTGTGTGTGTTTGTGTGTGTACTTTCCCCTTAGAATGTAAGCAAGAAGAGATTATTTCTTTTTCCTTGTATTCCTAGTACGTAATACATAGTGTTAATCGTTTTTCAGTCATGTCTGACTGTTCATGGCTCCATTTAGAGTTTTCATGGCTATAATATTAGTGGTTTGCCGTTTCCTTCTCCAGCTCATTTTACAGATGAATAAACTGAGGCAAATAGTGATGTGACTTGCCCAGGGACACACATCTAATAAGTGTCTAAGACTGGATTTGAATTCAGGAAGGCAAGTCTTCCTGACTCAAGGTCTAGCACTATTCTCTGCACCACCCAAATTGCCCCAACATAAGAGATGCTTAATAAATACTTGTTGATTGCACAATGTCTTTTCCATTTCTGAGGGATATGATAGGAATGTTGCTTCTCTAGTTCTGGTCACTGGAGGTGTATTAATGTGGTCTAAGATGTCATTCGCTTCTTTGACAGCCACATCACACTGTTGATTAATTACATTTGCAAGTGTTTTACACATTGAACTGTTGGTGAAACATATCTCTTCCCCCCTCATCCCAGTATCCTACTCCTGTGAAGTTGTTTGTTTTTATTCTAAAAGTCTTTACATTTATCTCAGTTAAATTTCATATTTTTTGCTTTAATCTCACTTTTTAGCGAAATAAAATATTTTTTAGTTTTTGACTTGTCCCACCCAGCCTTCTTATTCTTATTTGATGAGCGTGACAGCACTAGACCTTCCAGGTTGACAATGAGTCTTGATTAACACTCTTTGGTAAGGATTCAACTGGGAATATACTCACCTGTTTTAATTTTTCTACATTTCTTCACTTTATCCACAAGAATATCATAAAAGATTTAAATAATTTATTGCAATGAAGATACAAAATAACTTTGGCATTCATAGATTATTTTCCTAGATAAGCTCAAGTTAGAACTTATAGTTCTAACAAGTCAGTGATCCAGTACCCAAGCATACTTTGAGGGACAATATTTACTAAAAGAAGAATATAAAATTACTGTATTATTTCTGGCTCATTAGCCATTTGCTTTTTCTGTTGCTTTTACTTACAAGTTTCTGAACAAAACTGGAGGAAATCTCAGCATTGTGCTTACTTGGTATATTACAAATTCATGTGCTATATATATATATAAATCCATGGACTCTCAATGCCCCAAAGTTATTTTATTTTTCCCTTATTGATTCTCTATCTCACTCCCTAAAGAATCCATTTTCTCAAGGGGCAGCTAGGTGGCACAGTGGATAGACCACTGGCCCTGACACTGGCCTCAGACACTTAATAACCTATCTGTGTGGCCTTGGGCAAGCCACTTAACCCCATTGCCTTGCAAAAAAAAAAAATGTATTTTCTCTGCTTAATTCTCCCATAGACATGAATATAGTTCCCCTTTCTCAAAAAATTTAGACCATTCAACATGAGCACTCTCTTTTCCCATTTTAGTCATCTTAAATCCTTTGATGTGTTTTCACTTTTTTCCTTTCCCCTTGTCTCGACAAAGAAATGACTCTTCATGCCAGGGCCAACCCCTTTACATATGTGCTTAATTACATCCTCTCCCATCTTCTCTAATAGATTGCATCTTCAGATCACCTTCAGCCAGTAAGTTGCATCTTCAACCTCTTCACTGGTTCCATCTCTAATTATATCAAGCAAGTCCAAGTCTCCACCCCCTTCCTTGAAGAAAAAACAAAAACCTGTCATTCACAAGCTATCTACTAAGTCTCTTCCCTTTCTCGATCAAATTCCTTGAAAAAAAAAATTGCTTCCATTTCCTCTCCACTCACCACTCAACCCTTTGAAATTAGGCTTCCAACTACATCACTCAGTTGAAATTACTTTCTCCAAAGTTATCATTGTTCTCCTAATTTTCAAATCTGATGGCCTTTTCTCAGTCTTAATCCATCATGACCTATCTCCTGCATTTGCCACTATTACTTACCTTCTGGTAAGTCCTCCTGCTAAGACAACCTACTATCAACTTTTGTGATCAACTCTTCCTTGTTCATCTCCTACCTGTCTGACCACTCTTCAATCTCCTTTGCTGGTGAATCCACATCACTCCCCTTAATTGGGGATATTCACTAAAGTTCTGGTTTGGTTCCTCTTTTCCCTCTATATTTTTAGTAACCTCATTAATTCTGATAGATTTACTCCCATATCTATATATCCAGTCCATTTCTCCTTAAAGTTTTACATTGCCAATTCCCCTGATGAACATTTCATACTAGATGTCCTGGAGTCTTTTTTAAAGGAAAATAGCATTTTAGAAAAACACACACATATATATATAAAAATCTGATCAGCAATAAACCTACTCATTCACCTACCCAAACCCTCCACCATCATCCCCTACTTTAGAAAAAAAAAAAACCCATTACAACTATATGTAGTCAAGTCAAACAGATTTCCACATTGGCCATCTCCAAAAAGTTATATCTCATTTTGCAGTTTGGGAACCTTCATCTCTCTGAACGTGGGTAACATGTTTCATCATTATTCCACTGGACTTGTGATTGGTCTTTACAGTGAAGTTGTTTATCTTTATCATATTGTCATGTATGAATTGTCCTTTGTTCCTTTTCCCCTTTTCTTCTCATTTCTCTGTTAAGTGAAATCTATTTCTGTACCAACCCATGAAACAAGTAATAATAGCAGTAGATATAGTATACTATATTATACTTGTATATTCTTTAACCAGATGAGAGGTGAAAATGTCAGTAATTCCCTCCTTATCCCTCCTCATTTTATAGATGTCTACTTCTCACCCTGATTATTTGAGAAATTTTCCCTTAACCTTCCTTTCTTCTCACCCTGTTAGTATAATTCACTTTCTTTCCATTCTCTTTAGATCATCAAGACATAATAGAACCACTTGTCCAATTAGACTTCCTCTCTGACCTCTGACGTTGGTAGAGTTCAGGTGAGACACAAGTATCTTACATTAGAAAGAAAGCAGTTAAATCCTTATTGCTTTTGCGTGTTCATTCATCTTTACTTCTTTATATTTCTTTTAACTCCTGTGACTGAACTTTAACATTTCTATCAGCTCTAGTGTTTTCATCAGAAATACTTGGAAATACTCTATTTCATTAAATGTCAATTCTCCCCTTTCCCCCTCCCCCCCATAAATTATTCTTAGCTGTAAGCCCATATCCTCTGCCTTCTGGGATATTGTATGTAAAGTTCTTCACTCCTTCAGAGTCAAGGCTGCTAAATCATGTGTGATTCTGACTACATAGCTCCTCAGTACTTGAATTTGTTCTTTCTGGATACTTGCAGTATTTTTTTTTCTTTGACCTGGAAGCTCTGAATTTTGACTATGATGTTCCTGAGAGTTTTCATTTTAAAGTTTCAGGAAGTAAACAGTGGATTCATTCTCTTTCTACTTTGCTCTCTGGTTCTGTGAAATCTGAGCAGTTTTCTTTTGGGATTTTTGCTAAGCCCTCTTTTTGGTTATAGCAGTCAGGTAGTCCAATAATTCATCATTTTCTTCTTATTGATCTTTTTTCCAGGTGAGTTATTCTCCTTTGAGATGACTTAACCATTTCTTCTATTTTTTTTTTCAGTCCTTGTTTTCTTCCAGGAATTCTATTTGAATTTATGCCCATGCTATATTTTTCTCTAAGACTTTGCTTGTAGATGCTTTGTTCTTCTGGGTTTGTGTCTCTCATATCATCACCATAATAACCCTTTATGTTGAGATTATTTTGTTTGTTTACTTATTCTTCCAGCCTACTTCCTGACTTTAAGATTTAATATTAGGAGCAGGCTCTGTATACCTCTGGTGAAGTACTGAGTGTTACATTATTTATTTCATGATTACAGGGACAGCTTAACTAGAAACTTTCAAGTTTTCATGTTCCCAAAGTGACCTAACTCAGGACAAAGTCTGATTGCTACCCCCTAATCTGGGCCCTGCAAGTTACTAAACTAAGTTTAGAATTGAGTATCTGTTGCTGGACTCCCACTCCCCTACCCCCATCAGCCAACTCAAGAGCTCTGTTGGTTCAGAATGACCAAATTATGGTCACTTTAGCTTGTTATTCTGCCCTGATTATTTCTCTGAAAGTCTCAATCTATTATAGCAACTAGACACCTCTTGTTCCTGCCTCTGAGCTGCCTGTGACTGCTTCCTTCCACAGAGCATCACCCCTGGGTGCAGTGCCCTTCTCAGTCTGTCCTGGATCTATGACCCAGAACTGGATAGTGAAGGACAAAGCTACCAGTTGGCACCTATTCCTGAACCTTGCATGTGTGAGTCTGAGACTTCCTCTTGCTCTGTCTCCCTGAGTGCCAGAGTGCTTCTCTGTGTGCTTCTGGCCAAATTCATGACCTAGTGTCCAAAGATCTCTCTTTCTTCCTGAGCTGACCAGGACTGGGCAGATAACTCTCTCTTAATTTGGGGGGATGTCTCTCTATCAGGATTCATCTGATGTGATTTTTTTAGATCTGCTTAGAGGAGTGTGGGGGGAGAATGTATTTTTTCCTGTTACTATGCTTTCCTTAAGACTTAAGACTTGCCTTGAAAAACAAAAAAAAAAAAAAAGACTTCTTGAAGTCTATGTATCTAATAATGAACTCATCTTTCCCCTAAACCCACCTTCTTCCAAACTTCCTTATTTCTATCAAGGGCCTCAGGTTAGTAATCTCAAAATTATCCAGTGAATTGCCAAATCTTGCCATTTCTGTAATCACATCTCTCACATTCTACTCCTTTCCAAAGTCACTCACCTCTATCACTGCAGGAAACTTTTAACTGGTCCCCTACCACCTTTCTAATCACTCCAGTTTATGCTATACACTTTATCCAAATTGACTCTTTTTGTTTGTTTTTGCAAAGTCAATGGTGTTATGTGACTTGCCCAAGGTCACACAGGTAATTATTAAGTGTCTGAGGATGGCTGCCCCAAAAGTACTCTTAAACAAAATTCTGCCTGTATGATTTTCCTTCACAGTCAACTCAAATGACTTTCTCTTTTCTCTAGAACAGGGGATCTTATCTTTTGTGTATCTATCTAAGCTTTGGCACCTCAGAATAGTGAGATAGATGGATAGATAGATATAAGATAAAAACACAAGATGATAAAGGAAACAAACATAATGAAATAAAGATAGATTTTTTTTTCCCCATCTACTATCACAGACTCTGAAATCTGTCCATGGATCCTATGGATAAATTCCTGTTTTACTTTTAAAGTCTTTCCCAACCCCTCTCTCCAACCTCATCAAATATATTACTCCCCTCTGGCACTGTCTCTGGCCACACTAGCCTTTGCTTCTGTTCTTCACAGGTAACATTTCAGCTCCTATTCCCTTGTTTTTGCAGATGACTAGATTACACTATCCTTTCACCATCACCTCAATCTCTATCTCTTTTTCATTTCCCCCCACCCCTCTCCTTCCCTTTCTCCCTTTGTCTTTCTTCTTTTTCTGTCTTGTCTATTGTCTCTTTTTCTTTCTCCTAATGTCTCTCTCCTCTGTTTCTCCTCCCCCCCGTGTATTTCTTCTTTCTTTATCTCTCCCTCCTTCCCTTTCCATCTGTCTCTCTCCTGTCTTTGTCTCTCCCTCTCTCCATTTCTCTCTTCCTCTCTTCTATTAAGATGCAGTTCAAACACCAACTTATTCCTGATCCCTCCCAAATGTACTTATATTTAATTGTTAGAGATATTTGTATTTGTTCACTATATTTATGCTTACACATTCTTATACATACTCATATCCCTTATTAGAATGGAAGCTCCTTCCATGTAAGGGGCTGTTCCCATCTGTTGTACTTTGACCCACAGTGCCTGCCATGGACCTTGACACTTAAAAAAAAAAAATCTGTTGATTAATTGATATTCTCTGGGAGTAGAACCTAGAAAAATTTCAGTTAAAGGGAAATATGCCTTTCTTTCTCAAAGCAGAAACTACCCAACTGGATCTGTTTGCCTTCCACAAGTTTAGCTAAACTTTTTTTTCAAATCTGTTTGTAGATGATCTGTCCCACCAATAAAGACATGAATTCCATAAGCTAATTATAAATTTTTATTTTCTTTTATCCTTAATTTAACTTTTTAAAAAAATTAAAAGCCAGGAGCCACCTATTAGTAAGAAGAATGGCATTTTTTAAAAAATATTTTTGCAAATCTCTTCAATGATATGGAAAGACAACTGGATTTTCATATCTGCTTCTGCATTCAATTTGTTGTTATATACTGTTTTGGTTGAAGTATATGAAGAAAATTCAGCCTCTGCCAGATATGTGGCTGTAAAAGGGAGTCATTTTAATAGGCAAATAAATATTTTTATAAAAAGAATTTTGACTTTACAGTTCTCCAGAAGGGGTCTCTGGGGACTCTCAAGGGTTCTCAAGGACCTCCCTTTGAGTGCCACTGGACTAAATAATCCCTGAGGTGTCATTCAGTTCTAGACCCTCAAGGAGCTTAAGGAAAGCTATGGATGTATATTCATCCTTTTTTTTTTTCCGGTGAGATTTTCCATCCAGTCATTGGCATGGCAGATTCAGTTAAATCTCTAAAGAAATCCTAAAACACTATACTCTATACTAGTTTCCTTTTCACTGAAACACATTCTCAAGATGTTAACTATTGATTTTCCTAGTCCCTACTAGAAATATCTATTTATTCCTTTTAAAATAACAATAAACCCATTATATATATATATATGTTTTTCTGAAAAAATAGCTATTTACCAAAACAATTTGTCACATGAGAACTCTCTACCTAAACTTTGATTCACTTCTGAAGTAGTATGGGTATCAGAGAGCCAAGAGCCTTTTTTGGAGCTTGGAAGGCTGGGGGGGGGGCGGCACAGGAGGATCTGTCTCCCTATTTCAACTCAAACAGTCCTCTCATGCTCAAACCTTATACTGATTGGCACAAAAGATTTAAAACACTATTTTTCCAACCAGGATCCGTTAAGGTTATTCCTTCTTAGGAATCTGATGACCCTCAGCCCCTGGAGACTTAGCATATTAGGATCCAATTTAATACAGACATTACTCAATTGATTTTAGCCACACTTCAACTCAGAACTCCAGAACCACCAGAACTCACTCAATCCATCATCCTCATCTCCAGGAGAGACAACAGAACACAGGTGGAGGCTAGGACATCAGACTTTCCCCTGAAGCACTTTTGAGAATCATTCCCTTTGTCCTAGGACCACAGGAATAAGACATGTTCTCCCCACCCCACCCCCACTCCTCAGATGCTTCTTGGTTTTTCAGAGTGTAGTTCTGGACCCATCAGCTTCTCCTAGAGTGGATTGTACAGCCATCATATAGCCAAAATATGTTAAGACTGTAGCTAGAGAGGCCCTTTGAGCTCCAGGTTTACAGTGTTGTCATTTATCACTTAAATAGATTAGAAGGGGGGTGGATGACCACATGTTCTGTGGAATGGCCACAGATGCTAGTAAAGTTGCCTCAATGATTTCCCCCCCAAAGATGTTGTCAGATTGATGATCCCCAGTTTCAGGTAATATGATGAAAAGTGACTGGAGGATGTATTCTGGAGGGAAAGCTGCCTAGCCAAGGATTAACTTTCATCCTGGCCACTTACTTGCTTTTTTTCAGAGTAGCATTTCTTTGCTTTTACCCTTTTTTGCATGTCAAAAGATGTGTATTTCTTAAGTTTTCTCATTTTGTGTTGGGGTAGTGTTTCTCTGAGCACTGAAATCTTGGCGAAAAGTTTAATGTCTGTGGCCAAACTCCCCTTCCTGGGCCCAGGACCATAAATCTGGTCAATTTACTGAGCAAGTATGCCGCCCAAAGCCTGCAAAGGCACTGCCTGCTAGTTATTTACTGAAAAATTTAAGCAACAACAGGATCCAGCTCCCCAGCCAGGCAGCTTTTGCTGTAATGGATATTTTTGCTTAGTGGGAGGAGGAAGGAGAGCCATCTCACCCCCGGTTCAGGATTCCGTCACAGAAACCATCCATTTAAACCATTACGATCTGTTTCGTTGCAGTTTTCCTGAGTTTCCCTAGCAACTGGAACCTTGATATGGGTGGGAATTGTTCATTAATTTGCTCAAAAGAACATCTTAGGTCAATTTTTAATATCTTTTCAAAACAAAACGTTTCCAAAAATATGCACCTAAAATATTTCCCTATCGACCTAAGATTGGCAAAAGGGAATCCTCCCTTTTCCTTGTTTGTTTCATCACTCACCATATTTAATCACATTTTTGGTCTCAATGTGAAAGACATGGTTTGAATCCCAGCTGTTTCCTATTACCTCTGTGACCTTGGATAAGTCAGTTTACTGCCAGAGATTCCGTTTCCTACATATGTAAATTGAGAGGGTTAGAATAGATAATGTTTTAAGGTCTCTTTTAGCATCTTTTCCCCAATGCCACCAAGATTTTTTGAGAAAAATCATAAATGTGTCTTCAGGGAAACTTACAAAGCTAAAGTTGCCTCAGTCCTAGGAATATGGGAGTGGCTGTTTCCTTGAAGTCACTATCTTGCTGATCCCTTTTAATTTTATTATCTGCTTGCTGTTTCAGATGTTTGGAAAGAAAAATTTTCAGTCAGATGATCCAGAAAACTCCATTTTCAAAGAAACCAAAATATCTTCCCATCCTGTATTCTCTCTGTCCATTCTATACTTAAACCAAACTTTACATACATACATACATACACATATATATATATTTAAGCAAATCTTAGTCAAGTGAATTTGACTTCACCCAAACACCTTTTAAAATAACAAAAAATCCTTGCAAGTTCCACCTGTTTGTCAAAGCAAAGTAACATTAGCAGACTGAGTCCATCTTAGAATATATAGGAAAAGGAAGATAAGATGATCAGAAATGTGAATCTTTAGGGGCGGCTAGGTGATGCAGTGGATAAAGCACCGGCCCTGGAGTCAGGAGGACCTGGGTTCAAATGTGACCTCAGACACTTAATAATTACCTAGCTGTGTGGCCTTAGGCAAGCCACTTAACCCCATTTGCCTTGCAAAAAAAAAAAAAAAGAAAAAAAAAGAAAAAAGAAGTGGGAATCTTTACAATGAGTTTATGTGAAAAAGGTCTGATATCTCTGATATGTAGGAAACTCATTTCCACGCATAAGAACCTGAGTTAATCCCCAGCAAATAAAATGATCAAAGGGTATGAACAGATAGTTATTATCATAAAGGAAAAAATCAAAGCTATCACAGCAACTACATGAACAAGTGCTCCAAATTCCTGATAATTAGAGAAATGAAAATTATAACAAATCTGTTATTCTACCTCACTCATCAGATGGACAAAAATGACAGTTGCTTTAGAGGGGCGGCATCATCATCATTATCATTATCAACATTTCCATAGCATATTTAATATAAGGCTTTGTGCTAAGTAAGCAATTTTACAAATATTTTCTCATTTGATCCTCACAACAAACCTGGGGCATAGGTGTTATTGTGCTCCCCATGTTATAGATGAGGGAACTGAGTATACAGAGGTTAAGGGACTTGCCCAGGCTCACACAGCTATAAATGTCTGAGACAAGATTCGACCTCAAGCCTTCCTGACTCCAAGATATCTATCCAATATCTACCCTATTGTTGGAGCTATGAATTTACCTTTCTTATCTGGAAAGCAATTTGGAACTTTACCCCCCAAAAAAAATCAATGAATTGAGCCATTAGTTCCACTATTGAGTCTATACTTAGGGATATGTAGGTTAAATGTTTAACAATGGGCTCTCCAGAAGAAAAAAAAAGTGTTCATAATTTTAAGTTCGATTATTAACATGATCTTACTAAGAAGGCTTCTGTGTTATCCCTATTAAAAATAATGCTTGCTGGTGGGGTTTTTTTTTTTTTAGGTTTTTTTGGCAAGGTAAATGGAGTTAAGTGGCTTGCCCAAGGCCACACAGCTAGGTAATTATTAAGTATCTGAGGTCACATTTGAACCCAGGTCCTCCTGACTCCAAGGCCGGTGCTTTATCCACTATGCCATCTAGCCACCCCTTGCTGGTGGTTTTAGATAATTTTTTTTTATCAATTTAAGGAAAACTTCATTTATACATCTTCTTTCAAGTTGTTTATTTTTTTAATGTTATTAATGCTAGGCAATGGATTAAACATTAAATCAATGAAGCTTTGATTTGTAGTATTTTCTGATTATGGGGGGGTAAATGCTCAGACTGAAAATTTAATAATCAGGCCCCAGATACCTTGTTTATACTCCCAGAGGGATGAAAGAAAAAAAGAAAAGGGTTCATACATGCAAAAATATTCAAAACAGTATTTTGTAGGGACAAAGCTAGAAACTAAGGGGATACGCATCATTGATGAAAGGTCCTAAAAAATTATGATACTGGAATGTAATGGAATATTATTGCTCCATAAGAAATAGCAAACGGGATAGTTTCAGTCACACTTGGGAAGATTTACATGAACTAATTCAAAGCAAATGAGTAGAACCTGAAGAACTCGGATCAATGCAATCATCAGCCATGATTCTGACAGTGAGCTCATGGTGTGTAGAATGAGAAGTGAGTATTTTCAGACATAGCCTATGAGAGAATCAGATTTGCTTAATTATTAGTATCTGGTTACCAGGGTTTTATGCTTCTTTACCCCGATGGGGTTGGGGGTGGGGGGACTAGTAATATTAGGAATTACCCTTCTCCAAAAAAGTTTTAAAATAGATGAAACATTTTTAAAAATCCCTAGTGGAGAATAAGAAAGTCAGTAAGAAACACAGACAAGTTGGACAACTTTGAAACTACTTTGTTGCATTTGTTGTATACTTGGAGGGAGAAGTAAACTATATCCAGTATAGATTAGTGTCTGGGTGTTCAATCCTGATTTTCTGTGCTGTTTTGTATATGGAAATGCTCATTTGGTGTTTATTAAGTTCAGGATTTTTTTTTAAAGTTTTTTTTAATTAATTGTGAAAACTACCATAAACTTCTGGAAACGCCTTTCACTAACGATTTGAGAATGGAAGAGAGAGTGGGCTGGAAGAGAAGGCTATTAAAGTTTGGTTTGGGGCTTCTGTGTTTTGGGGAGATCCTATGAGAAATCCTTATTCCAGGCTTTTCCATAAACAGGTCCCTTCATCTGTCCATGGTTTTAATTGCCATGTGATTTGCTTTTGAAAGATTGTGAAAGAGTAGACAAGAACTGGTTATTTCAGATAATCATTTCAACATGAGACTTGGTGTTGAGCCAAAGAACAAAAGAAGTCCCTCAGTTCTATTTCTCCTGCAAATAAGCCCATGATGGTCCTTGGCAACTTGTTGGGTTCATAAGGTGGATGCTCAACAGTGCCCAAGTTGAACTGTGATCTTCAACACCAGAGGTCAGTTTTTGGACAAAAGGAACTGTGAGGCATCAGGCAACATCTCAACAATCCAAAGTATATAATAACTATAGAAAGAAAACTACAAAGTTCTCTTTCCCAACACAAGTGTCCTAGAATTCCATCCAAGTAACACCATTGACCTATATATGGAACACCAGTGTCGAAGAATGGAAGGTGCAGATGACCCTTTGATGGACAGAAGTAGGCAACAGCTTGTCATCAAATAATGACCTGTGTCACTCTCAAATGTGATGTTAAAAATAATAATATCTAGCATTTATAGGGCACTTTTAAAGTTTGTGAACTCATCTGATCCTCACAACAGCCCTGTGATAGCTATTTTATAGATGACGAAACTGAGGCTGAAAGCCCAGAACCACATCGCTAATAAGTGTTTGAGGGTCAAGTTTAACTGACTCCCAATCCAGTGCTCTCTCTACTACACCACCATTTTTTTTAAGTCCTTTTCAAAAATCATCATCAAGGAGGCAGCTAGATGACGCAGTAGATAGAGCACCAACCCTGAGTCAAGAGGACCTGAGTTCAAGTTTAGCCTCAGATACTTGATACATACTAGCTGTGTGGCTTAAATCCATTGCCCCATTAAAACAGCAACAAAAAATCAAGTGAAAGTCATCATCATCAAAGACACTTTGGTCAGAAAAGGAGAAAAGATGGCATTAATAAGCAATAGCATTAATAAGGGATTCATTCTAGCCATAAAATATTTTTAAAATGTAATACATGGGCTTTAATGAACTTACAAATTATTTGGAGAGATAATGTGTATTCATGTTAAACACTAAGAAAACAATACACTATGAAAATATATGAGAAGAAAACACCCATCATTGGCAGAATTGCTGGTGGGAGGGGTCCACAGGAGTATAATATTGCATATAATATTAGAGGTTTTTTAATATATTAGTTTTACCCCAAAAAAATCTTCCTCTTTATTGTTTTTAATTTAATTTTTTTAGCGTTTTTTTAGGTTTTTGCAAGGTGATGGGGTTAAGTGGCTTGCCCAAGGTCACACAGCTAGGTAATTAATAAGTATTTGAGACTGGATTTGAACCCAGGTACTCCTGACTCCAGAGCCAATGCTCTATCCACTGCATCACCTAGCTGCCCCTTTCCTCTTTATTTATTTGTTTGTTTATTTATTTTTTAGGTTTTTGCAAGGCAAATGGAGTCAAGTGACTTGCCCAAGGTCACACAGCTAGGTAATTATTAAGTATCTGAGACTGGATTTGAACCCTGGTACTACTGACTGCAGGGCCGGTGCTTTATCCACTCCACCACCTAGCCGCCCCTCCCTTCCTCTTTATTTTTAAAAAAATTCTTTGTCAATAAGGATGGCTCTCTGTGAAGGGGTAGAGGGAGGAAAATAGGGCAAATCTAAGTGATATGAAAACAAAAGTTATCAATAAAAATCCTTTTAAAATCTTTTTAAAGTTTAAGACTATAAACAAGGAAATTTTATCATTGCCTTGTTAAATGTTTTTAGTTCATGGTTTCACATATAACCCTCTTTTTTGTTCTTTGAATATCAAAATGTTTGTGTTTTTCATGATTATTAAATTTCATAATTTTAAAAAAATTTTAAGAAAATAATACAAGGCAAAATATGATCAAGTGCTTTTGAACTGGCTTCCTGAGGGTAAGAAAGAGCCAAACTTAATATTATATGATGCCAGTGTGTGTGTGTATGAGATACATGTGAGATACATATTCTAGGGGAAGAAACAGTCAGGAAAGGAAAGATCAGTGTTGCCTGAAGCTTAGACTTTAAAGCACTGTATAAACAGCAACCACTATAATGAGCAATGAAAATGGAAGCAAGGAAGGAAGAGAGATGGGGGGAAAGAGAGTGAATGAGAGAGGGAGGGAGGAAGGAGGGAAGGAAGGAAGGAAGGAAGGAAGGAAGGAAGGAAGGAAGGAAGGAAGGAAGGAAGGAAGGAAGGAAGGAAGGAAGGAAGGAAGGGAGGGAGGGAGGAAGGGAGGAAGGAAGGGAGGAAGGAAGAAAAGGGAGGAAGGAAGAAAAGGGAGGGAGGAAGAGAGAAAGAAAGAGAGAGAGAGAGAAAGAGAAAAGAGTCCCTGTTAAATTTAATAATTCAATCCAGTCTAAACTCACAAACTTCTTGTCCTCTTGTTCTGGAGGGACAAGTGTTCTTTCTTTGAGGCTCAAGTTTCAACCTGTTACCTAACTTAGCCATCATTTTATTTCTCTCCTGTCCTGCTTCCAACACCACATCACTCTACCCTATGCAAGGAATAGGTAGTACTCCAGATTCAATCAATGGCCTGACCATTAACTATGACTTTGATACCAATTGACTGGGCATGACACATCCCACATATCACTTGATGAAAGGTCAGTTTTATAACCCTATAAAATCTTTAGCATTCAGATTCTTCAGTTATCTAATTAAACATCACATTTTAATTAATGATCTTATTATATTATATTAATCAGTCAACATGCATTTATTAAACACCTATTAGAAACCAGGCATTGTGCTGTGAAAATGAAGCTCTGGGGATACAAAGGAAAAACAAAACCAACAACAAAAAACTCAAACTAGCCCCTGCTCTCAAGCACCTCATAGACTAATGGGGAAACCATCTGAAAACAACTATATATAAAATCTATACAGGAAAAAAGTTCAAAAAACTCTCTAATAGAAAGCATCTGTGAAATCTCATTAGATGATCTCCAAAGCCTCTACTATGTCTAAATGCTATGATTTGTGTGATTCTGAGATTGGAAGGATTTGGATCATAGAAATTATTTGCTTTAGAGCTGAAAGAGATTTAAGAGACCAAGTCCAAGGCCCACATTGTAGGAATGAAGAAACTCAGTGCAAGAGACTGGCCCAAGGTCATTCTGGCAGAAGAAGGTGGCAGAGCCAGGATCCAAATTCACTTCTACAAGTATTATTCAAGCACCTACTTTGTGGAGGAAAATGATATAAAAGTAAATAAATGCAAGCTAATTTCAGGAGAAAGAGGACATTTACCTCAGAATACAGGGTTATGTTTTCTGAACCTCGAAGGGCATCAGGGACCCCCAAAAGCTAGGCGAAGGAGGAAGAGCATGCTAGGCAAGTGGGACAGAAATGGGAGATGCAATGCCATCTATCCAGATCAAAGGGAATAAGGGAAAATTAGACTGAGTATATAGGTTGGAACCAGATCATGAAAGGGCTAAATGCCAAACAGACATTTCTAAATTATCTTAGAAGCAATGGAGTTTGGCAGTTTCTTGAGCAGGGGAGTAACATGGTCAGATGTCATTTAAGAATATTAATTTGGCAACTACATTGAGGATGGACTATTACAAGGACCTCCTTGTTAACCTCCCAGCCTCAAGTCCCTCCCCACTTCAAACTCCCTAAATTATCCTCCTCAGAGCCACCAAAGTGATTTTCTTAAAGTTCAGGTCTGACTCATTCATACTCTCCTCTCGCTCTCTGTCTCTGTCTCTCTGTCTCTCTGTCTCTCTCTCTCTCTCTCTCTATCTCTATCTCTCTCTCTCTCTCTCTCTCTCTCTCTCTCTCCCTCCCTCCCTCTCTCCTTCACACTTTCCTCCCATCTTAAACATTTGCATTTGTTGTTCCCCATGCCTAGAATGTACTCCCTCACCTTTTGTCACTTCAAAATCTCTTGTATTTATATTATATTTATTTGATTTATTTTTATATGCCTGTGGCTATACGACCCTAGGAAAACCTCTTAGTATCCCCAGACAACTCTGGAACAAAAAGGTAAAGATGTATCTGCTGTCTTCCCTAAAAGAATTTCAGAATATAATACCCTGAGAAGACTTTCCAGTCCTCCCCCCACCCCCAAGGCTAGAGGCGCTCCCCATCCCCAGCCCAGTCCAGGTATCCATTCTATGATGTGCTTTGTATATACTTATGGTTTTTGATAGAGAGAGAGAGGGAGAGATAAAGCTATATAGATATGTGTACCTATGTATATACATGGGGTTTTCCCTATTGAAAACAAGGACTATTTCATTTTCATCACTGTGTCCCCAGTGCCTTTAGTAGGCAATTAATAAGTGCTTGCTGATTGGTAGAGAATAGAGACAGAGCCCATTTAAGGAGACTATTGTAAGAGTACAGGTGAAGGAATAAGGATCTGAAAGAAGGGGGTGGCCTTGAGAGTGGACCAGGGGATCCAAGGGACACGGGAGGCTTATTAAGAAGTTCAGTAGTTGACTAGATGTTGGAGGGGAGAGAGAGAGAATGAAGGGGCTGTGAACATGGTGTGACTAAAAAGGAGAGTGATGCCATTAACTAAAAAAGAAGAAAACAGAGAAAGGAAAAGGCAATGAGTTTCCTTTTAGGCATGTTGAGTTTGAGATGCCTGATAGGATATCAATCAATCAATCATTTTACCAATGCCAACTATGTGACAGACACTGTGGTAGATACTATAGGGACATGCTTCTTTTGAACCATGACTTGAAAATAAAATTTTAAAAACACACATAAAACATAGGAGGTAAATTGGGGTGAATTGTTCCCATTACCAAGAGTGTCAGAAAAGGATCTTAAGTAGGGGCCGACAAAAAAAAACAAACTTGAGCATCAAACTACAGACACCTTAATTTCACATATGCACAGAACTGAAAGGCAACTCAGAGACCAATCAGTTCAATCCCACAATATAGGATGCAGTTTCAACCTGTTTTCAATCTCTCAAAACTTCATTTTAAAAGGTGTTGCCAAAAACCTAGACTTATATGAACTGATGCATTGTGAAGTGGAGAGAACCAAGAGAAATGAATTCAGTAATAGTAATATTGTTCAAAGAACTGTGAATGACAGCTGTTCTCAGCAATACAATAATCCAAGACAACCGCAAAAGACTAATAAAGTATTCTGACTTCAGAGAACTTTCTTTCATTTTTTTTCTTTTGTTCAAATCTTCTTGTATCAAACGACTAATGTGGAAATGTTTTACACAATTGCAGATGTATAATCTTTATTTGCTTATGATCTAAAGGGAAGGGGCAGGGGCAGCTGGGTGGCACAGTGGATAGAGCACTGGCCTTGGAGTCAGGAGTACCTGGGTTCAAATCCAGTCTCAGATACTTAATAATTACCTAGCTGTGTGGCCTTGGGCAAGCCACTTAACCCCATTGCCTTGAAAAAAAAAAACTAAAGGGAAGAGGCAAGGGAAGGAGGGATAGAATTTGAAACTCAAAACTTTAAACAAAATGTCAAAAAATTTTTAAAAAGGTGCTGCTACTTTTCATTAACAAATCTGGGTCTATTAACTTACTGTGCCACAGTCACTTCTATGAGCCTCAGTTTCTTCATCTGTAAAATTACTTTTAAGTTCTTCTAAGGTTCACTTCTAAGGTTCTGGGTTACTTTTATTTGTTGACTGGTTGGTTGGATGATTTATTTATTGGTTTTAAGCACAGAGGGTGGGAGGAGAAAAAAGGGGGGATGGAGAGTAAAGGAAAAAATTGGAAGAGACCTGAAACAAATCCTGGGATGGAAGGTGTGAAGAAGAATCTGTTTCCTTTGCTTTCCTGGAAACAGCCTCCTATGATGTCAGAGCTCTAAGCACTATGAACACTGTGTCCTACTGGCAACAAGGATTAAGCTGAGGGGGTGGCTAGATGTTGAAATAGAGCACCAGCCCTGGAGTCAGGAGGGCCAGAGTTCAAATCCAGTCTCAGACACTTAATAATTACCTAGCTGTATGACCTTGGGCATGTCACATAAGTCCATTGCCTTGCCAAAAAAAAAGATTAAATTGAATGATATGTGATAAGAACAATGGTGTTTAATAATCAGATTGGGGGGCAAAGGGGGAAGGGGGAGAAAGAGAAAATGAATGTATGCTTACTTAATGTACATATAATTAAATTTAAAATGCAATTTAAATGCAAATTAAAATTGCTTAAATCTACTAATGGTGATTAATACAAACAAACAAATCCCAGTGGGCTGCATATTATCTTAGAAAAACACAAATTGGGAGTAACTAAGTAGCACAGTGACTAGAGCACTGACCCTGGAGTCAGGAGGACCTGTGTGACCTTGGACAAGTCATTTAACCCCATTGCCTTGCAAAAAAAACCCCAAAACTACAAATTGACATTATTTATGTGGTATTGTATTTTGTGACAGCTAGGTGGCGCAGAAGATAGTAGGCAGATTTGAATTCAAATCCAGCTTCAGCTATGTGACCCTGGGCAATCCTGTTTGCCTCATTACCTGGAGAAGAAATGGCAAACCACTCCAGTATCTTTGCCAAAAAAACCTAAATCGGATCATGAAGAATCAGACACAACTGAAAAAACTGAACAACAAAAATTGTATTTTTATTTTTTTAAATATTTCTTAATTACATTTTAATCTGGTTCAGTGCTCTCAAGAAGGCCCCTTTAGTCTAGATAATCACCAAAACAACATAAACCAAAACTTGTTTCTAACATTTGCTGATTTCTAAGCAGAAAATGTTCCGGATGAAAACATGGGCTCTCTTGAGCCAACTCCAGTATGCCCCAGGATCAGTGAGTGAGTCCTCATGGAAACAGTTTAAAGAGGAGACAGAGGAGAGAAAGGAAATAAACAGGGGTTACTTATGTCACCCGGGCCCCAGTTGGAAAATGAAGAACAACGGGGGGGGGGGGGTAAAGAAAAGGTAAGACAAGGGTCTATGGAGGAAGAGATGAAATGATTTAAAAAATTAAGCCAGAATCTTTGTAAAAGAGCTTCTAGGTCCATATATATATATATATATATATACACAAAGCTGCCACACTGAGCACACCACCATCATCATGCTATCCAGGGAAGCTAGGTGGCGCAGTGGATAGAGCACTGGCCCTGGAGTCAGGCGGTTCTGAGTTCGAATTCCATCTCAGACACTGAATAATTCCTAGCTGTGTGACCATGGGCAAGTCACTTAACCCCATTGCTTTGCAAAAAAACAAAAACACAACTAAAGATCTTGGGTGCAACTTTTTCTCTCTCTGCTCCCACCACAAATCTTATCTGACAAGCAAAGCTGTAAACTTCCTGGGAATCTTTAGTACTCCCAGTCTAACTCAACACTGCAGAGTGCTTGCTCTGTGCTCACAGTTGGTATTCACAACCTTTGCACCTCACACTTAATAGGTGCTTAAGAAACACTGATTTATTGGGGATAGTCACCCCCATAGAGGTTTAAAATCCTACCCATCCTCCTGAAACTGAACTTGGCTTTGTTTATTTGTATTTGACCCATGTTTATTATTTTAACAGTTTCATAAATTCTTGTTGAGAAAAAACCCTCTCCCTTTGCTGACTGGCACCAGCTTCATTATTCTTTCTTTCTTTCTTTTTTTTTTTTAGGTTTTTGTAAGGCAAACAGGGTTAAGTGGCTTGCTCAAGACCACACAGCTAGGTACCAGCCTCATTATTTATAGTTTCTGAGAACCATCTGGGCCATAAAGAAATGAGATGACTTGTCCAGGGTCAAACAGTCCAAGATGTATCAGAGGCAGGACTTTTGACACCAAAACCAGCTTTCTATCCACTGGTGTTTCCTACAGTAGGAAAATAACTTAGTCATCAAAGAAAACGATGTCTGCAACCTTGTGGTCAATAATGTTTTAGTCTCCTCCCTCCCTACTGGCATGGAAGCCAGTGTCTAGTCACCATCGATTGACTAGCCTATGTCAGAGTCCAGAGGCTGTTGGATACAAATACAGCAAATAATAGTAGTGTGTACAATGGTCTCTAACTTGGGGAAACTACTTTATTTTTTCTTTAGGAGAGAGCTTTAATTTTTTTTTTTCAATTAAGCCATCAGACCCCAAAGAGTTACTGCATTCAATTCCTAGGGGGAATGAAAGTCTTCAGCAGACTGCATTGTGATGGTGATGTAGGCAACCATAGGTGGAAGAGAGCCAATCATCCACAAACTTCACAACCAAAGATTTTCTTCTTGAAATAAGGATCTGCCCTGTAGTCAGGAATACCTGAGTTCAAATCCAGCCTCAGACACTTTAATAATGACCTAGCTGTGGGGCCTTGCGCAAGCCACTTAACCTCATTTGCCTTGCAAAAACATTAAAAAAAAAAAAAGGATCTGACTTGGCCCTGCTGCTGTTAGGGGAGAATCAGGGCCCTTTGGGTATTGATTGACAGGGATGGTTAGCATTAAATGGATTATCTGTATTTTTTAAGATGCTTATGAGGAAAAAGTATGCCCAAGAAAAGTAGTGGTGAGTGGAGGAGAGGCCCCGGGGGTATTGCCAGTCTCTGCAATAAAATCAATTTACAAATATGTACTGAGCATCTACTATATATATATATATATATATATATATATATATATATATATAGTCAGTCAATAAACATTTTCTTAAGGACCTACTATGTTCCTTTGCTGAGGGACCACTGTTGTAAGGTAAGTATAATGGGGTTAGCTAGGTGGCACAGTGGATAGCGCACTGGCCATGGAGTCAGAAGGACCCAAATTCAAATCTGACCTCAGACACTTAATAATTACCTAGTTGTGTGACCTTGGGCAAGTCACTTAACCCCATTGCCTTGCCCCCCCCCAAAAAAAGATAAGTATAATGGAAAGAACAGGCAAGGGATCAGAAGATCTGGTTCTAGCCCTAGTTGGGTGACTTTGGACTTTACCCCTCTGGGTCTCAGTTTTCTTATCTGTAAATAAGAGGGTTTGATGATTTCTCCAAGGTGCCTTCCAGCCCAGCATCCAGATTTAATAAAAGATATGACCTGGAAGTGTTTTGTTGGACTTTTGGTCAAGAAGACTTGAATTCAAATCCTATCTCAGACACTTACTATCTATTTGTGACTCTAGGCAAGTTGCTTCACCCCCTTCCAGCCTGTTTCCTCACCTGTAAAATGGGAATAATTAAAGTACCTACTTATCAGGATGGTAGTGAGGATCAGATGAGAAAAATCATGCATGGAAAGCCCTTTGCAAATGAACTTTATAAAATGCTGAAACTCACTTTCTAGTTGGGTAGTGAAGACAAACACACATGAAAAAATAACTCATAATACAAAGCAGGCAATGCTAAGGGTCATGTGAGGGGCATCTTTAACAGGAGTTAGAAAGTTTAGGGGAGGGAGAAACCACTGAGTGTCACTGAGGAAGTGGGTTGTGGGCTGGCCCTTGGAGCTTAAGGTCAAACCAACAATTCCGGGCCTCTGAGTCCATATTGTTTACTTTGACTCCTCATTTTGCACCTGGAGCCCTTCTATGCCAAGGTAAACTGCATCACTGCCCCTGCAATGGGGAAATGTGGGACATATTGAGTTTAAGTTAAGAGTGAGTATAGGGCTGAAGCAAGGGCTCTTAGACTGGGATCCCAGAACCTGGGTCTTTGGGGGGGGGGGTGTTATATTTTGATAATTGTATTTCAATATAATTGTTTTCCTTTTTAATCTATTTTATACACTGAAAAATATTATTCTGAAAATCACTTTAATGGGTTATCCAGAGTTCCATAACACACACAAAAAATCATCAGAATTTCTAATGTATACATCATAAGAGGGGAAGGGTATGTCCTGAACTCTAGATCTGCTGGGAGAGACAGAGACAGAGAGAGAGAAAAAGCTAGAGCAGAAAGGTAGAAAGAGAGAAAAAAGTTAGAAAGACAGAGCCAGAAAAAGAGAGACAGAGAAAGAAGGAACAGAGAAACAGAGACAGAGGATAGATACAAAGAGATGAGACAAAGAGAGAAAGAAAGAGAAGTAAAAAGAAATAGGGAAAAAGAAAAAGAGAGAGACAGAGAAAGGAGGGACAGAGACAAAAAGACAGAAAGAGAAATGGAAATAGAAAGAGACAGAGACCCAGAAACAGAGAAAGGGACAGAAACAGATACAGAAAAAGAGAGACAGAGAGGAGGGTCAGAGACAGAGACAAAGAGATAGACAGACAGCAAGATAAATCAAGACAGACAATAAAAGAGAAGTAGAATCAGAGACACTGAGACAGAGTGATGGAGAGTAAGAGATAAAGAAAGGAAGAAAAACAGAGATACAAAGTGACTGAGACACACAGTGACAAAGACATGGAGAAAGAGGTAGACAATATCTTTGAGTAAGTTTTTGCTATCCTTTTTCGACTTCTGAGACATCGTTATTCACATCATTAAAAAAGTCAGTCCAGACCCTGGAGATTGGTGAACACATTCTAGAGTTACCTAGAAATACCTTGCTTTACCTATGCTAAGCAAAGAAACACCCTCAATTAGGAAGCAAGGCACGAGGTGTTAAGCGAAGGGATTAGCACCTACTGGAGGATTTCTCCCTGATGTCACTTGAACTGAAATTAGCACCTACTCCACAGACTGCTCTTTCTCTAGTGAAATCAGAGGCCCTCAAAAAGCCCCTTCAGGAGATGGTCAAAGGAGGATCATGATGGGAAGAAGGCAGTGGAAGACAGCTCTAGCTACCACAGCCTTTCTGAATATCCAAAAATCACAGATGGGGAATCCATAGGCAACTAGTCTGTTTGCAAAGGGGTCACTCTTAGAGATTGCCTAGTCCTACATAAATCCTATTTTACACATGAGGAAAATAGGCTCAAAGTGACTTGTCCAAGTTCACCCAACTAGAACTCAAGTCTTTTGATTCATTTTTGGCCCCTATACAGAAACCATGCTATGAACATTTTTAAATGGACTAAATTTTGGAAATGCCCCCACTTTAAATGATACTCATAGCATTTCCATTAGATCTTGGGTTTTAAGGATAGTAAATATGAGATGACCCTAAACCAAGCTTCAAGGTTCTCAGCACCCTACAACTTTTAATCTTTAGGAACCAAAATGAGAGAAACCTGATCTTGACCAGGACTTCCTCTTACTATAACCTCACTTCAATGAGCTCAACCCCTGCCACCTCTGGGTCTTATGAGACTGGCTCCTAAGCCAATTTGGCTCCCTGGGGTCTGCCAAAAAATGCCATCAAGGCAGTATGAAATGTTTTCTAGAGTTGGTTCACAAAGGAAAAGAATATCAATTCAAAAATAATGCACAGGGGAGGCTAGGTGGCGCAGTGGATAGAGCACCAGCCCTGGAGTAAGGAGTACCTGATTTCAAATCCAGACTGTGTGGTCTTTGGCAAGCCATTTAACCCCGTTGCCTTGCAAAAATCTAAAAAGAAAATGCACAAATTAATAAGAAGGATATGCAAAAAACATATAATACAATGACAAACAGTGGAAATAGTCATTGTTGGAGAGGCTGTGGAAAATCTGGCACAGAGACACCATTGGAAAAGCTATGAATTGGTCATTTCCAGCTGTTCTGAAATTATGATTCGAACATGACTAAAATACCCATAATATTTGTCCCAGAAAGTCTATTGCTTAGGTATAAAGCCCAAAGGAACTCAAAGACATAAAAGCCCCATATATGCCAAAATAGTAGGTCTTTGGTTGGGGAACAAATATTCAAACAAAAATGACTGATATGATGAATACAGTAGAGGGTGGAAAGTCTTCTTTGGGTCCATCAGTTAATCAACAAGCATATATTAATTGGCTATCACATACCAGCAGGCAATGAACTAGGTGCTGGGAATATAAAATGGAGGAAACAATCTGTCTGTTCTACGAGAAAGACAACAGGGAAATTCTATAAACTAATATAAAGTGACTTAAGCAGAACTGAGATACTAAAAATCTGAGGGAGAAAAAAACACCTACCACAATGAAAAGGGCAAGAGCAACCACAATAAAAACTAAACAAAATAAAAACTAATTATAATGACCAAGTTGGGTCCTAAAGAAGATATGAAAAAATGCTGCTCCCCTCCCTTATTTGCAGATCTGGAGGAGGACTATTACATGAATTACATAAATGTGTTGATTAGTTTTGCTAAATTGCCTTTATGGGGGTGGGGGTTGTCTCTTCTCTTATTCTTTGTTACAGGGGACAGCCCTCTAGGGAGAAGAGGGGAAAGGATGTCCATAAACAGGGTGTCCCAAAAGTGTTTGTGTAGTTTTAAGCTTTAATAGTTTAGAACTGCTTAGGACACCCTGTTTATGGATATAAAAGTGATGTGAAAACAAAAACAAAAAAAAAATCAGAATAGCTTTTAATAAAATAAATTGTTGTAAAATAATGTAACAGTATATACTGGGTGGTGCCTAAGTATACTAATTATTCTAGCTAGTTAACATTCTCCAAGCCTGTAATCATTCCCTAGTCTCTGTGGCATCTTATTCCCTCAGGATCCAAAATGAGAATTCCCTCTTTCTTCCCAGAACACTCCCTTCCCTCCCCCTACCCATTTGGGATCAGCACAGCCAATTGTTCTAGTCTGAACTCATTTATCCATCCTAAAGAGTCAGACTTACTCTCAGCCAATCAGGAAACCTCCTGGTCTCTCTAGTGGGCTTCAACCACACTTTGCCACTAATTAATCTTCTAAGTAAACCCCTCCCCTGTACAAGGGGGGAAAAGGGTGGGTAGGGGCTTAATAATCAAGGAAATACAAACAGATAAACAGTTTCCCCATCACCTCCAAACTAGCTTTATGGTAGGACATGTGCAATTTCAGAGAGGGCTGGATGGTCTACACAAACTGACCAGGGACCTGTGTAGACAACAAACCAGTCACTGCACCATTTTTGTGAATGGCCAGACCTCAGCTGATCCCCAGCCTCAATCTTAGCTAGAGAGCTGAAAAGGACATAGTCATACTCCCTCTTTTTACGGATGGGAAAATTAAGTCTCAGGGATTTTAAGTGATTTATCCAAGGTCACACAGGGAGTAAGCATTAAAGGTTTCATTTGAACCTGGGTCCCCCAAATCCAGAGTGAACATTTTTTTGGTGATACTCTCCTATTTTTATTTCCTTTTCTTTCCTTGTTCCACCTATCATTAAAAAATTCTTCTCTAGATACCTTGTCCACCTGTTCTCTGAATTACCATCCTGCGAAAGATTCAAAAGGTATGACTATTGGCTTAAAAGCATGAGATGACAGGCAGGGTGGGGCAGTTGGAGACATACTGTATTTGAAGTCAGAGTACAAAGTTTGAATCCTTGCTCAGTCACCACACTCCCAGTGTGAGCTGGTGAGAGTCACCTCTTTCTAAACCTGTTTCCTCATCTGCAAATTGAAGGTGGTATCCTGAGACTAGTGATGTCAAACTCAAATAGAAATAGGGCCACTAAGTCATATATAAGGATAACTGGAATGGACATTTTGATTTGTTGTTCAACCTTTTTCAGTTCTTGTCAGACTGTGGCTATATTTGAGTTTTCTTGGCAAACATACTAGAATGGTTTGTCATTTCCTTCTCAAGTTCATTTTACTGATGAGACAACTGGGGGGGGGGGGACGACGGGTTAAGTGACTTGCTCAGGTTCTCATTACTAGGAAATACCTGAGGCCAGATTTGAACTCAGAAAGAGAAGTCTTCCTGACTCCAGGTCAGAGGCACTATGGTTGCCTTAGAAAACTAGAACATCACATTTTAACACTTAGCATATTGACTTTAAAAAAACACATTAACATTATCATTTTACTGTATTTTTATGTATTTTGTTAAATATTTCCCACATTTTAATCTAGTCCAGAACTTATTCATTCATGAATATTGTATTAAACTCTACCTAGAACCCCTCAAGCCCTTTCCAAATTCTAAATCTTCAATCCTATTTTTTTAGTCATTTCTTTTAGAGTAGGAAGAAACCTTGTTGTTCAGTCATGTCCAATTCTATGTGACAAAATTTTCTTGGCAAAGATGCTGGAGTGGGGGTTGCCATTTCCTTCTCTATTGACTTCCCAGGCTTCCTTCAAGTCTCAACTAAAATCCCAGTTTCTATAAGAAGATTGTCCTAAACCCCAATAAATAAAATCCCTCTGTTGATTATCCCCTAATGATCCCGTATATCTTGTTTGTATAGAGCTTTTTGCACATTATCTCCTCCATTTGATAGTGAGCTCCTTGGGAGCAGGGGCTGTCTTTGACCTTTCTCCCTGTCTGGTGCTCAGTGCTGAGTCTAACACATAGTTGGTGGTCAACAAATGCAGATAACAGGCAGAATTTGAACTAGTTCTTAACCCTACTGCAGGATGGGTGATCTACCTACAAGCTCAGCTATAAGACAGTGCCCAAGGAGAAATCTCAATGCCTCTTCCTTTGAAGATAACCAATTGACTGCAGTGGTTTTTCTTTACTCCCTTCACATCTTGAAATTGGAAGGAGCAGCTCTAATCCATCCCTCTGAAGGTGATTCACAACATTGAACAAATTCTTTCCTTTACCAAAAAAGAGATAACAATAGTTCACATATATGTGATGCTTTTTGGTGAACAAAGCACTTTCCTAACCTCTCTGTGAGTGAAGTATGTGAAATGATACAAGGGGCCAGAGAGAAATGACTTACCTAAGAGCAGTGATACAACTATGATGTATTTTTGGGGGGGCAGCTAAATGGCACATTGGATAGAGAGAGCACTGGCCTTGGAGTCAAGAGGAATTTGAATCCAATCTCTGACACTTACTAGATGTGTGACCTTGAGCAAGTCATTGAACCCTGATTGCCTTGCATCCAGGACCATCTCCAGTTGTCCTGATTCCCATCTGGCCACTGGACCCAGATGGCTCTGGGAAAGAAACTGAGGCTGGTGACTTTGCTCAGCACCCCCTCACTCAAATCCCCTCACTCTTTTCACGTGCCTGTCACTTCCTTGATGTCATCATCTCCTTGGAGAATGAAAAGCAAACATTATCATAACTTAGATGGCACAGTGGATGGAGGCAAGGTTCAAATCTGACTCAGAAACTTACTGGCTGTGTGACCCTGGGCAAGTCACTTCACCTCTGTCTTCCCTTAGTTTTTTCATCTGTAAAATGGGGATGAGAACAGCACTTACTTCCCAAGGTTGTTGCAAGGATCAAATTCTCATTTTTAAGGTGCTTTGTAAAGCTATATAAGTGCTATGGTTATCATTAGAGAAGCTAGATAGCACAGTGGAGAGTGCTTGGAACAAAAAAGATTGCTCTTAATGGGTTCAAATCCAGCTTCAGATTCTTCCTGGCTGTGTGACCATGAACAAGTCACCTAACCCTGTTTGCCTCAGTTTCCTCATCTGTACAAATGAACTGGAAAAGGAAATGGCCCAACCACTCCATTATCTTTGCCAAACAACAACAAACAAAACAAACAGGATCACAATGAGTGGTACTGCACCAACAAATCACTGAACCTGTCCAGTAAAGAGCAATTAAGATTCACCTTTTTCAAAATTACACATACCCAGGGGCAGTTAGGTGAGGCAGTGAATAAGAACACCAACTCTGGCATCAGGAGAGCCAGAGTTCAAATTTGGCCTCAGACACTTGATACTTACTGGCTGTGAGACCCTGGGCAAATCGCTTACCCCCCCAACTGCCTCACCAAAAACAAAAGCAAAAAATTGTATGACTTTGTGGAGAGTAAAGAATGGCACAAGAGCCTAACATCTTCTCTTTCTGGGGTCTCTTGTGCTCCAAAGTCACCTCCTGTGCTTCTGCCTTTTCTCAAGAGACTCTAATTTCACTGGAAGTTAGCAGGACCCTCAGGGCCCCACCACAAACCCAAGCCCTCACTATGCCTCACTGAGCAAAACCCCAGAGTTGGCTCCCAGGCCTAGGAGGGAAACTGCCTCAACTTGGACTGAGAGTCTTAACAAGAACCTCAGGACCTCTTCCACCCAGGCTGGATTTTCCGGTCTTTCCCATTCGTGTTCATTCCTGCTCCCTCCCTGGTCCTTAGCACGCAATGTCAGCACACCTACACAGAAGGTGTCGGGGATTCCCAACATTTGCTCAGCCGACTTAGGGCTGAGACCAGGGAAGGACTCCATGGGTTTCCATCTTCATTGGCCAAGGCAGGGTCAACTGAAGGCAAGATTGGGAAGTAATCCACGTTCATTTTACACCCTGCCCCCAAACCAGCCTGTCCCCCAAATCACCCTCTCTCCCAAATCATCTGTCCCCCAAATCAGTCTTTCCTCTAAATCAGCCTGTTCCCCAAATCGTCTGCCCCCTAAATCTGTCTGTCCCCCAAATCAATCTGCTTCTTCCACGTTCTTTTCTCCCCAAGGCAGTGCCTTGCTCCTAGTAGGCTCTCCTCCCTAGAGTTGTGGAAGCTGCCCCGGAGCTGAGGCCCCATTCTGGAGCTTCCCCTCCCCCAGAGGCCTGCAGACTTTGCCCGAAGTCCCTCTATATAGGACTCCACTCTGGTCATCCCTGGCCCCTCTCCCCAGGAGCAGGATAGTGTATAGGCAGTAGATGAGAGGCAATCAGAGAGGGGAAGGCACCGGCTGCTGGAGGAAGGGCCTGTGCAGCTTCACAGAATAAGGCCTCTTGAAGCTGGATGGGCCCACCCTCTCTTTTCTTGGAAAAAAGCAACCTAAGGCCCAAAGAGTCAAGGACCTACCTGATCATGGTCCCACAGGCCCAGAAGTCACAGATTCAGGACTAGAACTCCAATTCAGCAGGAGTGCCTCTGAAGGCAGCAGCAAATTCTCTGATCGAGTCGTGAATTCATCATGCCCCTATAAGGGTAACTAGGTGGTTCATTGGAGAGAACATACATCTCGGAAGTCAGGAAGATTCATCTTGCTGAGTTCAAATCTGGCCTCAGATATTGACCCTGGACAAGTCACTTCACTCTGTTTGACAGGCTTGAAGTCAGGAAAACTCACCTTAATGAGTTTGAGCTGTCCTCAGACACTGACTAGCTGAGTGACCCTGGACAGGTCACTTTACCTGGTCTGACAAACTTCAAGTCAGGAAAATTCACCCAAATGAGTCCAAATCTGGTCTCAGGTACTGGACAAGTCACTTCACTCAGTTTGCCTCAGTTTCCTCATCTGTAAAACGAGCTGGACAGGGAAATGGCAAACTGCTCCAGTATTTCTGCCAACAAAATTCCAAATGGGGTCACAAAGAATTAGACAAGAATGAACAACAACAGGGGCAGGGAGGTGGCGCAGTAAATAGAGCTCCAGTCCTGGAGTCAGGAGTACTTGAGCTCAAATCCAGCCTCAGACACTTAATAATTACCTAGCTGTGTGGCCTTGGGCAAGTCACTAAACCCCATTGTCTTGCAAAAACCTAAAACAAACAAAAAAAAGATTGAACAGCAGCAAGCACCTACCAGGTGTCAGACTCTGGAATGTTGGGGCAGAAGATGGGGGTTAGAATCCTGGCCTTGTCCTCATCATTTTATGTGTACATTGCTCTTCTCCCCCCAGCTAGACTCTAAGGTCCTCTAGAGTAGGGGCCCCAGCCTTATCAAATACCTTCTCAAGTAGTACAATGCCCTGCAGATTGCAGATTTTCAAATGAACAGGCCTGGTCTCCAGTTAGGAAAAAACACTGAGAAGTCAAAGAAGGAGTTTCTACTCTTTATGACTTGTTATGTTACTTTAAACAAAAAATACTCCAACCTTCCTGGACCTCAGTTTCTTCAAAATAGGGAGGTTGAACTTGATGGTTTCTAAATCCCTTTCAGTTTGGTCTTCTAAGATTCAATATTTGTTGGTTGATTGAATTCAACACAATTTGTTTTTTTGACTTCTCTCTAAAGATTATTTTGTTCAATTATGTCCAATCCTTTGTGACCCTATGTGGGTTTTTTTTTGACAAAGATACTGAAGTGATATGCTATTTTCCTCTTTAGCTCTTTTTACACATGAGGCAGTTGAGACAGAGAGCTAAGGGATTTACCCATGTTCACACATCTAGTACTTGTATAAAGCTAGATTTGAACTTGGGAAGACATCTTCTAACTCCGGGCTGAACTCTCTAACCATTGCACTACTTAGTATACCAATCTAGACACAAATAAGAGAATATTAGGAAAAAGGGGGCAAGGGAAGGACCACTGCAAGTACTGGAAGAAACTGAGAAGGGAGAAGGCAATACAAATGGTGATCTCTAACCTGAGCCTTAGGAAGAGATGAATTCTGAGAGGCAGAGGTTAAGAAAGAAGGGTATTATGGGCCTAGGGAAAAATGCTTGGTCACCTGGAACATAAGAATGCATGAAGGGCAGTCTTGAGAAGTAAAACTGGAGTATAGATTAGAACAAGATAAAATGTATTCTAAAAAGGCAGACCAAGGAGTTTGTATTTTATCCTAGAAGGAGAGGTGAGCAGGTAAATATTTACCAACTGACTCACCAAATGGGAAGAGGGAGGATTAATAGGGATCTGACACACTAAATCTGCACTTTTAACATTTTCTCCTTTACTTTTCTCAAGTCTGTTGTTGTTCACAAGTGTCTGACTCTTTGTGATCCCATTTGGGGTTTACTTGGCAGAGATACAGGAGTGGTTTGTCATTTCCTTATTCAGCTCATTTTAAAGATGAGGAAACTGAGGTAAACAGGGTTAAGTAACTTACCCAGGATCACCCAGCTAGTAAGTATCTGAGAGCATATTTGAACTTGAGTCTTCCTGACTTCAGCTAGATACTCTATCCACTGGGCCACCCTGACTTCCCCCTCTAGCTAAATAAATGAAGCTTAGTTATTAAGTACAGCCAATCACTAAAACAAGAAAGCAAGTTCTGATTTGTTCCAAAGTATAAATGCTTACTGAAGATTTAACAATGGACTCTCCCAAGCCCAATTGAGGTGAGAAGCACCAAGAAGCAATAAGAAATAAGATTTTTAAAAAATTAATTATTTAAGGAAATGGGATTAAGTGACTTGCCCAAGATCACACAGCTAGGCAATTATTAAGTATTTCGGTCAAATTTGAACTCGGGTCCTCCTGACTCCAGGGCTGGTGCTCTATTCACTGCACCACCTAGTTGCCCTAGAAACAAGATTTTAAGAAGGGAAATGAGATGGTCAGGCCAGTGCATCAGAAAGATAGATGGGGATGGATTTGAGAAGGAAGAAATTGGAGACAGGGTGATCCGGGAGTCCAGGTGAGAGAATTGATCACCTAATCTAATCAGTCAGTCTTAAGTCATTGTAGTTTGTCCTTCATTCTCTAAGAAGGCCATGACATGCACATGAATTGGATTTGAGTGAGGAGGGTACTGTACTAAGACATCAGTCTCACTTTCTCCTCCAGAAACATCTGGGTCCAGTAGTCAGCTATGATTAAGGACTACCAGAAGTGGCGCTGGATGTGTAGCAATCAGGGCTAAATGACATGGCCAAGGTCACACAGACAGTATCTGAGGTCACATTTGAACTCAGGTCCTCCTGACTTCAGGATCTGTATTCTAACCACTGTACCACCTAGCATTGGTATATAATATATAGTGGTGATTATAATACTCACTGGAGATGCAAAGAAAGGTCAAAACAGTCTCTAGGAGCTTTCCTTGGAAGTAGACAACATGTATTTACAACACATAGATACCCGAGTAGATAATAGGATTCAGGCAAAGTAGATGGAAAGAAATCTAAAAGTACCAGTTGGTGGGGACCTGGAAAGAAAGTCTGCAGATGACAAGTTTTGAGATGATCTTTTTTTTTATGAAAGATTTTATTTATTTTGAGTTTTACAATTTTCCCCCCAATCTTACTTCCCTCCCCACCCCCCAACATTGTTTCCATGTTGTACATTGATCCAAGTTGAGTGTGATGAGAGAGAAATCATATCCTTAAAGAAGAAACTTAAAGTATGAAATAACATTGAGATGATTCTTGAAGGAGGCGTGGGATAGCTATAAGGAGCAGATGATGGAGTGCTGGGTCAGCATCAGTAAGACTCATTTTTGTGAGTTCAAATCTGGCCTCAGACACTTGATGATGATTGATGTTTGTCCTTCATTCTTAAAGAAGATAATGATATCAGGAAGGTGATGCTTTGAATTGGATTTGAGTGAGGGGGAGCTGTGCTAATTCACAGTTCCATTTTCTCCTCTAGAGCCATCTGGGTCCAGTGGACAAATAGGAATCAGGACAACTGGAAATGGTCCTGGATTTGAGGCTTACTAGGTGTGTGACCTTGGACAAGTCATCCAACCCTGGTTGCCTCTGTTTCCTCATTGAAAATGAGCTGGAGAAGTAAATGGCAAACCACTCCAGTATCTTTGTCAAGGAAACCCCAAGTGGGCATTCTGAAAGTTAGAAATAACAAACAATATGGGAATAACAATGATAATGATATGTTTATAGAATCTACTATTTGCCAAGGATTATACTAAACTCTTTGTAAATATTATTTCACATTCATCCTCACAGAAACTATAGGAGGGAGGTGCTATTATTATTCCCATTTCATAGCTGGAAAAACTGAGGCAGACAAAAATCATGACTTGCTCAGAGACACAGGATTAGTGTCTGAGGCTAGATTTGAATGCAGATTTTTCTGACTCAGTGTTTTCTCCACTGAACTGCCTAAGAACCTCTAGCACCAAGTGTGACAAGCTTTTCATGCTAAACATATTTAATCCTGAAGGTAATGGAGTTTACTGAATAAT